>NC_134355.1:581558487-581871820 GCF_048569485.1 Anomaloglossus baeobatrachus
CTGGTAAGACAACACCAGATTTTAAACGGATCCCATATTTTTTTTTTACCTTCTTTTACCTCCAAATTAGGGATGCGTCTTATAATCCGGTGCGTCTTATAAAACAAAAGTTACGGTAACTCTTACAATCATGGTTTTCATTGTTGTGTCCCATGAATGGGAACAACGTGTTGTATATAATTAAATCAAGGAGCGACAGGAGGGAAAGAGAGTACCCCATAAGTGCTATTCAAGGAAACACTATGACCAAAGTCAGGTGCAAAAAGTCATAATCTTTATTTAGTACAAAAAAGATCCACATAAAATAACACCAAGACAATCATCCAAGAGTATATAAATAATCAATTAAGAAACCAGAGAAAGAGGTAAAAACCCAGAGCACATGAGGGGGCAGTCAGGTCAGAGGAATCACCATGAGGGAGAACTATGTGATCAAATCACACATGTGGGGAGACATTCCCAGTGAAAGACACGTGTGGATAAATAATATTGAAGTTACTTTACTTACTCATGGTGAGACCTCAGACGGACGAACGCCACCACACACCGACGCGTTTCAAATCTTCTTCAGGGCAGTGCGGTCTTTTTTGTACTAAATAAAGATTATGACTTTTTGCACCTGACTTTGGTCATAGTGTTTCCTTGAATAGCACTTATGGGGTACTCTCTTTCCCTCCTGTCGCTCCTTGATTTGATATAGTCTTATGAGGGGTTCCCCCTATCTTACAATGTGGAATTGGTCTACATGTGTCCTATCCTGGTTTATTAGTGTTGTATATAATTCTTGCATTGCATATTTTTCCTCCTATCAGGAAATTCCTTTATTGTTACTAGGTAGATTAGACTGTATGAAGTTTTGTCCCTATGTACCTCCCTTAGTTGGCTTCTGTATAGAAAGCTCCTCCCTTCTCCTTCAGTTTAGTCTAGAGGAACCATTGCTGAAGAGACATGTCTAAAGCCCTGTACAGATTATTCCTTTTCACCTGCCTTTACTTTGTACTTAATACAAGATTCTAGAAGAAAACTACAGCGTTTCTCCTTGTCTTCCTACAAGTCATCGTTTGGGCTGAGTTAACACTATCTGTGGAAGCCGGTAGAGTGAGTAAAATCATACAGTTATCTAAGGGACTGATAATTAGTGCGGTTGGATTCATTGCTACCAGGCAGAGATAGAATAGTGACAAGGATTAGCTGTGACCGGGATTAGTATACATATATCAGTAAATAACCTGTTTCCAGGAGTGCTATACTGCATACAATCCAGAGAAAGGATTACCCCAGGGGCTGATAACAAGCCACAGCATAAAACTTTATAGCAGCTTCAGACAGAGTGCCCTGTAAAGTATTAACGTGTTATCAGAACTGTGCAGCTATAAACCAAGAATCCCCCATAAGCTAATTGTAAATTGCAGCCAGAGACTCTGCAAATACATCCTGCAAACACAGACTGCTGGCTGCAGAGATTGCAACATTGTATTGTTTCACTGACAACCAGTGCAGAGCAGCATTCACCCTTCCTGATGGAGTCAAAAAGAACAATTTCCCTACCTGCTTTAAAGCAACAAGAGGAAGACAGGGACTCACACTCAAATTACAGTGAAAGATCTAAGAGGTTGACCAGACCAACATGGAAGGTTAAAGAGAACCTAGAAACAGCCAGAAGTGAACTGTTTACCCACACCGCATTATTGTGGCAAAGAGTGCAAAAACAAGTGACTATTTTATCTGCACCCAGTGCTCATGAGCTACCACCAGAGGGAGCCCTGGAACAACTGTACTCAGCATACCAGTCTTACAAAGAGATTTATAAAAAATTTTCCTCTACCCTGCTGAGATCAAATACGTCCGAGTCTCAAAAAGAACTACAGGACTTCCAACAGCTTAATGCTGAATGAGACCAAACTGTGCGCGACATTGTGAGCGAGACTGAAGCAAAAATGGCGCAAATGTCAGGAGCGGCATCTTACAAATCCAGGTACGTTAAGAGCTCAAGGCACTCACTCAAATCAGGCTCATCAAGGTACTCAACCCTCAACGAGCAGCTCATAAAGGCGCGCGCCGAAGCAGAAACAACGAAAGTACAAGCCATCTTCGCCCAGAGAGAAGCACAGATGAAAGCAGAATCTGCACGCAAAGAAGCAGAGATTAAAGCAGAATCTGCACGCAGAGATGAAAGCAGAATCTGCACGCAAGGAAGCAGAAATTGAAGCCCTACAGAAGGAATGTGAACATGTGGCGGCCATGGCAAGACTAAAAGTCTTTGAGCAAGCTCTGGGTGGGAGCCAAGAAGGCAGCGCCAGTTTGTGTGATCTCGACACAGAAGACTCACTTAAGCGTACAAGAGATTACGTGCTGAGCCAAGCCGACGAACTGCCAACTACCATCAATATTCCCGTCAGTGCTAACACTTCTCCAGAGCCTCAAGACACTGATCCACCTACAGCTTCCAGCCTTCCAGGTCAGTCCAATGCACCTCAGACTTTCAAGCCTGAACCAGCTTCATATTCCAATGCACAGCCACACCCTGCGCATCAGCAACCTCCGTATGCTCATGTCTACATGCAACCTAACATGCCAGGAAGGCGCTACACTCCCAAAAACTATGTAGTTCCATCCCCGTATACAACAGAGATTGTACACACCAAACCGATCACTGGTCTAAACGCCCACGCCACTCCATACTTTCCCATGTTCCCAAACCAAGAAGCTACGAATCACGCAACCAGCACCACGCAGTCAGCAAATGTGCCCCAAACGTCGGAAAGATCAGACATGTCCGACTTTGCGAGGTACATGATCCGCCGAGAACTCACCAACACCGGTCTCACAAAGTTTGACGACCAGCCCGAAAACTACAGAGGGTGGAAGTGTGCCTTCAAAACCGCAACGCGTGACCTCGGCATTACAGCTGCTGAAGAGCTGGACTTGCTAATAAGGTGGATAGGGCCACGGTCTACTGAGAGAATCAAGAGACTCAGATCTGTCTACATCAGCGACCCAACAACTGGTCTCGTAACCGCATGGGACAGACTAGAGAAAGGCTTCGGCAGTCCTGAAGCAATTGAAGATGCATTGCTGAAACAACTATACGACCTTCCCAAAATGTCTGGCAAGGATGCTTCAAAGTACCAGGAACTCAGCGACCTGCTGTCTGAGCTCCAGCTGGCCAAAACAGACACACACCTACCTGGCCTCAGCTACCTGGACACCGCTCGTGGGGTGAAACCCATAGTCGCCAAGTTACCTTACAACGTGCAGGAAAGGTGGACCACGGTAGGAACAAACTATAAAAAAGAGCACCAAGTGTCCTTCCCTCCATTCTCCTACTTCTGCGAGTTCATCAACGGCATCGCGGAATGTAAGGCAGACCCCAGCTTCACCTGTGGAGAACCCACCGGCTCCACTTCACCGGCTCCCAGATATGAGAGCCCTCATCAAAATGACAGGAAATGTAGGGGCCCAGTATCAGTCAAAAAGACCGATGTTCTACCACCTACACCGTCAGCACCAGACAATGGCACTGAAGGCGGGAAGGCGGAAAATCCGAACCGCCAATGTCCTATTCACAAACTGCCACACCCCCTGAAGAAGTGCATTGGCTTCAGGAAGAATCCCCTTCAAGAACGAAAGGAACTATTGAAAAGGTTTGGGGTATGTTTCAGGTGTTGTGCCTCTACAGAACACCTTGCCAAGGACTGTAAGGTTACAATTAAGTGCATGGAGTGTGACAGCACAGATCACGTACAAGCGCTGCACCCATCTCAGCCTGATCCTGCACCTACACCTTCTCCTACCACAAGTTATGGCGGGGAGAGTACAGGCCAAGCTGCAAACCACCTCACAGTATCCTCCTCGTGCACCACAGTATGCGGAGAAGATCTCTGGGACAAGTCTTGTGCGAAAATATGCCTAGTAAGGGTATATCCCAAAGGTCACCCAGAAAGGGCCGTGAAGGTGTACAGCATCCTGGATGCCCAGAGCAACAGGTCACTCGTCAGGTCTGAACTCTTCTACTTGTTCGGCTTAAAAGGAAATGCCTACCCTTACACACTAGGTACTTGCAGCGGCATCTCAGAAGCTTGCAGAAGAAGAGCCAGTGGTCTCGTGGTAACATCTCTTGAAAATACCGTAGATACCTCTACCGACACTCGTCAAGTGCAACCAGATACCGGCTAACCGGGAAGAGATTCCAACACCAGAGGCAGCTCTTCACCACCCTCACCTGAGAACTATCGCCAGCAAGATCCCACCTCTTGATCATAGTGCAAAAATTCTGATTCTGATTGGAAGGGACATCCTCCGGCTACACAAAGTACGCCAACACATCAACGGGCCACACGATGCGCCATTCGCTCAGCGCTACGACTTAGGCTGGGTGATCATAGGAAATGTCTGCGTAGGCAAAATGAAGAGTCCCGACGCGATCTCCTCCTACAAGATGCACATCCTCCCAAACGATCGCGGCACTCACTTTCAACCATGTCTGCATCACTACGGGGTGAAAGAGAGGCTGAGTGACACCAGGTGGCGACAGCAGCCTCCCGACTGCGCGGACGCATATCATCTCTGGGATGACGACTTCGGGTCAACAGCGTTCGAGTCTACAAACAAAGACAACAAATTGGCTCCGATGAGAGAAGACAAAGAATTCATAAAGATTATGGATAAAGAGTTCTCTCAAAATAACTCTAACAGTTGGGTAGCCCCATTACCCTTTCGGTCTCCAAGGCCAAGGTTGCCAAACAACTCTCAGCAAGCAACCGCAAGGTCCTCCTCTCTAAAACGCACTTTGGAAAGACACCCAGAGATGGAGAAATGCTTTGTCGAGATTACGCAAAATATCCTCAACAGAGATCATGGTGAACAGTGGCACCACATTCCCACTGAACAAAACCCAGCCGACCGAGGAACGAGACTCACTGCTGCATCCAAACTCGGCGACAACATGTGGCTGACACCTCCAAGTATCTTATACGAGGAGACCTGCGATAACTACGCCGGCAACATGTACGAGCTGGTGGAACCAGAATCCGACAAGTAAATTAGACCGGTCGTCTCCGCTCACTACACTTCAGTGACATCAGAACAGAAGTTGAGACCTCATCGCTTCGAGCGCTTCTCAAGTTGGTCATCTGAGGTACGAATTGTAGCTTGTCTTATTCACATTGCTCACTGTTTCACCGACTACAAGTCTTCAACGTTCCACGGCTGGCACATGTGTGTGATTCATCCAGTCACCGAACTCATGCTACTTTTACCAAAGGAGGACGTTACATGAACTAACTTTGTCGTTGGACACTGCCACGGCGGGGAGCGTACCTTTCCTTTCCCCTGCTGTACGGAGACACAACTGTCCGTGTCCAATGAACCTTGAACTTTTCCTTTGGATTAAAACTTTACCGTTGGATTATTGGGTTGGAGGAAGAGTTGGCATGTTTGCGGCTTCCCCAATCTGAAGATGGGTTTGTTGAACTTGGATTAATTTTTTACATTTTTCTACTTTTACATTTTTACGCAAGGACAATGCGTCATCAACAAAGCATGGACTTGAATTCAGTGCATTACGGTTGCATTTTTTGTGTTTGTCTCTTTTCTCGTTACAGGTTTCGTGACGTCGAGGGACAGGATCGACTCCTTACGTCGTAGAAGGACTTGTGAAATCATATGATTTCAGACGGGGAGTGTTGTGTCCCATGAATGGGAACAACGTGTTGTATATAATTCTTGCATTGCATATTTTTCCTCCTATCAGGAAATTCCTTTATTGTTACTAGGTAGATTAGACTGTATGAAGTTTGTCCCTATGTACCTCCCTTAGTTGGCTTCTGTATAGAAAGCTCCTCCCTTCTCCTTCAGTTTAGTCTAGAGGAACCATTGCTGAAGAGACAATGTCTAAAACCCTGTACAGATTATTCCTTTTCACCTGCCTTTACTTTGTACTTAATACAAGATTCTAGAAGAAAACTACAGCGTTTCTCCTTGTCTTCCTACAAGTCATCGTTTGGGCTGAGTTAACACTATCTGTGGAAGCCGGTAGAGTGAGTAAAATCATACAGTTATCTAAGGGACTGATAATTAGTGCGGTTGGATTCATTGCTACCAGGAAGAGATAGAATAGTGACAAGGATTAGCTGTGACCGGGATTAGTATACATATATCAGTAAATAACCTGTTTCCAGGAGTGCTATACTGCATACAATCCAGAGAAAGGATTACCCCAGGGGCTGATAACAAGCCACAGCATAAAACTTTATAGCAGCTTCAGACAGAGTGCCCTGTAAAGTATTAACGTGTTATCGTGTCTGACTTTGTACTGTGTTTAAAAATGAACAGCAAGTTCCATTAAAGGGTTAAGTAAAGTAGTAGGGTCCACTACTCTGACAAGCCCTCCTCAGCTGTCATATTCCTCCTTATCAAATAACAACAACCTGTATTCACTACCAGCGCCATTATGGCGATGTTGGCTGTGGCTCTCCTGGGGATTGCGTGATGTTTTTATGCCACTTGAGCCCTGCAGACAATCGGTGGCCACTTCTCTCTTAGTTCTGTCAGATGAAACTGATAGCCAGAACACTTGAGAGCTGCTGCTGCTTCCTGACTTTCTCCAAATGTCAATTTTGGGAATCAGTTATGTCCAAAGGAACTGACAGAGAAGCAGCTGTTGATTGGCTGTGGAGCTCCCAACACCACGCGAGCCCTGGAAGAGCATGTGTTGCTATCTGAGCAGAGTACAGGCTGTCATTATTTTCCATGGAGGAGTATGGTAATTGAGAAGGGTGTTGTTCAAGTAGTGAACAATCCCTTTAACACTAGAAGTCCCAGAGAGGGGTCATTTAACATTTCTACTTTTGGAACCCAGAGACGGGTCGAATGACCTGAAGGATTTTAGCTAACATCCTATAATCACCGTCTTTTGTTCTGTAATTAAGTCCATTACTGTCGCACCACAGGAGGTTGTTGTTTTCCATTGAGATTAGCCATTTAGTTTCTAGTTAGTTCTATTCAGTTTGGACTAAGGGTCATTTGACTCTCTTTCGGGACTTCAGGGGGTAGCTCGAAATTTCTGGGACTTCTAGTGTTAATATTCAGGGCTGTCAATACTATTGACTACCGCTGTATATGAGATTTTGGGACATTTGAAATCTTTTGGAATTCAGCCACCATCTGAAAGGATGTCATAAGTTACTGATGCTATGTAGTATGCTGGCTCTCCAGACATGCCTATTTTAATAAATACGTACAAGTATCTCAATAAACTAGAATATCAAAAAGTTAATTTATTTCAGTAATTCAATACAAAAAGTGAAATGCATATATTATATAGAGTCATTACACACAGTCAACTACAGTCTTTCATATGTTTATTTCTGTTAATATTGATGATTATGGCTTACAGCCAATGAAAACCCAAAAGTCATTATCTCCGAAAATTAGAATAATTACCACAACCTGCAAAGTCTTCCTAAGCATTTAAAATGGTCCCTTAGTCTGATTCAGTAGGCTACACAATCATGGGGAAGACTGCTCACTTGACAGATGTCCAAAAGGCAGTCATTGACAAACTCCACAAGGAGGGTGAGCCACAAAATTCATTGCGAAAGAAGCTAGTTATTCACCACAGATACAGAGTTCTGTATCCAAGCATATTACTGGACAGTTAAGTGGAAGGAAAAAGTGTGGTAGAAAAAGGTGTATAAGCAACCAGGATAACCGCAGCCTTGATAGGATTGTTAAGACAAGACCATTCAAAAATTGAGATTCACAAAGAATGGACTCCTACTGGAGTCAGTACTTCAAGAGCCACCACACACAGACGTATCCAGGTCATGGGCTACAAGTGTCGCATTCCTTGTGTCAAGTCACTCATTGCCAATAGATAACACCATAAGCATCTTACCTGGGCCAAGGAGAAACTGGACTGTTGCTCAGTGGTCCAATCAGTGATGGTTTGAGGAGCCATGTCATCTGCTGGTGTAGGTCCACTGTGTTTTATCAAGACCAAAGTCAATGCATCCGTCTACCAGGAAATTTTAGAGCACTTCATGCTTTCCTCTGCCGACAAGCTTTTTGGAGGTGGAAAGTTCACTTTCCAGCAGGACTTGGCACCTGTCCACACTGCGAAAAGTACCAATACCTGGTTTACTAACCACAGTATCACTGTGCTTGATTGGCCAGTATACTTGCCTGACCTAAACCCCATAGAGAATCTATGCGGGTCCTGAGGTGCTGAAGCGCATTTGACTGTGCAAAATGGCCGTCGTCCACCTGCACCCCGCATACCCCTCTCCCTCCATGTTGTTACCCCTGGATGAAAATGAAATAAAGCAATAGAAACCAAGTATTAAGTGCATTTATTGTACAGACTTTTCAGTAGGCGCCAAAATTTCCGAGTTTAAAATCATTTTTTCAGTTGGTCTTATATAATATTCTAATTTTCTGAGATAATGACTTTTGGGTTTTCATTGGCTGTAAGCCATAATCATCAACATTAACAGAAATAAACACTTGGAATAGATCCCTCTGTGTGTAATGACTATATAATATGTGTGTTTCACTTTTAGTATTGAAGTACTGAAATAAATTAACTTTTTGATGATATTCTAATTTATTGAGCTGCACCTGTATGTCCTCCATGTAATAACAAGTCTAGAAAGTATTTTCTTAGAACTCTGCATAGTATTGTTCCTTGGTTATTATTGGAAAAGTATAGAAAGAAAATTGACAACTCAGTGTAACCCCCTTCAGTAGGGTGTGCCCAAACTTTGACTAACTGCATTGTGGACAGTAGCAGAGACACATTAATGACAAGGGGAAGTCAGAAGTCTGTTGCCCCCACTCTCCTCATAAGATATATTTCACTTAAACGCTTCTGTATGAATTCCATAAAAAATCTTTTCATTTACTTACCCTAATCAATAGCAGATCATCCGGCTCAGAGGAGTGGTCTAGCAATTTTGGTGTGTTTTTTTTTTGTTCATGGTGTTTACTGATTGGGTTAACTCATTTTATATTTTAATAGAGGAATAGATAGGTATTTTGAATTTATGTTATTTCCAAGAAATATTTGTTGATTTTTTTTAAAACACTTTCTTTACTGTATGTGTTAGTCTTCTCAGGAGAGTTGAATCATCTAATACCTTGGTATTGCTGTATAAAAGAAGAGGCAAGGAATGCAGCTGCCATTTTTAGGTGAAACTGAATTTTGAAAGGACAACACAGCTTAGCCATAGAAATAGCAAGAGAAAGCCCTAAAACTGTAAAGAAACTGTACAGATAATGTGTGACAGCACAGCAGCGAAAAATAGTTACCGTACATTAACCCATAACCAGGTATTTTGAGGTCACATTGATATGACAAAGGCAGTGTTTGTGTTAAAGAGCTTGAAGGTCGTAAGGTATAGTCCTAGAAGACTTCAGCGTTATACTTGTCTTTTCAGAGCATTATTGCCTTGCATCCAGTTTGAATCTAATTTCTTGGCAAATTTGGGGAAGCTGCCTAATTTCAATGTCCAAAGATTCGGTCACCTGATGTTAACCGAAAACTATCTCACTGATGCCACCTATTGAAGGAAGCTACTGTATAAGTCAATGTCAGACCATTTAACAAGTTTTGAGATGTATTAGACAAGTCAGATACGTCTTTTAGGATTTTTGCCCCCATCAGCGCAGAGCAAGGTTTGGCCATCTGATACCCCTTAATGAAGCTTTGGGGGGAAACTGGAGTATAGAGTATTACTGGGAATACTCTATGGAAATATCCAAAATTAGCTCTCTTCTGTTACGAAAGACTTAAGGGTGCTTTACACGCTGCGATATCGGTAACGATATATCGTCAGGGTCATGTCGTTAGTTACGCACATCCGGCGCCTTTACCGACATCGCAGCGTGTGACACGAAGGAGCAACGATCAACGAGCACAAAAACGTGAAATATCGTTGCTCCTTGACACGTCGCTCCTTTCCTTAATATCGTTGCTGCTGCAGATACAATGTTGTTGGTCGTTCCTGCGGCAGCACACATCGCTATGACACCGCAGGAACGACGAACATCTCCTTACCTGCGTCCACCGGCAATGAGGAAGGAAGGAGGTGGGCGGCATGTTCCGGCCGCTCATCTCCGCCCCTCCTCTGCTATTGGACGGCTGCCTTGTGACGTCGCTGTGATGCCGCAAGAACTGCCCCCTTAGAAAGGAGTGGATCGCTGGCCAGAGCGACGTCGCAGAACAGGTATGTGCGTGTGACGCTGCCGTAGCGATAATGTTCGCTACGGCAGCAATCACCACATATCGCACCAACGACGGGGGCGGGTGCTATCGCTCGCGACATCACTAGCAATCGCTAGCGATGTCGCAGCGTGTAAAGCACCCTTTACACGTTAGCCATCTCCAATTGTTGGCTAGCTTGTAAGTCAATGTCTGACCATTTAGCGAACCTTGCAATATGACAAGCGATATCAATCTACAGACAGCTGTTTCGGGATACTTGCTGCTTAGTGTAGAGTTTGACTGGCTCAAAGAAAGCTTTTTTCTTCTCCAAGAAAGAGATCATATTTGCTTTCTTTCCTTTGACAATAAAATTCTATGTACAGCTTGTCCCCATAAATGGATTGCCCAGAATTGGGAAAACGTGGCTTTTTCTTCCAAAAACAGTGTCACCCATATGCAGGTTATGTGCATAATTACCCATTCACTTCAATAAATCATAATGTTAATAACAGACACAATGCATGGTGAGGTGTGGCACTGTTTTTGTTGGCAAACTGCAAGTTTTTAAAAATTTTAGATGCCTCTTTAAAGAGAACCTGTTATGTAAAAAATAGTGGTAATCTGCAGATATCGAGTTAATCTGAAGGTTAGAGTTGTAAAACTGCCCGGCTGCCACACTGACAGCGCGGCTACTGGGAGGAAATTAACTTTAACCCTCCCGGCAGCCTGAGTTTTCAGTCATAGGAGCGCAGCTTCAGTCACCGTTTAGTACACCATAAGTGGCAGTTGATATGAGTAAGGATCTGTTGGATCTAAAACGCGTCATCAGGTTCTCTTTTAATTGAGTCCTAACCATGGAATTCTAAATTGTGAAATAAAGTCTTGAATTTTTTTATTGTTTGGGATTGCTGGATTTTTGTTGGATTTTTTTGGATTGCTTCTTCTAGTGACAGCTGGACTCTGACCCGTGCATCCCCTTCCCTATACCAGGAATTGCAGTCGGTGGTGGGTGGCTGATAAGTATTTTTTGTTTTTTGTAACCATCCCACAGCACTCACTGACAGCCAGCTCTTTACTGATGCAATGCTGAGCCAGGGTGTGGTTAGTGCTGCCACTCATTATATACTGCGCGATGACTATAAAAAAGAAAAAAAAGGAGGTTTTCAGATTGAAATGATAGAGAAGTTCACAGGAGGTTCAATTAACTCTTGGCGGTGCACGGATGAGTGGATACCAGTAATCCAGTTGATAGCAGCAGCTAGCGGGTAATCCAGCAACATGTCCAGTAATTAAAAAGTTATACTTTAATCCATAAGTTAAAAGGCATGACACACTTTAAAATCTATATCCATGCCCCAGAGTATGGAACTCTCACGCGTTTCAGACTATACAGTCCTTACTCATAGTGATGACTGTAGCTGCTCCGGCCGTGCGTCTATGACTGCAAGTTGGAGGGTTCAGGGAGGAATAATGTTTATTTCTTCCCAGTATCCGGACTTTCAGTGTGATGTCAAGGCAGTATTAGAATGCTATTAACTTGCAGATAAACCTCATAGATAAACACCAGGTTAATAGATTTTTTTTTCTACATGGGAGGTTTTCTTTAAATCTGAGCCATAACCCCTTTAACCAGCAAAGCTGTACCAAGTTGAATTAATAATATAAACTCCTTGATGCCAACAGTGTATAATATGGAGTAGCCAACAGCTGGTGAGCCACTGGTTGGGGAAGGGGTTTGGCACTAATCTGATTAGAAACGCTTATCCCCAGAGCCCCATACTAAATGCAGGGCTGTGTCTATGGTGTATATACAGTACAGACCAAAAGTTTGGACACACTTTCTCATTCAAGGAATTTTATTTATTTTCATGACTGAAAATTGTAGATTCACATTGAAGGCATCAAAAGTATGAATTAACACATGTGGAATGAAACACAACAAAAAAGTGTGAAACAGCTGAAAATATGTCTTATATTCTAGGTTCTTCAAAGTAGCCACCTTTTGCTTTGATTACTGCTTTATACATTCTTGGTATTCTCTTGATGAGCTTCAAGAGGTAATCACCGGAAATGGTCTTCCAACAGTCTTGAAGGAGTTCCCAGAGATGCTTAGCACTTGTTGGCCCTTTTGCCTTCACTCTGCGGTCCAGCTCACCCCAAACCATCTCGATTGGGTTCAGGTCTGGTGACTGTGGAGGCCAGGTCATCTGGCATAGCACCCCATCACTCTCCTTCTTAGTCAAATAGCCCTTACACAGCCTGGAGGTGTGTTTGGGGTCATTGTCCTGTTGAAAAATTAATGATGGTCCAAGTAAACACAATACGAATAGTTTGCCGCTGCAAGATGCTGTCGTAGCCATGCTGGTTCAGTATGCCTTCAATGTTGAATAAATCCCCAACAGTGTTACCAGCAAAGCACCCCCACACCATTACACCTCCTCCTCCATGCTTCACAGTGGGAACCAGGCATGTAGAGTCCATCCGTTCACCTTTTCTGCGTCGCACAAAGACACGGTGGTTGGATCCAAAGATCTCAAATTTGGACTCATCAGACCAAAGCACAGATTCCCACTGGTCTAACGTCCATTCCTTGTGTTCTTTAGCCCAAACAAGTCTCTTCTGCTTGTTGCCTGTCCTTAGCAGTGATTTCCTAGCAGCTATTTTACCATGAAGGCCTGCTGCACAAAGTCTCCTCTTAACAGTTGTTCTAGAGATGTCTGCTGCTAGAACTCTGTGTGGCATTGACCTGGTCTCTAATCTGAGCTGCTGTTAACCTGCGATTTCTGAGGCTGGTGAATCGGATAAACTTATCTCCGCAGCAGAGGTGACTCTTGGTCATCCTTTCCTGGGGCGGTCCTCATGTGAGCCAGTTTCTATGTAGCGTTTGAAAGTTTCCCCAAGTGCAATGGCAAAAACCATCAAAGTTTTCCAAATTTTTCACACTGACTGACCTTCATTTCTTAAAGTAAGGATGGACACTTGTTTTTCTTAGCTGCTTTTTTCTTGCCCTAATACAAATTCTAACAGTCTATTCAGTAGGACTATCAGCTGTGTATCCACCAGACTTCTGCACAACACAACTGATGGTCCCAACCCAATTTATAAGGCAAGAATCCCACTTATTAAACCTGACAGGGCACGCCTGTGAAGTGAAGACCATTTCCGGTGACTACCTCTTGAAGCTCATCAAGAGAATGCCAAGAGTGTGGAAAGCAGTAATCAAAGCAAAAGGTGGCTACTTTGAAGAACCTAGAATATAAGACATATTTTCAGTTGTTTCACACTTTTATGTTAAGTATTTCATTCCACATGTGTTAATTCATAGCTTTGATGCCTTCAACGTGAATCTACAATTTTCAGAGTCATGAAAATAAAGAAAACTCTTTGAATGAGAAGATGTGTCCAAATTTGGGTCAGTACTGTACATATGAAAGTAGATAATCACACATCACCGACTCAGGTTCATTTTTTGATGTTGTCCAGTGTGGTTATTCCTCCTTGCTCATGGTTCTATGTTTATTGCATTAGTTCTCAAACTCCTTAACTAGTCATTAAGAAGACGACTATTAATATTATGAAATAAATGTTATGAAAGTAAAAGGCTTTTATTGTGTGGTATTAAAAAGAACACAGTAATGGGAATAATGCTGTATGGGGGGGCAGGGTATGGTCACCCCAAAACATGTTCTTCTAGGAATACACAACCTGTACATTATCACCTATAATGTACACACATAATCCTGCGCATAGAATTGGATTCAGTCTTTATTTACCCAGTGCTACATTTAGATAATGGACCATTAAATTGCCTTACCAAGCACAATGCTGTAAGTTTGTACAAGCCGCATTCATATACATACATTGTCCCCAATCACCATATGAAAAATGCATATCTGTATTCGCCAATGAAATACAATCCCTTAAAATACCACGTGCTACACACATCCCGTCACATAGTTTTTGGCAATTTTAATAAAGTACAATTATATATATTACAACAAAAAAAGTGAAAAAAAAAAATATAACGTCAATGTTATTAACAGCGAGAATTTCTTTGTCTTCTCGTAAGAAGAGAAACTGAGTTTTGGTATAAGAGGGGGAGAGACGAGAAACTATTTTACAAATCGGATTGGATCGATCGTCGTGAACTACTGGGGAGTGTATTTATATCAGGTTAATTTATACTTTTTTGGGGAATTCTTTGCTTTTACTAGTCGGTAGAGACTAACACACTGAGTGAACCATTCTATGGGTCTACATCTAGTGGTTTGGTAGTCAGTGAGTGATATTGTACATGTGTTAGGCAAATAATCTGTTCATTTCAAGGTGCGTTTAGAAGGAGCTGGGAATGTGAGCACAAGAGGGCCAGAACAAGGAGACATGGTGGAAAAAACGTGAAATGAGTCAAACATCTCTGAAGAGAGGGAAAAAAGACCAATACAAGAACCAAAAAAAGACAAAAGGCAAACAAGGTCTCCGGGGAAGGTGGGAGAGGTCAGGAACAGTGGTGGATCTTGACATTCTCTAGATGTGGTTTCCGAATGTTTGTTTTTCCAGGCTAACCAATAGGAAGCATCTTGGGGCTAAGCACATGGCCTCTGGCAGCTCACCTGTCATGCCCAGCTTATTAACAAGAGCACCCGGCATCAGCAACTTGCGGTTCTTGGGGTTTATCAAGTTTTATGTCAATCACTATAGAGGAAGTGGTTAAGGAACATGATCAGAAAAAACATATGTATATATCAGATTAGAGGAATTATTAGGCTATGTGCACACAGGGTTTTTTGAGGGGGTCAAAAATGATAAATTTACTAGTGGCATCCACTAGGAAACACTCCTTGTTTGGGAAATTTTTGTTTCCTGAAATAGTTTTCAAGAGTTTTTCAAGAATTTTAGACAAATTTTTTTTCTGAAGCTTTTTTTTCAGCTTTGTGACTGAACAGTGCCTAGTTTGGATCAATTTCCATAGTTACATAGTTGCATAGCTTGAAAAAAGACCTAGGTCCATCTAGTTCAATCTTCCTGCACCAATTATACATTTTGTCACTAAATCATTTATAATATACAATGTTGTGTGTACTGAGTAAATCATCCAGCCCTTTTTTTAAAGTTGTTAAAGTGTGTGTGCCAATACTACCTCTTGTGGTAGGGCATTGCACAATCTGACTGCTCTAACTGTAAAGAACCCTTTCCTATTTAGCTGCCGGAATCGCTTTTCTTCCACTCGCAGTGAGTGCCCCCTGGTTCTTAGTATTATCTTTGGAAGGAATAAATCATGTGCCAGTCCTTTATATTGACCACACATGTATTTATACATACAGTGCCTTGCGAAAGGGCCCCCTTGAATTTTTCAACCTTTTCCCACATTTCAGGCTTCAAACATAAAGATACAAATTTTACATTTTTTGGTGAAGAATCAACACCAAGTGGGACACAATTGTGAAGTTGAACGAAATTTATTGCTTATTTTAAACATTTTTAAAAAATAAATAACTGAAAATTGGTGCGTGCAATATTATTCGTCCCCTTTAAGTTAATACTTTCTAGTGCCACCTTTTTCTGCGATTACAGCTGTAAGTCGCTTGGGGTCTATCAGTTTTGCACATCGAGAGACTGATATTCTTGCCCATTCTTCCTTTGGAAACAGCTGGAGCTGAGTGAGGTTGGATGGAGAGCATTTGTGAACAGCAGTTTTCAGCTCTTTCCACAGATTCTCGATTAAATTCAGGTCTGGACTTTGACTTGGTCATTATAACACCTGGATATGTTAATTTGTGAACTATTCCATTGTAGATTTTGCTTTCTGTTTGGGATCATTGTCTTGCTGGTAAACAAATCTCCATCCCACTCTCAGGTCTTTTGCAGACTCCAACAGGTTTTCTTCAAGAATGGTCCTGTATTTGGCTCCATCCATCTTCCCATCAATTTTAACCATCTTCTCTGTTCCTGCTGAAGAAAAGCAGGCCCAAACCATGATGTTGCCACCACCATGTTTGACAGTGGGGATGGTGTGTTCAGAGTGATGAGTAGTGTTGCTTTTACGCCAAACATCGTTTGGCATCGTGCCCACACAGTTGGATTTTGGTTTCATCTGACCAGAGCATCTTCTTCCACATGTTTGGTGTGTCTCCCAGGTGGCTTGTGGCAAACTTTAAACGATACTTTTTATGGATATCTTTGAGAAATGGCCTTCTCCTTGCCACTCTTCCATAAAGGCCAGATTTGTCCAGTGTACGACTGATTGTTGTAGATCTCTGCAGTTCATCCAGAGTGATCATGGGCCTCTTGGCTGCATCTCTGATCAGTCTTCTCCTTGTTTGAAATGAAAGTTTGGATGGACGGCCAGGTCTTGGTAGATTTGCAGTGGTATGATACTCCTTCCATTTCAATATGATCGCTTGCACAGTGCTCCTTGAGATGTTTAAAGTTTTGAATATCTTTTTGTAACCAAATCCGGCTTTAAACTTCTCCACACAGTATCATGGACCTGCCTGTTGTGTTCCTTGGTCTTCATGATGCTCTCTGTGCTTTAAACAGAAGACTGAGACTATTACAGAGCAGGTGCATTTATACGGAGATTTGATTACACATAGGTGGCTTATATTTATCATCATCAGTCATTTAGGACAACATTGGATCATTCAGAGATCCTCAATAAACTTCTGGAGTGAGTTTGCTGCACTTAAAGTAAAGGGGACGAATAGTATTGCACGCCCCGATTTTCAGTTATTTAGTTTTTAAAAAAGTTTAAAATAAGCAATAAATTTCGTTCAACTTCACAATTGTGTCCCACTTGTTGATTCTTCACCATAACATTAAAATTTGTATCTTTATGTTTGAAGCCTGAAATGTGGGAAAAGGTTGAAAAATTCAAGGGGGCCAAATACTTTTGCAAGGCATGAGATCTCCTCTGAGACGTCTTTTTTCTAAGCTAAACAAATTCAACTTTTTCAACCTCTCATCATACGGGCAGTCTCCATTCCTTGCAATAATTTAGTTGCCTACCTTTGAACTGACTCTAACTTCTGAATGTCCTTTTTAAAATGTGGAGCCCAAAACTGGATCCCATATTCCAGATGTGGCCTTACAAGTGATTTATAGAGGGGTAACAATACGTTGGGATCACAGAATTTAATCTCTTTTTTTATACATCCTAAAATCTTGTTTGCTTTTGCAGCTGCTGCTTGACATTGAGTTCTGCTGCTCAGGGTCATTCCATGGTAACTTACGTTACATTCACAAGCCAAAGACTGAGTTACTTATGGCTACAGACTATTCTCTGAAGGCAGGCACAAAAATGAGTGAATGTATATTGTACATTGAACTGTTCTCAATAGATTTTAACACAGTTTGATTTTTCAACAATACAAATTAAATGCAAAACACAATGTTGTTACTTGGTAACTTACGTTACTTTTTGTGTAACGTAAGTTATCCAGTAATAACATTGTATTTTGTATTTAATCTCTAAGTCCCCAAGTCCTTATCCTGTTCTGTAGTCCTGGGTTTACTTCCATTTAATGTATATAGCAATAGGATTACTCTGTTCTAGGTGCATTACTTTACATTTATCAACGTTAAATCTCATTTCCCAATGTCTGCCCATTCCGACATCTTATCCAGATCGTTTTTTAATATTGTACTATTAAGTTCCATTTTTAATATCCTACATAGTTTGGTGTCATCAGCAAAGACTGACATTTTACTAACAATCCCATCCACGAGGTCATTAATAAAGAGTTTAAAACGAATCGGTCCTAGCACAGATCCCTGCGGCACCCCACTGTTGACTATAGCCCATTTGGAGAATATACCATTTACGACACGTCAAAGAAGACACATTCACTTTCTTTTTCCCCATCAGACTTTTTTCAAAAACCTGAAGTGGAAGAAAGAGTCTGAAAAGAATAAGCATATGGGTTACGTGAACACAAATTAATTTTGCAGATTTTTTTTTCTTTCTTTTTAGAAGAAACTGAATAGAACATTTACGATTTTGAGAAGTTTTGCATTTTTGAAAAGGATTTGACATTTCTTCTCTTCTCCAAACCCTCCTGAACAAAGCTGTGTGTGCACATAGCCATGAACAGCAAAGTCGTTTACAATACAAATGAATAGGAATAGTCTTTCAAGCATTTTTTAGTGATTTTTCATGCATTTTTCAGAAAGGACAACACAAAAAATCTCTATATGTGCAATGCATATTCTTATAAAATATTCCTAGAACACGGCAAATCAACTGGATCTTTTGCCAGCAGCTATATATGGAGAGTGTTAGCTCTGAGTGCCACCTATATGAATTGATTTTGGGGAGGGAATCATAGTGTGAATGCGTGTTTTTGAACCTTTATATTACCTTCAACAGTATGTGTCATCCGAAAATGAGCTAATGTTTAAATCAGGTTTTCTGTACAGAACCATTTTAAAAAGTGTTGACTTTGACTTTTATTTGTTATATCATAATCTCTATTTAAAAAATTTAAATTGAGCAATTTTCACACTGACCACTTGGGCTACTATATAGTCATACTTCTTATTTATGGAAGACTTTTCAGAAGTCTCCTTATCATCACAGACAGGACTACAATGACAGGTGACACCTCTATACACAGCTAATAACATGGGAACCACCTTTTATAATACATAATATCATAGCTGACTCTTCACAGTGTCCTTTGCATTAGATGCTTCCTTACAAATAATAGGGTCTAAGTTAGTCTATTGCTGCTAATTTGCTTGTGGATTTCCTGGGCAAGGCCAAACAGAAGTGAAAGAGCACATCGTTCAGTCCTTATGCCAAATCCTTAAGGGGGAACTCAGAGCAAGGACCCCCACCAAACGAAACCGGACAAGCACTTCAAACATACATGCTAAAATTAAAAAAAAAGTTTAACATTTGGAGTAAAGGATACTTCCATCCTTGCTCTTCTCTTCTGTGCACTCCATACCTGGCAAGGCAGAAGCCACCCTACGGAACAGCTAAAAGGGAAAGATGACAACAGTCATAGAATAGTGCAATATCAATAACCTGGAATGGCAGAAAAAATACAATATTGATTCTATGACACCAGTTTACCTGTTTAACATTGTATCCAGTTTTGGCACTAGTTTCAATAAACATGACATTTAGCTCTTTAGCACGTTGTTCTCCTTCCTCAATGGTGATCTGCCTGATGAAACAGAATATTTCATGTAAGGGTAGGCTGAAACACAAAGTGTGCAGATCAGTTACGGGCACTAATTGTGATGGGCGGACTTGCAGATACCAGGGATCAACAGGTCCAACCGGGTTAAAAAAAAACCCCACAAAAACACAATTTGGACTCTAAATTGATCCCGGACATCTGACTGGATGTTGGTCCCCATATAAGTCTATGTCGGCCAGAATCCGGCACTATGAAGTGGTAGATGGGAAAGGGGTACTGGAGCAGGCATGTTATACTTACCAAGTCTCCGCATGGCTCTAATGCTGCTTCCGAGGCCACTCATTATCCTTCATATATATTCATTTGCTTCCCCCACCCACTGGCAGTCTCCGAGAGGGCTGGTATTCTCAGGCTGGGGAGGCCCATGTTTATTGAGCCCCCCCCCAGCCTAAACTTAGCAGCCTGGAGTTGCCCAGGATTGTCGCATCCATGAGGTACAATAATCCCAGAACTTTACCCGGCTGTTCCCAATTGCCCTAGTGTGGTGGCAGTTGAGGTAATAAGGGATTAATGGCAGCTCACAGCTGCCACTAAGCCTTAGATTAGTAATGGGGAGGGTCTGAGACCTCCCATTACTAAAATGTAAGTGAAAAGAAATAAACACAAACACCGGAAAAATCCTTTTTTTGAAATAAAATACAAAATTAAAAAAACGCTCTTTCACCCCTTTATTAACCACCAAAACACCCTGGTCCAATGTAGTCCACACGAAGTCCCACCACAATGCAGGCTCTGCTGCATCTGAAGTGACAGCGTACAACCTTAGAACATGACCGCCCGCTATAAGCTTCAGGCTTCAGCTTGTTAATGCTTTCTGTAGAAAGATGACCTCAGGAACCTCATATAACTGGAAGACTTTTCCAAGGAAAAATGGATAAAAATCCCTTAAACAAACAAATATATTTAATGACTCTTGGCTGGCTACAAAAAGCATTTACAAACTGTGATACCTGCCAAATGTGGTGCTACTAATACCACCCCGCTTCTCCTCTCTGCATGTCCCTCCACTGGCTTCCAATCTTCCACCGTATCCAATTCAAACTTCTAACACTGACCTACAAAGCTGTGCATAATCTTTCCCCTCCGTACATCTCCGAACTACTCTCCCACTACACTCCAACACGTCACCTCCGGTCCTCCCAAGATCTCCTCCTCTCCTCCTCTCTCATTCGCTCCTCACACAACCGACTCCAAGACTTCTCCCGAGCATCCCCAGTCTCCTGGAACTCGCTGCCTCAACACGTCAGACTATCCCCTACCCTTGCAAACTTCAAACGGAACCTGAAAACGCACCTGTTCCGAAATGCCTACAATCTACAATGAACTCGCTGCCGCCCGACCACCGTGCGGAGCTGCCGCCCGACCACCGTGCGGAGCTGCCGCCCGACCACCGTGCGGAGCTGCCGCCCGACCACCGTGCGGAGCTGCCGCCCGACCACCGTGCGGAGCTGCCGCCCGACCACCGTGCGGAGCTGCCGCCCGACCACCGTGCAGAGCTGCCGCCTGACCTACACCCCACCTATTGTCTCCTCTCCATAATCCTATAGAATGTAAGCCCGCAAGGGTAGGGCCCTCTTCCCTCTGTACTAGTCTGTCTACTGTAACTTGTATACGTATTTTGTATGTAACCCCCTTCTCATGTACAGCACCATGGAATTAATGGTGCTCTATAAATAAATAATAATAATAATAATAATAATACTAACTATGCAGGGTGCCCAAACTTTTGCATTGACCCATATTTGTCTTTTGTTAATTTAAAAAATGTGAAAGATGAATATATCTTCTTACTTAACTGTTCACAGTAACAGTGATGTTGACCAGGGGTGCCCAAACTTTTGCATGGCACTGCACCTTATGGGCCTAAGAACAGTTCTGTATTTACCAGAAAAGAGGGCGAGTTCAGTAGAACTTTCTAGCATATATAGTGCCATGAAAAAGTATTCATACCGCTGTGAACTTTTCAACAGTTTTTTAAAATACACACACAAACAAATTTATTTTATTGGGATTTGATGTGATATATCAACACAAAGCCGCAAGTATTAGTGAGGTGTAAAGGAAATTATACATGGTCTTCTAAATATTTTAAAAATATAAATCTGAAAATTGTGACATGTATTTGTATTCAGCCCTCCTGAGTCAATATTTTGTAGGGCCACCTTTGGCTGCAATTACCGCTGCAAGTCTTTTGGGTTAAGTATGTACCAGCTTTGCTCATCCATACAGATAACGTTTTGAAAGCAACAGAAAAACTAGTATCTGCCAGGGACATGCAGAACTTTTTTTTAGTAATAGGTAATGTTTCAGTCACCAACACTCTGTGGTAACAGGCCAGAGTTCTAGGGACTTGTTTCAAGTTTTGGAATCCTTTGTGACTAACACCCCATGGTGTCATGGAGAAATTTAAAGGGAACCTGTCACCAGATTTTTCCCTATGTCCCTATGCAACTAAAACTACCACCTTCTGCAGCTCCTCAGCTGTATTCTATGAAGGTGTGCCTTGTATCTGGCCCCCTTTTCAGACCGCAAAAACAACTTTATAAATATTACCTTTTTCATATGTACATTTTTTGGTAGGGCCTAATGGGCGGGCTCTCTTTCTCCTTCGTTCCCTCCTCCTGCCGGTGTACGTCGTCCCCTGTGTTGATTTGAATTGATGACAATGGACCCGTCATCCTCCACGCTGTGCCGAAGTCTCGTGCATGTGCCATTATCGTAAGCCACTATCGCGGGCCTGTGCACAAACTATTCCTCTCGCACGTGCCCGGGATGTATTTGCTCAGGCACGAGATTATGGGCGGGTACTAGCATGACGCTGGTGAGGTCATGCACAGTGCTGCCCATAATCTGGTGCCTGAGAAAATACATCCCGGGCGCACGCGAGAGGCATAGTGGCCTACGATATCGGCGCATGCACGAGACTTCAGCACAGCGTGGAGGATGACGGGACTGTCGTCATCAATTCAAATCAACACAGGGGACAGCGTACAGTTGTTTTTGCTGTCTGAAAAGGGGGCCAGATACAAGGCACACCTTCATTGAATGCAGCCGAGGAGCTGCAGAAGGTGGTAGTTTTAGTTGCATAGGGAAAAATCTGGTGACAGGTTCCCTTTAAAGGCTCTCTTTCACCACAGAATGACAGTTCCACGCAAGTCCAGGTGCTCAGTGCACCCTTGGCGTGACCAAACATTTAAGGGCACCATCCCGCCTACTGGTTTTCCCTCGTGCCCATCAAGGGTGCACAAAGCGCCTTTCCTTGGTTTGAATAGTCAGTTTGTGCTGATAAAGTCTCTTCAATTACTTTGGCCCAGTAATCTCTAAGTTCCAATCAGATCCATTGTACATCTAAAAACATACCAAAGACCTGTAACTTTTAGGTTACATTCCTACAATGAGCTTTTTGTAAGTTTTTTATGGTACAGAATTTCTACACCTACTATTTACATTCGGTTACTTACGTTTTTTCCTTTGCATTTTTTTGTACGTTCTCTTTACATGCTTTGTTTTCATTGCGTTTTTTGTCTCTTTTTGGTGTCATGCTGTAAATAAAGCTGCTTTTTTTATACTTCCTGATATTTGGCTTTGACAAGACCTTATTGATATACCGTAGTTTTTGGTTTATAAGACGCATTGGATTATAAGCCTCAAACTAAATTTAGAGGGTAAAAAAAAGGTAAAAAAAAATGGAGTCCATCTTACAATGCGGTGGTGTCTTATCGGGAGCGAGCAGCAGCGATGGTGGAGCGGGGTCACAGAAGGCAAGGGCGGTGGTGGAATTGGGCGATGCTGTGGGGGCTGTAGGCTGAGTGAGCTGTGCTGTGTTGCGGCTGAGGGCGCCATTGTGAAAATGTTGGCTGTTTGGACTTCAAATAATGGCGCCTGCTGTCGGCGTATGCGCAGATGGAGCTCTCGGCTCAAGATCTCATCTGTGCAGGCACCGACTCCAGCCCATTGATCTCCCAGCAGCCGACTTAAAGAAAATGGTACATGGAGGTGATGCATGCGCAGATGAGATCTTAAGTCGAGAGCTCCATCTGCGCATGTGCCAACTCCGGGTGCCATTATTCTGAATCACTGACATTTTCATTATGGCGCTCGCAGACCCAGCCCAGCACAGTGCCCTTGGCCTGCAGCCCCAGCACAGCGCAGCTCCAGCACAGCACCCACAGCCCCAGCATGATGCCCGCAGCCCCGGTACAGTGCTCGCAGCCCCAGCCTAGCATAGTGCCCTTGGCCTACAGCCCCAGCACAGCACAGCTCCAGCATATCGCCCACAGCCCCAGCACAGCACCCACAGCCACAGCACAGCTCCAGCATAATGCCCACAGCCCAAGCACAGCACCCACAGCCACAGCACAACTCCAGCATAATGCCCACAGCCCCAGCACGGCGCCTGCAGCACCAGTACAGCGTTCACTATAGCCAGAGTGGATCATTCATATTACAGCATGAAAATAATTTTTTAAAATATAACTTTTAATAGTGATTTTTAAAATGATCTGTAATCAATAAAAACGTGAATATAAAATGTGATCCCTGATTCTAGGTCACAAAGCTCACGGACCAAAAAATCAGGTACAACGCACAAAAACTTCCTCACTAAGGTCCGACAATTAGCCGCTATACCTTATTTCTCTTAAGAGACAGTTTATTCCAGGGAACCGCCCTCCACAATCTGTCTCAGAGATTTATCAGTTTAAAGAGGAAAAAATTGGTGATACACACAACCACTTGTTCATACATATGTCATTTCTTCTAAATCATAAATGACTATTATAGAAATGGAGTGATCTCACCACATGGCGGGCTTGATAATCATCAATTCCATATAACGTGGAGAATAATGCAATTGAGCCTCCTTGGCTCTCCTATTACTCCATCCACCTAATGAACTGGGCAGACATCAAATAACTCCCAACGCGTTTCTTTCACTTCAAAATCATCAGGGGTGTCTGTGTTACTTAGACTCTGCACATCCAGAATGCCATCATTCAATTCCACATAATGGCTTGTTTAGCAAAAGTTAATGCCCACATCGGACTCAACGTGTCCGCTGACATACATATTCATGCTGCGCCGCCTGTACAGCGTTCACAGCCCCAGCCCAGCACAGTGCCCTTGGCCTGCAGCCCCAGCACAGCACAGCTCGAGCATATTTCCCGCAGCCCCAGTACAGCGCCCGCACTCTCAGCACAGCAAAGCGCTCTTGGCCCGCATCTCCAGCACAGCGCCCATGGCATTGCTCCTGCGACCCCTCTCCACCATCCCTGGTGAGCAACTTTCAAATCATAAGACGCACCCTTCATTTTCCTCCCAAATTTTTGGGAGGAAAAGTGCGTTTTACAATAAAAAAAAAAAAGTACTTAAGTGCGGATTACATGTATTTTTTATGCGTTTCTGACACTGAGTCAAAGTGAAAACGCATATGTATTTTTTTACCTGCGGATATTCTACATCTAATGCAAGTCTATGGGGAAAATCTGCACATAAAACTCGGCGTATCCACAAGAGAAATTGACATGTTGCGGATTAGAAATCCGCACCGTAGGTCAGTTTATGCTGAGAAAAAAAGAACAGTGGGACGGAGATTTGTCGTCATCCAAGTGCCACCAACAATAACTCAACCATGAGCCACATAGTTATATTATAACAGTACAAACTACTCCCTCTTGTCCTGTTAATTATTGTTCATGAAAAGATTAAAATGAGGAAACTAAGATTAGAGTTAAATATATTACATGAATAACTGCCTTGTGGGAATAGAGGGATAAACGATTGCTCCGATTAACTTGTAAATGTGAAATTTAATTGACTGCAATTAATTAAAAGTTCACCTAATTATAACTAAATTGCAAGAAAAGTGTCCTTATTAATGGGGTGCCTAACGGCTGGTTTCAGTAGATGTAACAGCCGTGGCCCTATACCTGGGTGGCCTCTAATGTATTGGCAAAGACGCTATGTAGTTCATATACGTGTGGTAATACAGTTCTCTGTAATGGATACTTAACCCCTTCAGCCCCGGGGCACTTTCCGTTTTTGCGTTTTTGTTTTTTGCTCCCCTTTTTCCGAGAGCCGTAACTTTTTTATTTTTCCGTCAATCTTGCCATATGAGGGCTTGTTTTTTGCGGGACAAGTTGTACTTTTAAATGAAACCATAAGTTTTACCATATGGTGTACTGGAAAACAGCAAAAAAATTCCAAATGCGGAAAAATTGCAAAAAAACTGTGATGGCACAATAGTTTTTGGGATGTTTTATTCACGGTGTTCACTATATGGTAAAACTGATGTGTGGATATGATGCCTGAGGTCGGTGCGAGTTTGTAGACACCAAACATGTATAGGTTTACTTGTATCTAAGGGGTTAAAAAAAATTCACAAGTTCGTCCAATAAAAGTGGCGCACGTTTTGTGCCATTTTACGAAACACGTAGCGTTCTTAATTTTTGGGATCTATGGCTCAATGATGGCTTATTTTTTGCGTCTCGAGCTGTCGTTTCTAATGGTACCATTTTTGCGCAGATGCTACGTTTTGATCGCCTGTTATTGCATTTTGCGTAAAACTTGCGACAAGCAAAAAACGTAATTTTGGCGTTTGGAATTTTTTGCCACTACGCCGTTTACCAATCAGATTAATTGATTTTTGCATTTCTGAACGCGGCGATACCAAATATGTGTATATTTATTTATTTTTTAACCCTTTAATTTTCAATGGGGGGAAAGGGGGTGATTTTGAACTTTTAGGTTTTTTGTTTTTTTTTTTTATTTTTTAAAACTTTTTTTTGTTTTACTTGTCCCCTTAGGGGGCTATAGCGATCAGCAATCTGATCGCTCTTATCTATCTGCTGATAACAGCTATACAGCTGTAAACAGCAGATTCAGTCACTTTCTTTTTCTCTCTGCTCGCGGCCGAGGGAAAACGAAAGTGAAACTTCATAGCTGCAGGCGTCATCACATGACCCTGTGCTACGATGGCAACCACCAATAGTCACGTGATCACGCACGTGACTTCTGGTGGGGGCGGCGGTAAGTAAAATACATGGCCGCGCGCATTTAGATCTTGCTGCCAGACTGTGGCAGCAAGATTTAAGGGGTTAATGGCCGCGGGTGGAAGCAATTCCACCCGCGGCTAGCAGGCACACATGTCAGCTGTTGAAAACAGCTGATATGTGTGCCGACCGCCGCCGCCTGCCTGCGGCAGGGGGCGGGGCTTAACGGGACACGCTCCATGACGGATATATCCGTCCATGGTCGTGAAGGGGTTAGAGCATAACCATTGACTTAATTTTTATTCTATAAATCAATAGTACACGTGAAAAATAAGTAACTTTATAATGTATCTTATCACAGAAATGTTCTTCTTTCTCTGCCAGAATTGATCAATCATTATCAAAATTCTCAATTCTGAGGTAACGGCAGGAGGAGCTGGAGGCAGAGGGAGGGGCTATATGCAGAGGGAGGAGTTAGATTCAGAGTCCGCCCCTCCTTCCTCCTCTCTCTACATAGAATCTCATAAGCACCAACTGCCATCTCCTATCTCAGTAATGGGAAAGTCTTCACTGAACACAGATTTTACCCCAGAATTGCGAATTTTGATAAAGACTGATCAAAGAAGCAGATTTGTCTGATAAAATAAATTTTAAGGTTGCTAATTTTCATGTGATTTTCAATCATTTTTATTGTATTTTAAATTTGAACAAATAAAACAGAATTAATTTCATTAATAAATTTGTTTGACTACATTATGAATAAGTATACTTACATTAACCATTTAGTATATGTAGGGGGTAAGGAAGGAGGGGTTAGGGAGGATAAATTAGGGAAGAACAACTTTATTGGGGCAAACCTGGGAAAGATCAAGTAAAAAAAGGTGGGAAGGGTAAGTGGTAAAAGGGAGAATTAACCTTAAGTAACGAAGAAGGGGAAAAAAAATAAATTATAAGAGTGAAGAAAAGAAGGAAAAGAGAAAATATAGAAAAAGAGAGAGAGGGTTGGGTAGGGAGGAACAGAGGTTTTTGTATCTTTGGAGTAGAGTCTCTTTGAGAAAATCTATAAATTTATAAGACTGTCAGAGAGTAGTAGAAGTCAACCTATATATTTGGGATTCAATAGTCATCCAGTATCTATTAAATTGTCTAACCATACTCCCCATCTTTTATGGTAAGAGCAGAATGAGTTATTAAATATAGCATGTTTCCTTTCAAATTTGTGATGTAGTATCAGCTTGTTGGTAATTTCCATTATATTTGGTATATTGTCACTATTCCAATTTGCTGCAATGGAATTTTTTACTAATTTTCATGTGTACTTGATTTATGAAATAAAAATTAAAACACCGGTTACATTTGAAAGAGGATCCATCGCCTTCACACATATCAGGGTATATCTCTGTAAGGAGAATGTTTGTACAAAGAAATGTGATAAATAGAAGAATAGTGATTCTGAATACAGGAATTATGTTATGAGAGAATTTCATTTCATAGGGGTGGCCATCTTGAGATTGGCAGCTTGGCCTGCTGTGTGCTAATGAGACGCAACACCAAATTCCAGGCAGGTTGCTAGGCAGAGTCTGAGCATTGGCCTACAGAGTAAAGGACGGCAAGTATATATAATATATAGAATTTGGTGTGTCTATTACTGTAGCGCGTACTCATCATCATGACTGGCACACAAAAATCCAGTCTTGATTAATCAAAGCCATCATATTTGGGTGTTTGACTTTAGCAGTCAGAGATCATACTAAAATAGCTTCTTTAGCAGCTTCGTTGATGTACCTAACTGGAGGCTTTTATGTGGCTTAATAGAGATAAGCAACAATGCTTCTAAGGGTCCCGTCACACGTAGCGATGCAACAATGATCCCACAAGCGATCCGACCTGGCAGAGATCGTTGGTGCGTCGCTACATGGTCGCTGGTGAGCTGTCAATCAGGCAGATCTCACCAGCGACCAGCCACCAGCGACTCATGTAACATTGCTGCACTTGGTAACCACGGTAAATATCGGGTAACTAAGCAAAGCGCTTTGCTTGGTTACCCGATATTTATCTAATCTGAAAGATTTTTAGACCGTCCGAAGAGGTGAAAGACTTGGTGCGGGTTGTGTTTTTACAAGCTAAGCAGTGGCCACACTTATAGAAACCTACAAGTGGGTCCCTATTGCTAAAGGGGTTCTGATCGGGGGGTCCGTAAGACCACCTCTGTCAACGCCCTGCTACACGCTTCATCTGCACACACCCCTTCTACTATCCGAGCCATACCGACTGGACAATTCCTTAGGATGAGGCGTATCTGCTCATCAGACCATGCTTTCGAAAACCAGGCCTCAGACCTCGGGCGCCGTTTCAGGGACCGCGGATATAGCAACAGAACTATCAAAAGGGGTTATCAGAGAGCTAAAAAAACACCCAGGTCTCGTCTCCTTACCTATGCTCCGAAAGAAGGGTCCTCCACGCCTGATATAAGGTTCATAGGGACGTACAATCATGAGTGGGGCACCATGAGGGACATCATGGCCAAACACTGGTCTGTCCTTTTATCAGATCCGGTTCTGTCCAGTTTCCTCACTGATGCCCCACTCATGACGGCAAGACGTTCTCGGAATCTAAAAGACATTCTGGTGAATAGCCATTACGTTCCCCCCGTTCAGAACCCCTTTAGCAATAGGGGCCCACTTGTAGGTTGCTATAAGTGTGGCCACTGCTTAGCTTGCAAAAACACAACCCGCACCAAGTCTTTCACCTCTTCGGACGGTCTAAAAACCTTTCAGATTAGATGCTATATCACGTGTAGCACCACACATGTGGTATACTACGCTATGTGCCCATGTTCCCTGATCTACGTGGGGCTCACTTCACGTGAGCTTCGCGTGCGGATCAGGGAACATGTGCGCGACATTGAAGCAGCAAGTACAGTGGAAGACATAATGCTTTTGAAGACCTTACCCCGACACTTTAAGGCACATCATGCTTGTGATTCATCTTTGCTGATGGTTCGGGGTATTGATGCGGTTATGGGAGGAGCAAGAGGGGGTAATCTCAAAAAGGGGCTAGCACAATGCGAGGCTAGATGGATAAGCACCCTCGATACTTTGGTACCTAGGGGCCTAAATGAAAACATCAGCTTCGCATCGTTCCTCTCATATGTACAGTTAGGTCCAGAAATATTTGGACAGTGACACAATTTTCGCGAGTTGGGCTCTGCATGCCACCACATTGGATTTGAAATGAAACCTCTACAACAGAATTCAAGTGCAGATTGTAACATTTCATTTGAAGGTTTGAACAAAAATATCTGATAGAAATTGGAGGAATTGTACACATTTCTTTACAAACACTCCACATTTTAGGAGGTCAAAAGTAAATGGACAAATAAACCAAACCCAAACAAAATATTTTTATTTTCAATATTTTGTTGCGAATCCTTTGGAGGCAATCACTGTCTTAAGTCTGGAACCCAGGGACATCACCAAACGCTGGGTTTCCTCCTTCTTAATGCTTTGCCAGGCCTTTACAGCCGCAGCCTTCAGGTCTTGCATGTTTGTGGGTCTTTCCGTCTTAAGTCTGGATTTGAGCAAGTGAAATGCATGCTCAATTGGGTTAAGATCTGGTGATTGACTTGGCCATTGCAGAATGTTCCACTTTTTTGCACTCATGAACTTCTGGGTAGCTTTGGCTGTATGCTTGGGGTCATTGTCCATCTGTACTATGAAGCGCCGTCCGATCAACTTTGCGGCATTTTGCTGAATCTGGGCTGAAAGTATATCCCGGTACACTTTAGAATTCATCCGGCTACTCTTGTCTGCTGTTATGTCATCAATAAACACAAGTGACCCAGTGCCATTGAAAGCCATGCATGCCCATGCCATCACGTTGCCTCCACCATGTTTTACAGAGGATGTGGTGTGCCTTGGATCATGTGCCGTTCCCTTTCTTCTCCAAACTTTTTTCTTCCCATCATTCTGGTACAGGTTGATCTTTGTCTCATCTGTCCATAGAATACTGTTCCAGAACTGAGCTGGCTTCATGAGGTGTTTTTCAGAAAATTTAACTCTGGCCTGTCTATTTTTGGAATTGATGAATGGTTTGCATCTAGATGTGAACCCTTTATATTTACTTTCATGGAGTCTTCTCTTTACTGTTGACTTAGAGACAGATACACCTACTTCACTGAGAGCGTTCTGGACTTCAGTTGATGTTGTGAACAGGTTATTCTTCACCAAAGAAAGTATGCGGCGATCATCCACCACTGTTGTCATCCGTGGACGCCCAGGCCTTTTTGAGTTCCCAAGCTCACCAGTCAATTCCTTTTTTCTCAGAATGTACCCGACTGTTGATTTTGCTACTCCAGGCATGTCTGCTATCTCTCTGATGGATTTTTTCTTTTTTTTCAGCCTCAGGATGTTCTGCTTCACCTCAATTGAGAGTTCCTTAGACCGCATGTTGTCTGGTCACAGCAACAGCTTCCAAATGCAAAACCACACACCTGTAATCAATCCCAGACCTTTTAACTACTTCATTGATTACAGGTTAACGAGGGAGACGCCTTCAGAGTTAATTGCAGCCCTTAGAGTCCCTTGTCCAATTACTTTTGGTCCCTTGAACAAGAGGAGGCTATGCATTACAGAGCTATGATTCCTAAACCCTTTCTCCGATTTGGATGTGAAAACTCTCATATTGCAGCTGGGAGTGTGCACTTTCAGCCCATATTATATATATAATTGTATTTCTGAACATGTTTTTGTAAACAGCTAAAATAACAAAACTTGTGTCACTGTCCAAATATTTCTGGCCCTGACTGTATTTACTTTTCCCCATAAGCCCCTATAGGCTCTAGCATCAGTACTGATCCCCTGTGGTTTTCATTTTAATTTACCCCTGATTTTTATGTATTTTGATCCCCCCCCCCTTTTTCTAATTTATTTTTAGTTTTCAATTTGTGACCTTTGTTCTTTTCTCCATTTTTTGCCTTTTTTTGTTTTTTTTCTTTTTATAATGTTGTGTTATTTTGTATTGATTATTGTTATTATTTTTTGTATTCAGAAAATGACATCCTTGAAGGCTCTTCTGATATATTCTGTGCAGGATCGGTCCTAAGTACTTTAAATTAAATTCACGATTAAGAAACATAAATACATTATCTGGGATCTGGATCTGCAATCAAGACATATTTATGGACAATGTATTTGATCTATGTATTTCCTTTTGTAGCACGTTTTAGGAGGCCTTTTGTCTATTTATATCTATTTACCTGCTCTGTTACATCTAAGGCATGCCATCCCCTGGACGCATGCGTGGCTGGGGCACGTACCGCCGCCGGTGACTTAGCCGTCTTTTTGACAGCGGTGCTCGCCTGGAAAGCTGGAAGGCGCGCCCCTGCACCCGCGCGTGCACCAGCTTCTGTCAGACGGCTGACTTGCCCGCGGCGCTGCGGCCCTGCAGCTGCGCATGCGTCACAGATGGGGATGATGCGATCTGATTGTAGACCTTGGCGGTCTATTTAAAAATGTCTGAAATGGAGTGCAGGACATCTCTCCCTCCCTGATGAAGCCGCATCTGGGACGCACAGGCTCCTGAGGCGAAACACGTGTTGGTGGGTGGGGGGGCTGCTTGTTTTTCCTCCCTGAAGACTGGCACTTTGTCATCAAAACAACTCTTTTCCTTTGGTAAGGAAACTATTTTTATTACAACCTATTTCCCTAGGAAAACTTCTCTTTTGGTTATCTATATAGCTTTGATCTATAAACTTTGCACATATTGCCTTATGCACTACCAGCACTTTATCTGCATATTAAGGCTCCAGCAAAAAGGAGTATTTTTTATCTTATATGCACTATGGCATTTTTTTTAGGTTATATCCATAACCCTTGGCTGGCCTCTTTTATATGCATTTTCTCTAGCTGTGTTTTTCTACCTACTAAGTGCACTTTGAGAATTGTTTTCCCTGTTTTTTTTTTTTTGAGCCAGTCTTTTTCAAGGGGGAAAGGAATTATTTTATGTGTGTTTTAATGTGAAAATCCTTGTCAACCCCCTCCTTGTTTATTCTAATAAATACATTTTTGCACAATTTATGCTCCCTGTTTTTCTCCTGTTCTCATGTTATTTCTGGAGTGTGTGCTCACGTCTGGAGGACCCTAAAGTGGTCTCCATTCGCTAACATAGCTTACTATGGTGCTATGGAGATTTTTTTGTTTAATTATAATATATATATATGTGACGCCCTGGCAAAACCAGGTAGTCACAGATAGGCCGCCACATAACACCATCCCTCACCTAGGAAACACACAGCCAACCTGAAACCCTGGTCACCCCCCCCTTAGGGAAAGATAGGCATACCAGTGGGCGGGACCAGGCAGTTGGACACGCCCACCCCAGGGTCTAGACAGCCCGGGGCAGGAAAACAAGCAGAAAGAGTTTGTAGTTCAAGTTGAGAGGAGTGTGGGCTGGAACTAGTTGTAGCTCCAGCAGAGGAAGTTCAAGTTGAACGGTGCCTGGGTCGGAGCCCTGGTGCCTTTGGCTAGGTGGCAGACGGTGGTCTCCATCAGCAGGAGGCGAGAAGACGGCTCGGCAGATCCGAGGTGGACCGGGACAGGGTTGTAGCCCGCCGGTACCGACACGGAGAACTGACTCAGAAACCGTAGCACAGAGGGGGTACTCGGACCCTGAAGCCAGGACCGAAAACAGCGGCCTAGCTAATTAACCAATTGAGGGCAGGATTATAGGTCCTGTCCCACCCAAAGTCCCTAAAAGAAGACAACAGTCCACTGATAGGGATAAGGCCACCGCCAGGGCCCATAGATCCCACGGGCCAGAGTCTGAGGGCATGGCTCTTTAGGCCACAGCCAGCCGGGAGTGGACTCCTGAGTTCCAGACCAGGCAGTCCACCATACACAAAACAAGTGCAGAGGAAAAGGACAGTGACCACCAGCCTAGGTGGGGGACCTGAATGCAACCGGCCGCGGCGGCCGGCCACCAGCACCTTGGTTTACCAAAAGACTCGTGTGATTCCTTTACTGTGAGTAACCAAACGTCCCCCCTGCTTGCTCGGGCGTGCCGGCCCTTGCCGTCGCCATACCCTGCACAAAGACACTGGGCCCCGGGGCAACCATCCCTACCCAGGGGTTAACATCCAGCTGCCACTACATCTCCCCCAGGTGCCCCACAACAGCAGCGGTGGTGTCCCACCTCACCACACACCGTGGGTGGCGTCACGAAATTAATACGGCCTAGCCCGTACATAAACCTCTCCCCTTTTTTTATTCGGCGTGTCCGTGAGACCCCCAGGTCCGGAGGATCCCTCGAGCCACAGACACACACAGTGGGTCCAGACCCAAGCAGCGGCGGCTGCTGGCACGGGGGCGGCACATATACATATACATATACATATATATATACATACAGTACAGACCAAAAGTTTTGACACACCTTCTCATTCAAAGAGTTTTCTTTATTTTCAGGACTCTGAAAATTGTAAATTCACATTGAAGGCATCAAAACTATGAATTAAAACATGTGGAATGAAATACTTAAAAAAGTGTGAAACAATTGTAACAAAAATATGTCTTATAGTCTAGGTTCTTCTAAGTAGCCACCTTTTGCTTTGATTACTGCTTTGCACACTCTTGGCATTCTCTTGATGAGCTTCAAGTGGTAGTCACCGGAAATGGTCTTCCAACAGTCTTGAAGGAGTTCCCAGAGATGCTTAGCACTTGTTGGCCCTTTTGTCTTCACTCTGCGGTCCAGCTCACCCCAAACCATCTTGATTGGGTTCAGGTCCGGTGACTGTGGAGGCCAGATTATCTGGCATAGCACCCAATCACTCTCCTTCTTAGTCAAATAGCCCTTACACAGCCTGGAGGTGTGTTTGGGGTCATTGTCCTGTTGAAAAATAAATGATGGTCCAACTAAACACAAACCGGATGGAATAGCACGCCACTGCAAGATGCTATTGTCGCGGGCGGAGGAGGGGACGCTGCACTCTCCCACTGCTCGGGACCGGCCGCCGCTGCTCTGCGGCTGCTGCTGCTCGGTGGCTCGAGCGATGGGCCGGATCCCGGGGACTCGAGCGGCGCTCCTCGCCCATGAGTGAAAAGGGGATTAATTTTTGGGGATTTATTCTCCGTGACGTCACCCACGGTTGTGGTGATTTTGGTGACACCACCGCTGCTCTGAACGGGGTTCCCGGGAGCGGTGACAGGGAGCAGCAAAGTTGTTAGTTCTCCCCTCCGTGGGTAGGGGGTGGTTGTCCCGGGGCCCAGTGATGAGGTGGAGGATGAGGGATGGCAGGCCCGGTGCGGGTCTTGGTGAGGTGCAGGGTCGCGGGGGCAGCGCTGTGCCTCACGGCACGGTGGTACTCACTCAGCCTGAGACGATGACACAGTTCTCGGTAAAACACACGGCTGGAAAAACGATTCCCACGGACGGCTGCTGTTGCTTTTCCCCGGTAGTTAATGGTGACTGTCTCTTTCCCTGCACCTATGTTCAATGTTGGTAGCGATGGATTCCCACCGGTAACCTGCTCCCCGACTTGGAAATGGGCCGGAGGAGCCCCTCTTTGCCCGCAGGCGCTGGCCCTGAGAAACTGGTGCCTTGGCGGTGGCGGTGTCTCTCTCATACGGTTGGACGGTTGCCTTCAATCGGGACTTAGTTGTTTGGAGACCCGGAGGTCCCCTTCACTGACGGATTTGGCAAATTCACAGCGACTCCTAGCCTTGCCGGGATCCGAAAGGCCCCTGCCAATGGTGCTGGCTTCTCCTTGTGTACCGGTCTGGTACCACCGGGCCACCACCCGTCCGCGGTCCTTACGGTAACTCCGATCAGCCTCCACTGCAGACGGTCACCGCCGTCTGCTAACCTTGCTGTCTTGGTCCGGGGCACACACCCGGACCAACTTCAGGCTTTCAAACTGTCACTTTCTTCCTTCCACTTTCACTGCACAACTCCTCTCTTTCCTCTCCAAAACTAATCTGCTTCTAACTGCCTGGTTTTCCCGCCTCCAGGACTGTGAACTCCTTGGTGGGTGGAGACCAACCGCCTGGCTCCACCCCCTGGTGTGGACATCAGCCCCTGGAGGAAGGCAACAAGGATTTCAGGTCTAGCTCAGATGTACCTAACCGGGGTGTAGGGTGTGGTGGTGTCATTACCTGTGACCCCTGGCTTGTCCAGGGCGTCACACTGTGGTAGCCATGCTAGTTCTGTATGCCTTCAATTTTGAATATATCCCCAACAGTGTCACCAGCAAAGCACCCCCCACACCATCACACCTCCCCCTCCATGCTTCACGGTGGGAACCACCCATGTAGAGTCCATCCATTCACCTTTTCTACAAAGACACGGTGGTTGGATCCAAAGATCTCAAATTTGGACTCATCAGACCAAAGCACAGATTTCCACCGGTCTAATGTCCATTCTTTGTGTTCTTTAGCCCAAACAAGTCTCTTCTGCCTGTTGCCTGTCCTTAGCAGTGGTTTCCTAGCAGCTATTTTACCATGAAGGCCTGCTGCACAAAGTCTCCTCTTAACAGTTGTTCTAGAGATGAGAAGGTGTGTCCAAACATTTGGTCTGTACTGTACATATATTCTTTTTTTATTTTTTCAGGTCCACTCTGATTGCTTTAATATGTGCCCTCATAAATATCCTCACATATGTCCCTCACTGTGCCTAATGGGAAATCCAGCACTGTGTTATGGATAGGGGATAACATGATTGCTAGATGATCACTGAGTCACAAACTTTTATTCTAAATATGTTTCTTACATTTGGTGTTTGTTTTTTTCTGTAACTATGCTGTGCTGTGTAACTTTGCCGTGTAGACTGTGACAATTCATCTCATTATCATTAGCGGGTGGGATTTCCTGACATTTCTATTTTACAGTACTGTTTGCCGCCCCAGTTGTGTGTGTAAGGATGCTGCACGCCATCTATACCTGGTGACATTATCCAGCTACTGACACTTTTCCGTCCATTAATGTCCCTTCATTGTGAGTACAGTCTGGTGACCCATTGAATTATCATTGTTGTCTTAGGCCTCTTTCACATGTCAGTGATTCTGGGACGTATGTGCTAGTCTTTATATGTACCTGAATCACAGACATGCGCAGACCCATTATAATCAATGGGACTGCGCATACATCAGTGATTTTTAACTGACTGTGTTTCCGTGCGGCCATTTTTTTGTGGCATCACTGATGTCCCACGGGCCACACTAAGATGTGAACCGTGAAACACGTACCAGAAAAACACGGACATTGAAAATAAAAAGCATTTTTAACTCACCTTTTCCAGCGACGCTCTCTCTGGCCTCTGCTGGCTGCTCCTTCAGAGCCAGCTGCTTACTCTCATGCATATTCATGTATGAAGGCACAGCTGACCCGGAAGTAGCTGCAGCGGGGCCGGAAACACAGCAGAGCCGAAGAGTTCAACACCACGGACAGCAGGAGCAGGACAGGTGAGTATACGTCCATGTGCAATCACAGATGACGGATCACGTCTCCCGGATTACACATGGACAACCCACGTGTGCCGCGAATCACGGCACACGGAGGGACATATGCGTTTTTATCACATCAGTGGAAAACGTCTGTGTTTTTCAGTTATGCGTGAAACAGGCCTTACAGGACTGGGATCTGGATTAACACCTAGATGGAGTCCATAGTGCAGGAATTTACTCTGAGTCCTCAGGATACTTAAATCATGTACTCAAGCCAAAAAAAAAAATAAAAATCATATGATAGGTTAGGTTATCTACCTATGAAATAGTAAACAGATTGTGAGACTCATTGAACTTAATAGACGTGTGTGGGTTTTTTCACGGGTAATTTTTATAATTGGGAACACGGACTGATATGAATGATGACAATTACTGGAAAATGCTGGGGAATATGTTGGCGCTATATTAACAACAGAAAATGATTTGCAGCTGCCATAAAGCAAATACCATATAATCTTATCAATACGTTAAATGAGCCACTGCATCATCAATGGTGATCACCAAAAGTTGGGTGCTCGGTCTTTTGTACAGGGGTATAGGAGCTTGAACCTACTTGTCTGGTTCTTAAAATTGAATTTCTTGACCTCGAAACATAACTTATAGGAGAACAGTAAAGCTCCATTTAACTAATGTATATTTGTGTTAGCTCTTGTGTCATTGCTTACATTAACCTCAAACTGTCTAAGAATCCAAGGAGACGCTGTACCACACATTGAGAGTCAAAGGTTAAAGAAGAGTCCTCTACTGCTCCAAGACGCTGCTCAGTTAGGTAAGACGATGCATCAAGAAAATGAGCTGTGCATTCAGTAATACATATATCATTCCCTTCTTCTAGGAGCCAGCCATTGCGTTCTGTGAGATCAGGAGCATATGACCTTGGACAGCAGGGCGCTGCCGCACCTGAGCTATACAGCTAATTTATTTTCCTGGAAAATCGAAGCTTTTTATAGGCTTCTCGAGATAAACCAGCACCATCCATTTTTCGTGACTGTGTAAACACAAAATGTCATCTCACTTTGATTTATCAAATAAATTAGATTGCTTTGTCCATAATGTATTGCAACATATCTCCTGTTGGGTAAATCAATGCAATAGATTTTGCTTTGAGTCACGGTCACATCTTCTTCACACATGCATAACTGCCATCATTAGGCACTAAAAGGTGATGTAATTCCTGTATGATCATCAGCTAAGGTCTGTTTTGTTTTTCTTTTTTTTTACACATTATTGTACAGTGCCTACAAGTAGTATTCAACCCCCTGCAGATTTAGAAGGTTTGATAAGATGCAAATAAGTTAGAGCCTGCAAACTTCAAACAAGAGCAGGATTTATTAACAGATGCATAAATCTTACAAACCAACAAGTTATGTTGCTCAGTTAAATTTTAATAAATTTTCAACATAAAAGTGTGGGTCAATTATTATTCAACCCCTAGGTTTAATATTTTGTGGAATAACCCTTGTTTGCAATTGCAGCTAATAATAGTCTTTTATAAGACCTGATCAGGCCGGCACATGTCTCTGGAGTTATCCTGGCCCACTCCTCCATGCAGATCTTCTCCAAGTTATCTAGGTTCTTTGGGTGTCTCATGTGGACTTTAATCTTGAGCTCCTTCCACAAGTTTTCAATTGTTTTAAGGTCAGGAGACTAACTAGGCCACTGCAACACCTTGATTTTTTCCCCTCTTGAACCAGGCCTTGGTTTTCTTGGCTGTGTGCTTTGGGTCGTTGTCCTGTTGGAAGATGAAATGACGACCCATCTTAAGATCCTTGATGGAGGAGCGGAGGTTCTTGGCCAAAATCTCCAGGTAGGCCGTGCTATCCATCTTCCCATGGATGCGGACCAGATGGCCAGGCCCCTTGGCTGAGAAACAGCCCCACAGCATGATGCTGCCACCACCATGCTTGACTGTAGGGATGGTATTCTTGGGGTCATATGCAGTGCCATCCAGTTTCCAAACGTCACATGTGTGGTTGGCACCAAAGATCTCGATCTTGGTCTCATCAGACCAGAGAACCTTGAACCAGTCTGTCTCAGAGTCCTCCAAGTGATCATGAGCAAACTGTAGACGAGCCTTGACATGACGCTTTGAAAGTAAAGGTACCTTACGGGCTCGTCTGGAACGGAGACCATTGCGGTGGAGTACGTTACTTATGGTATTGACTGAAACCAATGTCCCCACTGCCATGAGATCTTCCCGGAGCTCCTTCCTTGTTGTCCTTGGGTTAGCCTTGACTCTTCGGACAAGCCTGGCCTCGGCACGGGTGGAAACTTTCAAAGGCTGTCCAGGCTGTGGAAGGCTAACAGTAGTTCCATAAGCCTTCCACTTCCGGATGATGCTCCCAACAGTGGAGACAGGTAGGCCCAACTCCTTGGAAAGGGTTTTGTACCCCTTGCCAGCCTTGTGACCCTCCACGATCTTGTCTCTGATGACCTTGGAATGCTCCTTTGTCTTTCCCATGTTGACCAAGTATGAGTGCTGTTCACAAGTTTGGGGAGGGTCTTAATTAGTCAGAAAAGGGTGGAAAAAGAGATAATTAATCCAAACATGTGAAGCTCATTGTTCTTTGTGCCTGAAATACTTCTTAATACTTTAGGGGAACCAAACAGAATTCTTGTGGTTTGAGGGGTTGAATAATAAATGACCCTCTGAATAAACTTTTCACAATTTAAAAAAAAAAGAAATAACATTCTTTATTGCTGCAGTGCATTTCACACTTCCAGGCTGATCTACAGTCCAAATGTCACAATGCCAAGTTAATTCCGAATGTGTAAACCTGCTAAATCTGCAGGGGGTTGAATACTACTTGTAGGCACTGTATGTGTACGAGCAACTTAGGGGGTACTCAAGTTGGAAAATTATCTTGCCGATCGTTGAGGGTCCGACCGCTGGGCACTGTGTTTGGTTGGTCTTTGGCACTCCCATAAGAATGTATGGAGCCGCAGTGTGCTCGATCCACCTCTGCTCCATTCACATGGGGCTGTTCAGAATTACAGTCATCATGATTGGTGTAAATCCCAGCAAACAATCATGGTATAATGGCTTCCCCTCCCCATCTTTGGCCTCTTCATGGTATAATGCCTCCATCCTGGGCCTCTTCATGGCATAATACTTTCCCCCCATACTGGGCTTCTTCGTGATATAATGCCCCATCATGGGCTCCTTCATGGTATAATGCTCCCCCCCTCATCCTGGGCACTTCATTGGTATATTTCCCCAACATCCTGGGCGTCTTCAAGGCATAATACTTCCCTTCAATTCTGGGCCTCTTTATGGTATAATGCCTCCCATCCTGGGCTCCATCATGGTATAATGATTCTCCCCCATTTTATGTATCTTTAAGGCATAATGTCCCCCATCCTGGGCTCCTTCGTGGTATAATGCTTTCCCCCGATTCTGGGCCTCTTAATGGTATAATGCCCCATCATGGCCTCCTTCATGGTATAATGCCCCCCCCATCCTGGGCACTTTCATGGTATAATGCTTCTCCCCCATCCTGGGCGTCTTCATGGCATAACACTTCCCTCCCATTCTGGGCCTCTTCATGGTATAATGTCCCCCATCCTGGGCCCCTTCATGGTATAATGGTATCATGTCCCCCATCCGGGGCCCCTTGATAGCATAATGTCCCCTATCCTGAGCCCCTTCATGGTAAATGCCCCTCCCCATATCTTGGGCACCTTCATGGTATAATGCCTCCCTTCATCCTGAGCTTCTTAATGGTGTAATGACCCCATCCTGGGCACCTTAATGGTATAAAGATAATGCCACCCCCGATCCTGGGCCCCTTCATGGTAAAATGGTATAATGTCCCCCATCCTGGGCCCCTTGATAGCATAATGTCCCCCATCCGGGGCACATTTCGGAAATAATGTTCCCTGTTCTATTCTTATCCAACACATTTAAAAAAATATTCTTCTTACTTTCCTCCACTCTCATGCTCCATGGCATCTTCTTCTATAGCCGGCGCAACAGCTGATTTCGGCTTACCCATCATGGTGCATGACATTACTGCCAAGCACTACCTTGATGGACATGCCGACATCAGCTGACAGCCTCTAATTGGCTGGCGGCATGTATTCCAGTGCAGGAAGCCGGGAGGTCTCTGTGCTGCAATTCATTTTAATTGGATATTCGTCTGAGGTCACACATCTAGCTGAAATAGGCGCCATTGTCAACAGGGCCCCCTCCATGTCTGGACCCCAACTTTTTTTCCGGCAATCAAACATAATGAGCTTTTCTAACAGAAACTGCAACTTTTTTTTTTATTCTGTAGCATTTTTTGCTAGTATATTGTTAATATTTTTGTTTTAATTTTCTGTAAACTTTCTGGAGCATGTTTGTGGCATTTGACAACTATAGGCCATGGCCACCACCAGTGAGCTTTTATATACAGCATTCTAGAATACTGTATATAACAGCCCAGGCTGTGCTGTATAACGTAAAAAACACCTTTATTATATTCACCTAAGGGACAGTCTGCTCCGATGGGCATTGCTGCTCTCCGATCCAGCACTTCCTCTATAAAGCAATCACCGTCCTCCTTCTTCTGACTTTTTCTGAAGCCCGTGAACATGACGCATCCTACGTCATGCACACTAGCCGGCATTGAGGTCCTGCGCAGGCGCACTTTGATCTGCTTTGCTCAGGGCAGATAAAAGTGTAGTAGTGCACCTGCGTGGGCGGTCTTTAACCTTTCCTCACGCCTGCGCATTACAGTACTTTGATCAGCCCTTAGCAGAGCAGATAAAAGTGCGCCTGTGCAGAACCCCAATGTCGGCCTGTGGGGCTGCGTAGAAGGAAAACTGATCACAGCACAGACGAGGCACTGGACCAAAGAGCAGCGACACCCATCGGATCGCCCCTTAGGTGAGTATTATAAAAGTGTTTTTTACGTTATCCAGCATGGCCTGGGCACTTATATATGTCGCGGGCGGAGGAGGGGACGCTGCGCTCTCCCACTGCTCGGGTCCGGCCGCCGCTGCTGCTGCGGCTGCTGCTGCTCGGTGGCTCGAGCGATGGGCCGGATCCCGGGGACTCGAGCGGCGCTCCTCGCCCGTGAGTGAAAAGGGGATTGGTTTTGGGGATTTATTGTCCGTGACGCCACCCACGGTTGTGGTGATTTTTGATAGCACCACCGCTGCTCTGTATGGGGATCCCGGGAGCGGTGACAGGGAGCAGCAAAGTTGTTAGTTCTCCCCTCCGTGGGTAGGGGGTGGTTGTCCCGGGGCCCAGTGATGAGGTGGAGGATGAGGGATGGCAGGGCCGGTGCAGGGCTTGGTGAGGTGCAGGGTCGCGGGGGCAGCGCTGTGCCTCATGGCACGGTGGTACTCACTCAGCCTGAGATGATGACACAGTTCTCGGTAAAACACACGGCTGGAAAGACGGTTCCCACGGACGGCTGCTGTTGCTTTTCCCCGGTAGTTAACGGTGACTGTCTCTTTCCCTGCACCTATGTTCAATGTTGGTAGCGATGGATTCCCACCAGTATCCCGCTCCCCGACTTGGATATGGGCCGGAGGAGCCCCTCTTTGCCCGCAGGCGCTGGCCCTGAGAAACTGGTGCCTTGGCGGTGGCGGTGTCTCTCTCATACGGTTGGACTGTTGCTTTCAATCGGGACTTAGTTGTTTGGAGACCCGGAGGTCCCCTTCACTGACGAATTTGGCAAATTCACGGCGACTCCTAGCCTTGCCGGGATCCGAAAGACCTCTGCCACTGGTGCTGGCTTCTCCTTGTGTACCGGTCCGGTACCGCCGGGCCACCACCCATCCGTGGTCCTTACGGTAACTCCGATAGGCCACTCCTGCAGACGGTCACCGCCGTCTGCTAACCTTGCTGTCTCTGTCCGGGGCACACACCCGGACCAACTTCAGGCTCTTAAGCTATCACTTTTTCCTCTCCACTTTCACTACACAACTGCTCTCTTTCCTCTCCAAAACTGAACTGCCTGGTTTTCCCGCCTCCAGGACTGTGTACTCCTTGGTGGGTGGAGACCAACCGCCTGGCTCCACCCCCTGGTGTGGACATCAGCCCCTGGAGGAAGGCAACAAGGATTTCAGGTCTAGCTCAGGTGTACCTAACCGGGGTGTAGGGTGTGGTGATGTTATTACCTGTGACCCCTGGCTTGCCCAGGGCGTCACATTCCCCCTTAGCAAAATGCAGACCGTCCGCGGGCTGCCCGTCCAACACCGGTTTTATTTTTCTGAAAAAGATAAGAAAACAATACAAGTAGAAGAGCATCATCCCACAACGGGAGGCACTTTTCTTAAACGTTACGGTAACGGTTTCAAACGGTTACGGCTTCCGCTCTCTCCCACCCAAGTAACCTGGCCCTATGCTGCCCCTGAGAAACAGGCAGCACCCCTTGACCCCAGTCCAGCACCAAGTTACCCGAGCGGGATCTGTCCTTCCCCTCCGGAGGATAGCCACCGGTTCTGGTGGTGGCTGGGCCCCAGCCTGCTCCACTGCGGGCCCTCCCTCCAACCTGCCTCTCCGGAGGCGGTAACGGTAAGCTGCAACAAAACATATTTATTTACATTCCACAAGTTTGTGGTTGCCCTGCAAGTTCTCAGGCATGTTCATAGACGTTTCTATGCAAAACTGTAGACGGTCCCCAAGGGGACAACAATGCCGGCAACGGCCGGTTCCAAATCACGGTTCAATCAGGTGAGGCTTCGGTAATCATTTTCATTTTTCAAAAACTTTTCAAAACTTTAAACACTTTTAACATACACTGGTGGTCCCAACGGGGACGGTGACAACGGTGCTCCGCTGCCATCACTCAGAGTCCTCGGCATCAACTGAGGGAGGGGGTGCGGTGCTCACACGGGCCTCCTGGCTGCCCCTTAGCTTTCGCATCCAGCGCAAACCACCCCCTCTCCCCACAGTGCCGGGTGTACTGAACCAAGTTGCCCGCCATCAGGTTACGACCGGGGTGCTCCTCTGGCAGGTGAGCATTAACATCCCGCCGGGCTATGAAAACTTCGGCCTCCAGGCCCGGTTCATATATGAATCCATAGCCCCGGCGGACATCAAACCGCCTCACCTGCCCCTCATACAGCGGGCCCCTGACATGGAAGGTCGCTTGTCTCAGGCTCTTCTTCTCCCGTATCGTACGGGCCACCATCTCCGCCTTCCTTATTTCCCTCTCCTCGATTTCCAGGCCCAACGGTACCGGCTCTATGTCCCAGTACGGCGCTGCTGCGAGCTCCGGCGCATGGGTCGGGCCCCGCGAGACCTTTTGGACACTGCCCACTACTGGTGATCTGGACGGCAGGTCCCGCGGTGACTTGGCCTTGGACGCCACCTTACAGCGGCAACCCGGCGCAACCTCAGCCGAGGTGTGGGGGATGGGCACAGGGGCTTTCCTCTGCTGGGCCTTCGGCACGGAGCGGGCTGTCGGCTCCGGCTCGGGGGATTTCTCGGCGGACGCCTCCGGTTCAGGCTTCAGGGCTTTCCACGGCAGCACCTCCAGTCGGCTCTGGGCTCCGGCTACAGGTCGGCCCGCCGGGGCGGGCATGCTGGGTATCGCTACCGGTTGCGGTGGTAGCGGGCCTACTGGCGGGGTCATGGCTTCCGGGACGGGTGGCGAGGGAGGCAGCAGGCTGAGAGGGTTTAGACCGGGTCCCGCAGCCGCGATGACCGGCCCTTCAAGGGCATCGGGGCGTGGGTCACTCACCCTCCCTTCCGCAGCTTCCTTTTCGTGTCTCCGCACGGCTGCTATGACCTCCGCCATGCCGGTCTCCCACTCCTCCATGAGGAGCTGCATTTTGACCTGCAGCCTCTGGTAGAGCTGCGCGGTCCGGATCTCCACCCACGCCGCGGTTCCAGGCGCGGGGGCTACGGTGCTTCAGGACGGCATCCACATGTTGCTGGCGGCCTCTCCCAGGAACAAGATGGCTGCAGAGTCCTAGCGCCCTTGCTTTTATAGCCGCGGCTACATGCGCTCAGTCACCATTTCGTCCCCCTTAGCCTCTTTCCGACCCCTCCTCTATCGGGGCGGGGTTTTGGCCTTCGCGCCTCCACTACTCGAGAAGACGCTCGAGCGGGAACTTTTCGTGCCAAAGATGGCGGCTTCTGAAATTTTTCGGCCGGACACCTCCGGCGGTAACAAGGCGCACCTCTACCCAACGGCAGAGCGGTAAGATCCTGTTCGTGACGCCAAGTTGTCGCGGGCGGAGGAGGGGACGCTGCGCTCTCCCACTGCTCGGGTCCGGCCGCCACTGCTGCTGCGGCTGCTGCTGCCCGGTGGCTAGAGCGATGGGCCGGATCCCGGGGACTCGAGCGGCGCTCCTCGCCCGTGAGTGAAAAGGGGATTGGTTTTGGGGATTTATTGTCCGTGACGCCACCCACGGTTGTGGTGATTTTTGATAGCACCACCGCTGCTCTGTATGGGGATCCCGGGAGCGGTGAGAGGGAGCAGCAAAGTTGTTAGTTCTCCCCTCCGTGGGTAGGGGGTGGTTGTCCCGGGGCCCAGTGATGAGGTGGAGGATGAGGGATGGCAGGGCCGGTGCAGGGCTTGGTGAGGTGCAGGGTCGCGGGGGCAGCGCTGTGCCTCACGGCACGGTGGTACTCACTCAGCCTGAGACGATGACACAGTTCTCGGTAAAACACACGGCTGGAAAGATGGTTCCCACGGACGGCTGCTGTTGCTTTTCACCGGTAGTTAACGGTGAATGTCTCTTTCCCTGCACCTATGTTCAATGTTTGTAGCGATGGATTCCCACCGGTAACCCGCTCCCCGACTTGGATATGGGCCGGAGGAGCCCCTCTTTGCCCGCAGGCGCTGGCCCTGAGAAACTGGTGCCTTGGTGGTGGCGGTGTCTCTCTCATACGGTTGGACTGTTGCCTTCAATCGGGACTTAGTTGTTTGGAGACCCGGAGGTCCCCTTCACTGACGGATTTGGCAAATTCACGGCGACTCCTAGCCTTGCCGGGATCCGAAAGGCCCCTGCCACTGGTGCTGGCTTCTCCTTGTGTACCGGTCCGGTACCGCCGGGCCACCACCCGTCCGCGGTCCTTACGGTAACTCCGATAGGCCACTCCTGCAGACGGTCACCGCCGTCTGCTAACCTTGCTGTCTCGGTCCGGGGCACACACTCGGACCAACTTCAGGCTCTTAAGCTGTCACTTTTCCCTCTCCACTTTCACTACACAACTGCTCTCTTTCCTCTCCAAAACTGAACTGCCTAGTTTTCCCGCCTCCAGGACTGTGTACTCCTTGGTGGGTGGAGACCAACCGCCTGGCTCCACCCCCTGGTGTGGACATCAGCCCCTGGAGGAAGGCAACAAGGATTTCAGGTCTAGCTCAGGTGTACCTAACCGGGGTGTAGGGTGTGGTGATGTTATTACCTGTGACCCCTGGCTTGCCCAGGGCGTCACATATACACTATTCTGGAATGCTGTATATAAGAGCTCAGTGGTGGTGGCCACAGCTTATAGTCACCAAATCTGGTGACAAGTTCCATTTAAAAAATACTCTAGTCCCTGAACATATGTACAGCAAGTTGTTTTTCTATAGAAATATATAAGAAGATTCTTTTTAGTGTTTTATGAGTGCTTTTTTTTGGGCAGACTCAAAAAAAGACCATCACAATCTCATTGCATTTTATTCTATTTGTAGAACTGTAGGAAGACGTTAGTCTTAGGTTGGGTTGACAAGATCATATTTTTTCCATCCAAGAAAAACTGTCCGTTTATGCTAATCAGATTCTGATCAGTGTGGAGCACTGTGAATCAGCGGCCAAACCTAAAATAACACAACAAGGTCACATTCAGTAGACGGATGTCAATAAATGTCCATACCTTTTGTCTGCAAGATCTGTCTTATTTCCCACCAGCATTATGATGACATCACTTCCTCGCTCTGTTCTGACATCATCAATCCATTTGGATGTTTGGTGGAAGGAATTCAAATCTATAAAACAATCATATATATATATCCGAATTAACACAAAGTGATTCGAAGGGAGCTTTGCTATTGAGCTTGAAAGCACTGCCCTTAAAGGGAACCTACCAGGTCCCTTATGTACTACAACCCAGCAGCATTATTCATACCTGTATGCCCAAATTCCGTGCTGAACCAGCCCTGTATAATGCTATTCACCAACATGAATGTTTAAAAAAATGACTTTCCCTATGCTAATTGACTAGTTGATGAGTCGTTAGTTCCCTAGACTAGTCTGCCCTCTTTTCATGTTATCATGCTGCTGTGGGTGTGATAACATAATTTCCACTAGCTGGTGTCACCGCCAGCCCGTGTCAGTGCACCTTTGAAGCTGGGTGGATGCTTCCTGGCTTCATAGGGTGCACAGCTCATAACGGTAAATTCAGAAGATGTGTATCTGAGCCATCTTCTGAACTTCCGGTTATGGGCAGTGCACCTAAGGAAGCATCAACCCTTCTTCTGAGATGCACTGATGTGACTGAAATGAGCCACGTACGTGAGCGAGATTTCCATTAGCTGGTGTGAACCTGGATAATGGAAATTATATTGTCACACCCACAGGGACATGATAACACGGAAAGAGGGCTAACTAGTCAGGGGAACTAACGCCCCTGCGAAATGTCAAGGTGCTAATTAGCAAGTGAAAGCAAGGTTTTTAACTATTTTTTTTAAACATTCATATTAGTGAATAGTGTTTTACAGGGCTGGTTAGGAGGGAATTTGGGCATACAGGTATGAATGCTGCTGGGTTGGAGAACATAAGGGACCTGACAGGTTCTCCTTAAGCTGCTACTCGTAGCAGCAGAGTGCACAAAGTTCAGGGACAGCGGCACAACAATGGAACTGACTGGCACTGTCATTACATTAGGCGCTACTGCCCCTAGCAATCAGAAAGTTAGGAAGGATAATGGGTGGTGCACGTCTCAGGGGTGGGTGGGTCCCCCGGTTTCACTGCTTATCACAGCCCAGCATCACACCTGCATGCAACACTCTGCAGTGAAGGAGAGAGCACAAGAGATGCTGCGCTGTGATGGGTGGTGAAAGGCCACCCGCACCCCAGTCACTCAGGAAGACTGCGGCCCACCTCAGTTGACATGACATCACTGGACATCAGAGGTCACGGAGTCCGGGGGGGGGGGGGGCTGGATGACCGGCCCGCAATAGCGCCTCTCACAGGCACTATTGTCAACACAGGGTATTTGAGAGAAACCTTGTTTCTCAACATAATATCGATGTGGCCAGTAATAAAAAGAGGTGAACCTGTACCGCCCCCATGGAAGCAGCCGAGCTGCTCAGATCCGGGTTTTCTGTGGCTCGAGGGTCTCCGGACCCGGGGGTCGTGCAGCCACTCAAATAAAAGGGGGTATTTACAGGGGAGTTGATGTATAGTTCGTGACGCCACCCATGGTGTATGGTAAATTGGGGAGTACCGCCACTGCCGCTGGGAGTACCTGGGGTGATGGAGTGGGGCAGCAAGGTGTTGTAACCCTCCACGGGTAGGGGGGATGCCCCGGGACTCGGTGAGGGGGTGCCATGGGGTGCAGGGGTCACTCTTGTACTCACTCACTTCATAAGCAGATGCTGACAACCGGGTAAACCAAGTCTCTGGGTACTGCTGCCGCTGAGGGGAGCTTGTCCGGGTCCCGTCCCCAATGGTGCTGCCTGGTGATCCGTGACCTGCCTCCTGGCACTTAGTTTGACTTCAACTTGTGGGTCCGGTAGCATGGAACTAGCCGGGCCCCGCTCCCTACTATGGCTAAGTATGGGAGCTTGCTCTCAGGGCCCATGCTTGGGATTTTCTGGACCGTTTAGGATTTGGAAAGTCCTATCCCCCCTCGTTGCGCTAATGCCCCGATTCTGAAGCGGATGGGAACAGATCATAAAGGCACCGTTCTCCTCAGGTGAATTTTCAGGTTGCCTGAAGCTACTCCCCGACCTAGCGTCCGTGTACCCCGTCGTGCCTTCGGTCCCAGACCGGTGATGGTGGTAGGCTGCCGGCTGTCCTCCTCGACAGGTCCGAGCACCTCGCCACAATCCCCTGCGATCGGGGGTCCGACTCCTCTAGGCCCAGACCACCATCTGCAACCTAGACAGTACTTCAGGAGTCACCACTCCCGACTTCCTCTGAGCTCCTCACAGCTTGAGGGCTACTTCCCAACCTCTCTCCTCTACACACACTGACTGACTATGTGACGCCCTGGACTAGCCAGGTAGTCACAGTTAGACCCCCGCACAACACCTGTACCACTAAAAAGGAGTCATCAGCCAACCACAAAAACCCTAGTCACCTCCATCGGTGCTTAATGGACACACCAGGGGGCGGAGCCAGGCAGTTGGCCACGCCCACCGAGGAGTTCAGAGGGCCTGAGGCAGGAAACACAGTTGAGTTTAGTCAGATCAGTTTGAGTGTTGAGGAGTGAGTAGGTGAGGCCTGTGAGACAGGCCGGTGACAGTCTGACAGGTGTGAGGGTCGTAGCCCGAGCACCTTGGCTAGGAGGCAAGCGGTGGCCTCAGCCAGCAGGAGCCGGGAAGACGGCTCGGTGGAACCGTGGTGGACCGGGACAGGGTAGTGGCCCGCCGGTACCGACCCGGGGAACCGACTCGGAAATCGGAGCACATAGGGGGGTACTCAGACCCTGAAACGAGGTCCAGAATCCACTGGACTGAGTTAATTATCTGATTGCGGTCTGGACTATAGGTCCTTTCCCACCCAAGTCCCGACTGAAGACAACAGCCCACCGAGGGGGATAGAAAGCCACCACACAGGCAGAGAGATCCCACGGGCCAGTGTCTGCGGGCAAAATGGCTCTCTCGACATATACAAAGCCGGGGAGCGGACTCCCGTCGCTGAAGCGCAGGCAGTCTACAGCTACACAACACGGTGCAGGAGAAAGGCAGAGACCACCATGCAGGTGGGGGACTTGACCGCAGCCGGCTACGGGCACCGACCACCATCAACTTGGTTTACCAGTGACTTGTTTGTGTCAATAACAGTGAGTACAACAGTGACGTCCGGCCGCGCACATCGCCCTGCACCACCCAGCTATCTCCAACGGGTCCCGGGGTCATCATCCCTGCCCACGGAGGGGTTAACATCTGGCTGCACTACCATCTCCCCCGAGTATCCCGTAACTGCAGCGGTGGTGTCTACCTTCACCACGTCCCCTGGGTGGCGTCACGAACTCAAGCGCAGCTCCGGCCGTGCACCTACCTAACCCCCCCACCGAAAGCGCCAGCATCCCCTTTCAGAGCAAAGTGACCCCAGATCCGGAGGCGCTCGAGCCACCCACCAACGAGCCCGGATCCGAGCAGCTCGGCTGCGGCCGAGCGCGGGGCGGTACAACTACACTCCTCACTTCCCCTCCCTGACCCCCCAAACCCTCCAGGTGGGCGACTCTATTCCACTCAAGCCGTCCACTGGTGTGACTGGTGGGTGTGGTGCAGGGTGTATCTAGGATTTGATTTGCTGTTGGAGGCAACACCATTTAGTTACGGACCCAGAACCAAGAGGGAGGCGGAATATTGCACGGAAGGGCAGTTTGTGCAGTACCCTGTGACAACCTGATAGTCCAGGGGCGTCACAAACCTCCTTCAATTGCTGCTGCTAAAATGATTCTAGAACAGTTTTTTTCCTCATCTGTGCCCGTCCGATCCAAAGTTATTCTTCCTGAGAATATTAGTGCACAATTTCCCTTCACCAACTGGGCACACATTACAGAAAAAACGCATGCCCACAGAAAAGGTAAGTGGTATATGCAAGGACAATTGGAGGAAGTACTCAGTTTAGCACCACCTCAACGTTTTTGTTTTCTTTTATTTCAGTGCTGGAGTTGTGCTATAAGGGCTCTTTTCCACTTGCATACAGCTTCTGATGCGAGAGCATTGGAAGCGATTTGCTAATGACCCTCTCCTGCAAGTGTCAGCCGAGTATCAGGCGACTGATGCAATCTTGCAATCATATCACAGCCTCGGAGAAGATGGAGGGAGCAGTTTCTCCCATGCTGTCTGTCTCTACGTATATCGCACTGCAGTCGCATAACATGTGAGTGCAGTGTGATGTTTCACACACTCCCATAGGCTTGTATGGGGGTGCGTGAGCCGAGACTCGCTGCTAAACGCAGCATGCTGCGATTGCACCGAGAGCACAATTCATGACGAAGTAAGGTAAGCAAGGGGACACTGCCTCATTGATTAACACTGGTGGAGTGCAATCCGATGTTTTATCGGATCGCACTCGCACTGAGAAATCACAAGTGGAAAAGAACCCTAAATCTAAGTCTCTTCTCCCCTGTCTTATACACAACTGCTGCCATCTTCATTTATTTTCAGAGTCATTCCTGTTGGTCTCCTGCAGTTTGTGACCTGCAGCAGCTCCAGTGTTTCATGGAGCGCGCCGGAGGTCACAACTCAATGTAAGTCTATGAGAGCTTCATACTGGCTCTCATAGACTTGCATTTTGATCAGTCAGAACTTAAGGGGCACAAGATGACGCTGCGGAACTGGAGCAGCGTAGGTAAAATGTGATGCCGCCAGAAGATGAGTATACGACAGGGAGCTTAGATTTAAAGCGCCACTTCAGCGCTGAAAAAAGTAACAAAAACCGTTGGAGTGGTGCTTTAAAAGTAGAACATTTAGTGAAATGTCCTCTTAAAAGAAAAATGAGTGTGAATCTAGTGCTTCTACCATAGCACATGTATAGCGCCATCCTCAGTGTTGGTTTATACTATGGCAGCGCCTTTCTGAGTGTTAGAATAAAAGTAATGTATTTTCTTGCTGTTATTGCACATACCTGGACTTGTGATCACAGCTCTGAGGAATGTGATAAGAAGGGGATTTAAACATGTGAACAAGATGTTAAAGAGCCACTAAATAGCAACTGTTAATTAGCTAATTGGCTAATAGTGTTTCTCCAGTTGAGAAATGGGTTTCCCCGCAGGGGATGTGAGCCTGCTCCTGACATACTGCAGTGATCACTATCGCCTGGAGATGGCAGCGCACTCACCATGAGCCAGAGAGCAGCACACACTGGTCCTAATTAAATCCTGCACACCTCCTCTAACAACCTTTTCTTCCCCTCTATTATGAAGGATCTTCTTATTCTGGTCACAAGCTGAATGTTAATTATCAGCCTGGAAAGTGATCATTATAAGACATGCCGCTGGCCTTATCTGTAAGAAAATGAGCCCTTATTTCCTTTTTACAAAGTTGCCCTTACAAGTAGCAATTAATGTCAGTTTTCTAACAAACAGGAATAACTAAATAAACATTTAAACATTGTAAGGGCTATTACAGATGTCTGAGTTTTTCATTAGGTAAAAAGTGTTTTCATCAGTGTTTGCTCAGTGTCAGTTTTTACAATCAGTGTTTTATCATTTATTTTTTAATAGCAAAAAAAAGTAAAAAACAAATTACAAAGCTTCTTCTGTCCATTGCAATGTTACAGAGAAGGTTTGAAGAAATTTTTCAAGTCGACACATGATGTGATAGTAGCTGAGGAGTAAATAAAATGTTTAGGTTTTTTGGGGGGGTTTTTGTTTGTTTTTTTTTTGCCTCAATGTTTTGGAGATATTAGCAATCACAGTATTTGGCACCTAATGAGTTAACTTTTGTTAAGTTCAAGTGCTTGTTATCAGATAGCTTTCACTGAGGGCGTGTTCTTTTTCTCCCTGTAGGACGCTGACCAATCATAAGCAGGCAGCAACACACTGGAGAAAAAACAAGCCTCCACTATAGCATATAGCAGGTTTCGCAGTGTATGAGATGTAATGATACAGTCTGATCTCTTGGTCTAACCTCTTGCATGATTAGAAAGTGCTGGGAGTAGAATACAGATGATTAACACCTACAGATAAGGTCTGTGTGGAGGGAGGGAGAGCAAAGCTGAGTTTAGCTGTGTTACTTTACAGATTCTTCTATGAGCTCTCCTTCTCTCATAGCACTGTCACCCTATATTTTAATATAAGAAGTCCAGAATGCTATTATATACTATTACTGCGGGAGCTGGATTTTTTTTCTCCTCTTGAGTACGTCACCTGTGTATCAGCTCAGGAACCTCTGTTCACCGCACCCTTGGCTGCATTATCTATTCAAACACATGATGGACTGGTGAGCTGACTGCCATCTCTTTTTGTCTTATTGACAGACAGAGAGAGACACAGAGAAAAACAGAGATCGAGAGACAGACAGAGAGAGAAGCAGAGAGAGAAACAGAGAGATCGAGAGACAGACAGAGAGAGACACAGAGAGAAACAGAGAGATCGAGAGACAGACAGAGAGAGACACAGAGAGAAACAGAGAGATCGAGAGACAGACAGAGAGAGACACAGAGAGAAACAGAGAGAGATCGAGAGACAGACAGAGAGAGACACAGAGAGAAACAGAGAGATCGAGAGACAGACAGAGAGACACAAAGAGAAAAAGAGAGATCGAGAGACAGACAGAGAGAGACACAGAGAGAAACAGAGAGATCGAGAGACAGACAGAGAGAGACACAGAGAGAAACAGAGAGATTGAGAGATAGACAGAGAGAGACACAGAGAGAAACAGAGAGATCGAGAGACAGACAGAGAGACACAAAGAGAAAAAGAGAGATCGAGAGACAGACAGAGAGAGACACAGAGAGAAACAGAGAGATCGAGAGACAGACAGAGAGAGACACAGAGAGAAACAGAGAGATTGAGAGATAGACAGAGAGAGACACAGAGAGAAACAGAGAGATCGAGAGACAGACAGAGAGACACAAAGAGAAAAAGAGAGATCGAGAGACAGACAGAGAGAGACACAGAGAGAAACAGAGAGATCGAGAGACAGACAGAGAGAGACACAGAGAGAAACAGAGAGATTGAGAGATAGACAGAGAGAGACACAGAGAGAGAGGCAGACAGGGAAAAAAAGAAACAGACAGAGAGACAGAGAGAGATGAATAGCGAGAGAGACATAGACAGACAGAGAGGGACAAAGAGATAGAGAGCTATAGACAAAGCGAGAAACAGATAGACAGAGAGACAAAGAGAGAGACAGACAAAAAGAAAGACAGAGAGGGAGATTGGGAGAGAGGCACTAAAGGCCCTGTCACACACAGAGATAAATCTTTGGCAGATCTGTGGTTGCAGTGAAATCATGGACATATTGTTCCATTTGTACACAGCCACAAACCTGGCACTGATTATCCGCAATTTCTCTGCAACCACAGATATGCCGCAGATTTATCTCTGTGTGTGACAGGGCCTTTAGTTACTATCCTGATACTACAGCTAGTTTCCTATAAAACCAAATAAACATCTCCAAGCTATTGCTACCTGTGGTCCACTTGGCTGCTGTAACAACTATAACCATGTAATCAGCAGCTGAGGCAGGATGGTGGCACTATTAATTATCTGCATGAAATAGAATACAAACTATCTGCAATCAGATTCTCCGCCAGCCTCAATTCAGTCCAAAAAATGTGTTCATCTAAAATGTGAATTGTAACTGAGGCTAATATGCTGACAGTGATGACACAGCGCTGCACACACATTTTCTTGAACAGAATATACTCACTTGTAATATCATAAACTACCACAGCCACGGTGGAGTCTCGGATGTAGCTTGGGATCAGGCTGCGGAACCGCTCTTGTCCAGCCGTGTCCCAGAGCTGTAGCCGTACCTGGGACAAAAGAAAGACAAATGAAGTTGCAGATAGTATCCCATTGTTTTTTGCTAGACCCTCCCATGAATAGTATCCCATTGTTTATTGCTAGACACTCCCATAAATAGTGTCCCATTGTTTATTGCTAGACCCTCCCATGAATAGTGTCCTATTGTTTATTGCTAGACCCTCCCATGAATAGTATCCCATTGTTTATTGCTAGACCCTCCCATGAATAGTGTCCCATTGTTTATTGTTAGACCGTCCCATGAATAGTGTCCCATTGTTTATTGCTAGACCCTCCCATGAAGTGTCCCATTGTTTATTGCTAGATGCTCCCATGAATAGTGTCCCATTGTTTATTGCTAGACCCTACCATGAATAGTGTCCCATTGTTTATTGCAAGACCCTCCCATGAATAGTGTCCCATTGTTTATTGCTAGACCCTCCCATGAATAGTGTCCCATTGTTTATTGCTAGACACTCCCATGAATAGTGTCCCATTGTTTATTGCTAGACCCTACCATGAATAGTGTCCCATTGTTTATTGCTAGACGCTCCCATGAATAGTGTCCCATTGTTTATTGCTAGACCCTACCATGAATAGTGTCCCATTGTTTATTGCTAGACCCTCCCATGAATAGTATCCCATTGTTTATTGCTAGACGCTCCCATGAATAGTGTCCCATTGTTTATTGCTAGACACTCCCATGAATAGTATCCAATTGTTTATTGCTAGATCCTCCCATGAATAGTGTCCCATTGTGTATTGATAGACCATCCCATTGTTTATTGCTAGACCATCCCATGAATAGTGTCCCATTGTTTATTGCTAGGCACTCCCATGAATAGTGTCCAATTGTTTATTGCTAGACCCTCCCATGAATAGTGTCCCATTGTTTATTGCTAGACCCTCCCATGAATAGTGTCTCATTGTTTATTGCTAGACGCTCCCATGAATAGTGTCCCATTGTTTATTGATAGTCCATCCCATTGTTAATTGCTAGATCCTCCCATGAATGGTGTCCTATTGTTTATTGCTAGACCCTCCCATGATTAGTGTCCTATTGTTTATTGCTAGACCCTCCCATGAATGGTGTCCCAGTTTTTATTGCTAGACCCTCCCATGATTAGTGTCCTATTGTTTATTGATAGACCCTCCCGTGATTAGTGTCCTATTGTTTATTGATAGACCCTCCCGTGAATATGTAGATCTAGATTTGGTGTGAATACAAATTTTTTTCAATTCAACAGTAGGGATGCAAAACTTTCTCTGGTACCCAGGTCACAATGTCAAGTTTAAGAAATCCCAAGGGTCGAAATAACCCATAAAGTTATTACCATCCAAGACTTTTATGGCATATTGAAAGTAAATACATTATACTAAAGATGGCACATCACTTTATATTCTTTTTATCAATTCATATATGATAAATATACATCCAATAACTTGACATTTTGTTACATAATATTCACCACTGTGAAGAAGACATCCAGACTGTGATTCAGTGTGGGCCTCACGAGCTTCCGGGCTGCAGTCAGGCTCTTGGTGCTGGCGATCCTAAGTGCACAATGGCTGCAGTAGACTAAACAGGGGGCAGAGGCACTTCACCGACGATCAGGGACCACAAGTCTGCAGCACGGAAGCTTGTGAGGCCCGGATTGCCTCACAGTCTGGATATCTTCCTTCACAGTGGTGAATATGATGTAAAAAATGTCAAGTGACTATATGTATATTTATGAAATATGAATTGATAAGAAGGACAAAGAAAATGAAGTGATGTGCTGTCTTTGTATAAAGGACTTTTAAAACCGGTTGTGGGAACAGCTGCACCACGGTTATTTAATAGTGTATTTTTATAATAAAGAAAACCACTTTTATTGATATGTTGAAAGTAAATGTCATAAATGTACGATTGGGACTCACTTTTCCTTCCAGGATTCCAAATTGTCAGGGGGAAGGGGGATTCTTTCCCCCCCGTTCTCACTCCAAAAAGAAAGAGACCAAACATGCATATGGCTCCCTCCATTGTAATTCTGTGTGAGCTGCTGAAATGCTTAAGTCTTTCACTACTTTAAAGCACCTCACCAGGGCCCTAAATGTAACTACAATAGGTGCAGGGGTTGCAATCGCACCTGGGCCATGGAGCCTAAGGGCCCCGAAGGTCCCTTTGACTTATATAAAGAGACCAATACATTTGCAATAATTGGGGGTCCCACTGGAGATTTTGAATTCAGGCCCATGAGCTTCAAGTTACGCAACTGCACCGCTCTAGCGTTTTCCTTATTGCAGCGCTAGAGTGGTTTTAGTAAAGTAAGGTCCCTTCAGCTGGTCTTATACTGACCACCGACTTCAGCTTTTCCCAGCACCATTCCTGGTCCGCCATCTTGTAATCGCAAATTCTGACTGACCGAGGTGACAGGCACAAGCTCTCAATGTAAGTCTATGAAACTTACTTTCCGGTGCTCATAGACTTAAGGCTACTTTACATGCTGCGACATCGCTAGCGATCTCATTAGCGATGGGAAATTCTAGATTGCAAGTGCGATCTGTCGAGATCGCACATGTGTAAAATGACCCATGTGCGATCTCAAAAGATCGCACGTGCGCTCTAGAATTTCACATCGCTAATGAGATCACTAGCGATGTTGCAGCATGTAAAGTAGCCTTTACATTGAGTTGTAACTTTCAGATTTCCCAGCAAACATTGGAGCAATCCAGCAGGTCACAAATGGCTGGAGACTGACCAGAGTGGTGCCGATAATAGATGAAGATGGTGACTGATAGGTCTGAGACTAAAGGGTACTTTACACGTTGCGATCTCGCTAGCGAGATCGTAAGCGATCGTACCCGCCCCTGTCGGTTGTGCGACACGGGTAAATCGCTGCCCCTCCTGCACAACCTTGCTTACCCCCGTCACACGCACTTACCTTCCCTGCAACGTCGCTCTGGCCGGCGATCCGCCTCCTTTCTAAGGGGGCGGTTCATGCGGCATCATGTCATGCAGCAATGTCACACGGCAGGCATTCAATAGAAGCAGAGGGGTGGAGATGAGTGAGACGTAACATCCGGTCCACCTCCTTCCTTCCGCATTGCCGGTGGAGGCAGGTAAGGAGATGTTCGTCGCTCCTGCGGTGTCACACACAGCGATGTAAAGTGCCGCAGGAACGAGGAACAACATCGCTAATAAGCAGAGAACGATTTTTAGTTTCAGGACGACCTCTCTGCGGCAAACAATTTTGACCGATTTTGCGATCGTTTAAGGTCGCTCATAAGTGTCACACACTGCGATCTCGTTAATGACGCCGGATGTGCGTCACAAACACCGTCACCCCGACGATAATTCACTAACGATATTGCAGCGTTTAAAGCCCCCTTTAGTGCAGGGAGCTTAGATTAGTGGCACCACTCCAGCACTGCAATAAAAAAATGCTGGAGTGGGGCTTTAAATGACGGTACAATGAAGATGCATGTAATCTCTTCACCTCATCTACTCTTTACCACAGTGCCACATGTATCTAGAGACCCCCATTTTCTCAATATACATGCCCACATAGCGCAACATTAGCACTTCCCCACCTCTTCCCCTTGACTACACATTGTTACTCTTCTGTCTGCAAATTCATAATTATGTTCCTGAGATCTTGGCTGATTTCTTTTGACTTTCCCATGATGCTACACAAAGAAGCAGTGTGTTTCACATGTGCATTAAAATACATCCACAGGTGTGTCTCTAATTAACTCAGATGTTGCAAATAAACCTATCAGAAGCTTCCAAAGACATGACATCATCATATGGGCTGTCCTATACAGTATTGTTTGAAGGCATAGTACTCTTAATGTATGTAAACTTTTGACTTTGCAGAAAGTAATAAAAGTGCCTTAAAACATTCTCTGCTTCTCATCATTCTGACATTTGGCAAATATAAATTATTTTGAATGTTGGTTCCTAATTGAGTTTAAACGGGAAAGTTTTATTCTAATTTCATGTCAGATAGTGAGAAAAACCTGCAGATGTGTCTTTTTAGATAGTGCATGGAAACTTCTGGTTTCAGCTATATCAACATTATCTATCTATCTATCTATCATTCTATCTATCCATCCATCTATTTACTGTATCAAACTATCTGTTACACTGAGGAACAAATTAATAAAAAATGTTTTGGTGCCTCAGGTATAAAGGGGGCTTTACACTCTGCGACATTGCTAGCATTGTCGCTAGCGTTCGCACACCCCCCCGTCGTTTGTGCGTCACGGGCAAATCGCTGCCCGTGGCGCACAATATCGCTAGTACCCGTCACACATACTTACCTTCCTAACGATGTCGCTCTGGGCGGCGAACTGCCTCTTTTCTAAGGGGGTGGTTCGTGCGGCGTCACAGCGACGTCACACAGCAGGCATCCAATAGAAGCGGAGGGGCGGAGAGCAGCCGCATGAAAGAGACGCCCACCTCGTTGCCGGAGGACGCAGGTACGGTGTTGTTCATCGTTTCTGGGGTGTCACACATAGCGATGTGTGCTGCCTCTGGAACGACAAACAACCTGCGTCCAAAATCAGCAACAATATTTGGTAAATGGACGACGTGTCAACAGCCAACGATTTGGTGAGTATTTTGCATCGTTAGCAGTCGCTCATAGGTGTCACACACAACGACGTCACTAATGAGGCCGGATGTGCATCATGAATTCCGTGACCCCAACGACATCTCGTTAGCAATATCGTTGCATGTAAAGCGGCCTTTAGGCTTGATTTTAGGTATATTCAGTCCTCTGAATCAGAATAGGTCATTCATTTTTTTGTAGCAGCTCTACTTTTTGAGATAATGTACTGTTGCCTACATATACAGTAAATTTGGGATTTTTTCCTTGACAGTGCTATTAATTAAAGAATCAAAGATAGTCTGTAAGGTATGTGACAAATACTTGAAAGCTTATTAAATGCCATGTGTATTAAAATAAGTATTAAGATATAAGGCTTGCTAATGAAAATATGCATATCACAATATCAACCAAGCAAATGGCGGCTGTTCACGGCAGTTCTAAGCGGAGCCTAAAATGTGTGGTTTTACTCATCGGAAACAAATATGGCTCAATCCCAATAGGTTACTTAACTAAACTAACTGAAGAGCCAAACACAATTACCCTGGCCCTACAGAAAATATACCATGATCACCAGTGGACAATCTATGTGGATATAAAAATGGTGAATATTCTCTTTGGACAGCTGTTACACCAAGTATCCCTGTTTTTTCTGTCGCTGGGTTAGTAGATCAAAAAAAGAGCACTGGATGTGAAAACATTGGTCTCTGAGAGAACAGATGGCAGTAGGAGAAAACAATATAATTGCAGAACCATTGGTAGAAAGGAATAAGATAATTTTACTACCACTGCAAATTTAATAAAGCAGATTGTAAAAGCTCTAAACAAAGAGGGAAGATTGTTTGACTGTAGCTGTGGAAAAGTTCCAGTGCTCACCATGGAGAAGCTAAAAGCGGATATTTTTAACAGTCCTCAAATCAGAGGACTCATAAAAGATTCACACATCAAAGATTCATTGAACGATGCTGAGGCAGATGCATGGTCTCCTTTCACTATGGTTGTACAGAATTTTACACTGAACTAATAGAAAGAATGCTATCTTCTTTCCATCATCTTGGCTGTACAACGAGTATCAAGGTGCATTATCTCCATATCCACTTGGATCGTTTCCCAGAAAACCTTGGTAAAGTGAAGAGCAAGGTAAATGGTTCCACAAAGCTTTAATAATTGTAGAAGAAAGTTACTGAAAACATTGGGATACCCACATGATGTCAGATTACTGCTTGTCTGTTCAAGGTTATTGCCCTGACGCAACTCACTGCAAGATATCTTTAAAGGGCTGCTTTTGCTAAGTACCTTAATAAATTAACAATGTTTCAATGACAACTTTTTATGCATGCTTAATTTAACCTAAAAACAGGTTACATTTGTCATGCATCAATTTTTTAGTTCCCCAATGTTATCTATCTATCTATCTATCTCTCTATCCATCTGTCTATATTGCTATGTAATCTTGTATATTCATACATTGGATGACTTATTGCACAAATTTCTTTGAGTCAAGAGTGCATATAGATAAATGCTTCTCACCATACCCTCATCTTACAGTCTAGTACAAAAAAAAATGTACACCGTAAACATTATGGGGATAATTCACACAGCAATTTTCAACAGAAAGCCGGAGTAAGAAAAAAGTAATAAATGAGCAGTGCAGTTCTCCAAAAATGTTACAACTTTAGTTTTTTACACCGGCTGCTTCAACTGTTTTAAAAGCGGTCAGAGCTTAACGGGAGGGAGTGGTCTAAAGCAATCTGACATATTCACTATCATTTGTTCCATAGTAAATGATATCAGCAATGTACAGCTAGAGTACACAACTAAAGTAATTCTGGTGCTCGGGCAGCCAAAAGACACAATTAATTTGTTGCATTTTGCTCTAGTGCACTGTTCATCACTAGGGATGAGCGAGTACTAAAATGCTCGAGTGTTCTTTACATGAATCGAGCAGGTTGGACGCTCGGATGGGTTTAATTTGAGTAATGAGTATATTGGAAATCAATGAAAAACTCAAGCATGTTTCCGAAAGACCCTATCTTCCTCTTTAATTGTCAGCAGCGCACATTTGAGTAGACACAGAAGTGGAATAGTTATGCCGCTCACCATCTTGATTCCTTAAAGTTTTGTAGAACCCCAAAGATGTCAGGTCAGACATCCATGGCCAATAGTCGGTTCTTATGTGCAGAGTCTGACTGAAATACCAACCGGCATGTTGTAGCTGGTATTCAACTACTGCCTTTGCCAACATTTGTAATAGTAAAGGAATTAATGTATGAGGTGGAGGAAACCCTGATGGATTAGGGCTCAGAATCCTTGGCATCGGTATAACATATGCCGTCCCCGTCTCCGACTCAGTCCTGACCTTTACAAGGATCAACCAATATGCCATCAGCGAAATGTAGCATCCTTGGCCACAAACACTTGTTTGTGTTTTCACAATTTTTTCCTTGGTTTCTCTTTGTCTCATGGCCAGTGTGAACATGGTCTCACAGGTTCCATGTATACCATCTCATACTCCGGCTCACTTTTTTGTTTTTATGTAGGTTTTTTTTTTGTATTCAGTACAAACAGGGAGTGGCCCCCTTCTCAGCGAGCTGGACATTTCATTCTGTGAATCCCCCTGACTGTGTGTGTCCTGTTGGGACCCGGTCGCTCTCAGCCCTTAGCCACATTGAGGCCTATTTTAGACCCATGGTAAGGTTTTAATATTAGAGAGTGTAGGTACTATCCCAACTGGGTACACCTTGACGTTTGGTGGGATAGCTTTATGCTTTTTTTGATCAAAAACAGTGTTTACTAAGTACCCTATGTTTATATGCACTATGCTTTTATTTAGTTACAGCAGGGTATGTTTTCACAATTTTTTCCTTGGTTTCTCTTTGTTTATGTGTTGGTTGTTGAGTGGACTTTCCCAGTAACTGCGTTGGTCAGGGCACAGGTGATGTTATGGGGCATGTGTGGAATATGTTAGTGGTGTTTCCCTCAGAAAATTAATAATACACCCCCTGCACCACCCCTCTCCATAATACACCCTCTATACTGCCCCTCTCCATAATATCTTTCCCACACTGCCCTGTGTATAATATCACCCACACACACTGCCCTATGTATAATATCACTCCATACACTGCCCTTCTGCATAATATACCCCCACACAATGCCCCTGTTTATAATATCCCCACACACACTGCCCCTCTGTATAATATCTCTCCCACACACTGCTCCTCTGTATATTGCCCAACACGCACACTGCTCTTTTGTATAATATCCCCCCACACACTGCTCCTCTGTAGAAAAGAAGATCAGGGTGAGGATTGTGAGTTCTAGACTCTTGGCTAGTGAGACTGGAGTGTGTAGAAGACAGGGTGGTGCTGGGAAACATACTGGAAACACTATCTGCCATCCAACAAACCACCTGTTCACATTGTTCTGACTTCAAGAGTTGTGTCCCATGCCCCACTGCAAAGTGGGACAGGAAGCTAGGTCTTGTGGATCAGCGTGTTAGTTGAGCTCCCACAGCAGGCAGTTTCACTTGTCAAACAGCTTCAGCCTCTTCGTGCACCCTCAGCAGCACGTCCACCTCCCCTTCCCTTACTGCATACCTTGTGCATTATAAATTAGGTAGATACTATTTATGCCTGCAAACTTTACGATATTAATAGAGAGGAGAATAAAATATGTAGCCCTGAATACGATTTTTGTTTTTAGGTTGCAGCACCAGTATAAGTTAGAAGGATTGTAAAGCAATAAACCCTGCCTATATGCCTCTAATACAAAACTATCCCTCCTCCACCAGTTATCCCTACACTGACTGCAGACGACTTTGGTTTTTCTAGAGAAAGGACAGTATGTAGCCATGAAAAGGACTTTTATTTTAATGGTGCAGCAACACTATACAATTTCTGCAATACCAATTAAACACTGCCTAAATGCCTGCTCTAAAGGCAGCTCTTCCTCCTACAACAACTCTCCCTGACCTGATTGCAGAAGACAGTGAGCCAAGCATCGCGTCACCAGGTCTTATATAAGACCCGATGTCACAATGCAGTCGGTCAATCACAGTTATGCCAGTAACCTACATGGCTATGTCATTACTGTGTATGGCAAACAATCCCCGCATGTTAATTGTTGGCTGTCTAAATGTCGCAAAACATTAGGGCTAGGGACTCGAGCATGGCGCTCAAGCACCCATTGTGCTCGATTGAGTAATGAGCGGCCCAAGCATCCCAATGCTCGATCGAGTCTTGAGCAGTTACCCTCGCTCATCACTATCCATCACTACTGGAGTGAAGAAAGTCCATTTTGATAAATTCACCCTGAAGTCTGACACTATACAGCTACATACCCATTAATGGACCAGGTCCCAATATGTTCAGATAATATTTCAACATTTTGGCAACATAATTTTATAGTTTTATGTACATTAACTACAATATAAAATAATGTTATTAATAGATAAATTTATGCCTGTAGTCCAATATATACAATATATTTAGAGCACTCAGTGCTTTATTATCCTTATTCCTGCAGCCGCATACTAGGGTAACTAATGGAAAGCTCAGTAATATTTTATTGGATGCCTTATAGTCTCCAATCATTACAAATGTATTACATGTCATATTCCATACACTGATAATTTTAAAGCTTTATGGGTATTATTTCCTATAAAAATAATATGTGCCATAATAATCTTTATGCTAAATAAAGAAGCTTAACAAGCAAATCCAATAAAAGGGACTTCTCTACTCAATATTTGACCCATATGGATGGCTGGGAATGGTTGGAATGGTTTCTGTACAGCGCTGTAGAATATAGTGGTGCTATATAAGCAACAGAAATGTATTCATTGTTGTTATTTAGTAGTAAAACCTCTGTCTCATAAACAGTTTTTTAGGCTGTAGACTCTGTATTCCCCTCTAGCAAAACTGAATCATAGACAGACACAAGGCAAAACTGGTGAAAAGTTTTATGGTGCAGCGGTAATTTCGAACTCATCTCTTTGTAGATCAAATGTACAATAAACGGTTGAGGGAGAAGAAAGAAACTCACCGTCCGATCCTCTAAATACATCGTCTTTGACAGAAAGTCAATTCCAATAGTAGCCTAGATGAAACAGACAAAGAAAAGATGACATGAAAATCTGATTTCTGACAACCGCTTTATGGCCACAACTTCATCTTCAATCCTGCTGACATAAGACTGCAGCTCTACAGAAGTCCCATCCAATCGTGTTTGTAGGATCTACTGACTCTTCCCCGATGGCAGATCTCAGGGAAGATGTAGACCCCACAGTTGAATTTCCTTTTGTTTTCAGGGAGATAAGCCATTTTTTCCCCACTTCCTATTCAGAATACGTCGTCTAAAGTGGTCTTTACATGCTGCGACATCGCTAGCGATGTCGAATGTGATAGCACCCGCCCACATCGGTGGCGCGTCACAGCGTGATCGCTGCCATAGCGAACAATATCTTACCTGTTCACTGACGTTGCTGTGGCCGCCGAACAATCTCTCCTTTAAGGGTGAGGTTCGTTCGGCGTCACAGCGGCGTCACTAAGGGGCCACCCAATAGAAGCGGAGGGGCGGAGATGAGTGGCTGGAGCATGCCGCCCACCTCCTTCCTTCCTCATTGCCGGCGGCCGCAGGTACGATGTTGTTCCTCGTTCCTGCGGTGTCACACATAGCGATGTGTGCTGCCGCATGAACGACTAACAACTTGCATCCAAAAGCAGCAACGATATTTGGGAAAAGAACGACGTGTCAACGATCAATGATTAGGTGAGTATTTTGCATCGCTAGCGGTCGCTCGTACATGTCACATGCAATGACGTCGCTAACAAGGTCGGATGTGCATCACGAATTCCGTGACCCCAAAGACCTCTCGTTAGCGATGTCGTTGCGTGTAAAGCGGCCTTTAGAGTCTCCACACACAATAGATAGCTGGTGGTCCCACAATGGTTCAGCTGGTCATGTGGCCAGCAGCTATTTCTCCTTACAGTGCTCCTGTGTTCACTACGAGAAAGCCACAACCGTATTCCTCAGGTGTACTCTTCACTTATCTCGCCGAGAACACATGGATCTATGGTCCGAAATCAAACATGATGGATCCTTATCTCCTTGACAACATTTGTTGGGGGAGAGTCAAGAGACTCCTTTATATACAGTGGCCAGATACCTGCGGGTTCAGCTGACCAATTGTCCAATTGTATGGGGCCATTAGGCAAGCATACATGTACATGGGAATGTGACGCCCTGGGCAAGCCAGGGGTCACAGGTCATCACACCACCACACCCTACACCCCAGTTAGGAACACCAAGGCTACCAAAATCCTTGTTGCCTTCCTCCAGGGGCTGGTGTTCCCACCAGGGGGTGGGCCAGGCAGTTGGCTCCGCCCACCGAGGAGTTCACAGCCCTGGAGGCAGGAAGAACCAGGCAGTTTAGCTCAGAGAGAGCTTGAGTAAACAGTGGAGGGAGGAAAGTGAAGTGAAGTAGAAGTGAAGTTGTAGTGAAGCTAAAGAGAGAAGCTGAAGTGACAGTAGTAAAGCCTGAAGTTGGTCCGGCTGTGTGCCAGGACAGTGTCAGCAAGGTCAGCAGACAGCGGTGACAGTCCGCAGGGGAGACTGCTCGGAGGTTGCTGGAAGGACCGCGGACGGGTAGTGGCCCGGCGGTCTGGAGCAGTATACGAAGAACAGTCAGCACCAGGACAGGGGCCTCTCAGACCCCGGCAAGGCTAGGAGTCACTGTAAATTTGCCAAATCCGTCAGTGAAGGGGACGTCTGTCTTCAAACAACCAAGTCCCGATTGAAGGCAACAGTCCACAAATTGAGGAGAGACACCGCCACCGCCAGGGCACCAGTTTCTCAGGGCCAGCGCCTGCAGGCAAAGTAGGGCTCCTCCGGCCCATATCCAAGCTGGGGAGCGGGTTACCGGTGGGAACCCATCGCTACCAACACAGGAACATTAGGTGCAGGAAAAGGGACATCACCGTCACCTACTGGGGAAAGCAAGTGCAGCCGTCCGTGGGAACCGTCTTTCCAGCCGTGTGTTTTACCGAGAACTGTGTCAACGTCTGAGGCTGAGTGAGTACCACAGTGCCGCAAGGCACAGCGCTGCCCCCGCGTCCCTGCACCCCACCAAGCCCTGCATCTCCCACCTCATCACTGGGCCCCGGGATCACCAACCCCTACCCACGGAGGGGCAACACAACAACTGGCTGCTCCATACCATCCTTCCCAGGATCCCCATACAGAGCAGCGGTGGTGTCAACCAAATCACCACAACCGTGGGTGGCGTCACGGACAATAAACACTCCCCACACCCAAAAACCGCCTTTCACTCACGGGCGAGGAGCGCCGCTAGAGTCCCCGGGATCCGGCCCATCGCTCGAGCCACCGAGCAGCAGCAGGCCGCAGCAGCCGCGGCAGCCGGACCCGAGCAGCAGTGGGAGAGTGCGGCGTCCCCTCCTCCACCCGCGACATCTTGGCGTCACGAACAGGATCTTACCGCTCTGCCGTTGGGTAGAGGTGCACCTTGTGACCGCCGGAGGTATCCAGCTGAAAAATTTCAGAAGTCGCCATCTTTGGCGCGAAAAGTTCCCGCTCGAGCGTCTTCTCGAGTAGCAGAGGCGCGAAGGCCAAAACTCCGCCCCAATAGAGGAGGGGCCGGAAAGAAGCTAAGGGGGACGCGATGGCGGCTAGCTGCATGTGAGAGCAGCTATAAAAGCAGGGACGCCAGGACTCTGCAGACATATTGTTCCTGGGAAAAGCCGCCAGCAGCATGTGGATGCCGTCCCGCAACACCGTAGCCCCCGCGCCTGGAACCGCGGCGTGGGTGGATATCCGGACCGCGCAGCTCTACCAACGGCTGCAGGTTAAGATGCAGCTCCTCATGGAGGAGTGGGAGACCGACATGGTGGACGTTATAGCAGCCGTGCGGAGACGCGAGGAGGAAGCGGAGAAAGGGAGGGTGAGTGACCCACGCCCCGATGCCCTTGAAGGGTCGGTCATCGCGGCTGCGGGACCCGGTCCAAGCCCTCTCCCCCCGCTGCCTCCCTCGCCACCCGTCTCGGAGGCCGTGACCCCGCCACTAGGCCTGCTACCACCGCAACCGGTAGCACTACCCAGCATGCCCGCCCAGGCGGGCCGACCTGCAGCCGGAGCCCATAGTTGACCGGAGGTGCTGCCTTGGAAGGCTCCGAAAACCGCACCGGAGGCGTCTCCAGAGAAAATCCCCGAGCCGGAGCTGATGGACCGTTCCGAGCCGGAGGCCCAGCTGCGGAAAGCCCCTGTGCCCATCCCCCACACCTCGGCTGAGGTAGCGCCGGGTTGTCGCTGCAAGGTGGCGCCCAAGGCCAAGACACCGCGGGACTTGTCGCCCAGATCCCTGACAGTGGGCAACGTCCAGAATGTCCCGCGGGGCCCGACCCGTGCGCCGGAGCTCGCAGCAGCGCCGTATTGGGACAGGGAGCCAGTACCGCTGGGCCTGGAGATCGGAGAGAGAGGAAGAAGGCGGAGCTGGTGGACTGAGCCATTAGAGAAAAAGAAAGCCTCCATCAAGCCACATTCCGGGTCCGGGGCCTGCTGTACGAAGGGCAGGTGAGGCGGTTTGATGTACGCCGGGGCTATGGGTTTATATACGAACCGGGCCTGGAGGCCGAAGTGTTTATAGCCCGGCGGGATGTGAATGCCCACTTGCCCGAGGAGCACCCCGGCCATAATCTGATGCCGGGTGACATTGTGCAGTATACCCGGCACTGTGGAGAGAGGGGGTGGTTTGCTCTGGATGCCAAACTGAGGGGCAGCCAGGAGAGCCGAGTGAGTCCTGCACCCCCTCCCTCGGATGAAGCTGAATATCCGGAGTAAGGGCAGCGGAGCACCGTTGTCCAGTCCCCGTTGGGACCACCACTGAGTTGTGTATGTTTGAAAAAGTTTGTTGAAAAAGAATGATAAGCAAAAATGATTACCGAAGTTTCATCAGATTGTCTACAACCGTGATTGAGAGGAAACCGGCCGTTGCCGGCACCGTTGTCCCCGTGGGGACCGTTTGCAAAGTTGCATAAGGGACTCCTTATGGACAAGCCCGTGAACTTGCAGGGCAACCACAAACGTTAGTGGCTTGTAAATAAGTTGTTTACCGTTACCGTTTCCGCAGTTGCCGCCTCCGGAGAGGCAGGTTGGAAGGAGGGCCCTCAGCAGAGCAGGCTGGGGCCCAGCCACCACAGGAACCGGTGGCTACCCTCTGGAGGGGAAGGACAGATCCCGCTCGGGTAACTTGTGCTGGACTTGGGTCAAGGGGTGCTGCCTGGGTTTCAGGGGCAGCATCAGGGCCAGGTTACTTGGGTGGGAGAGAGCGGAGACCGTAACCGTAAACCGTTTTGCAACGTTTAAGAAATGTGCCTCCCGTTGTGGGATGATGTTATGATTTATATGTTACCTTTTTACCTTTTTCAGAAAATAAAACCGGTGTTGGACGGGCAGCCCGCGGACGGTCTGCATTTTGCTAAGGGGGAATGTGACGCCCTGGGCAAGCCAGGGGTCACAGGTCATCACACCACCACACCCTACACCCCAGTTAGGAACACCAAGGCTACCAAAATCCTTGTTGCCTTCCTCCAGGGGCTGGTGTTCACACCAGGGGGTGGGCCAGGCGGTTGGCTCCGCCCACCGAAGAGTTCACAGCCCTGGAGGCGGGAAGAACCAGGCAGTTTAGCTCAGAGAGAGCTTGAGTAAACAGTGGAGGGAGGAAAGTGAAGTGAAGTAGAAGTGAAGTTGTAGTGAAGCTAAAGAGAGAAGCTGAAGTGACAGTAGTAAAGCCTGAAGTTGGTCCGGCTGTGTGCCAGGACAGTGTCAGCAAGGTCAGCAGACGGCGGTGACAGTCCGCAGGGGAGACTGCTCGGAGGTTGCTGGAAGGACCGCGGACGGGTAGTGGCCCGGCGGTCTGGAGCAGTATACGAAGAACAGTCAGCACCAGGGCAGGGGCCTCTCGGACCCCGGCAAGGCTAGGAGTCGCCGTAAATTTACCAAATCCGTCAGTGAAGGGAATGTCTGTCTCCAAACAACCAAGTCCCGATTGAAGGCAACAGTCCAACCATTGAGGAGAGACACCGCCACCGCCAGGGCACCAGTTTCTCAGGGCCAGCGCCTGCGGGCAAAGTAGGGCTCCTCCGGCCCATATCCAAGCCGGGGAGCGGGTTACCGGTGGGAACCCATCGCTACCAACACAGGAACATTAGGTGCAGGAAAAGGGACATCACCGTCACCTACTGGGGAAAGCAAGTGCAGCCGTCCGTGGGAACCGTCTTTCCAGCCGTGTGTTTTACCGAGAACTGTGTCAACGTCTGAGGCTGAGTGAGTACCACAGTGCCGCAAGGCACAGCGCTGCCCCCGCGTCCCTGCACCCCACCAAGCCCTGCATCTCCCACCTCATCACTGGGTCCCGGGATCACCAACCCCTACCCACGGAGGGGCAACACAACAACTGGCTGCTCCATACCATCCTTCCCGGGATCCCCATACAGAGCAGCGGTGGTGTCAACCAAATCACCACAACCTTGGGTGGCGTCACAGACAATAAACACTCCCCACACCCAAAAACCACCTTTCACTCACGGGCGAGGAGCGCCGCTAGAGTCCCCGGGATCCGGCCCATCGTTCGAGCCACCGAGCAGCAGCAGGCCGCAGCAGCCGCGGCAGCCGGACCCGAGCAGCAGTGGGAGAGCGCGGCGTCCCCTCCTCCGCCCGCGACAGGAAGGATGGGAGAGATTGCTGGTCATCACACAAGCATTTGGATAACAGCTATTTTATGCGTATGACGAAACCAATTTTGATTAAGTCCAACTCTGTATAATTAAAGGTACTTGATCCAGATGCAATTTGGAGGTCAGAACTTAAACAGTCTCATGTAAAATGTTAGTTTTTTAAAAAGGAACTCTCTGTCTCTATATGCAGGATGTCAGAAGCCACATCCTATCTGTACTGAAAGCTGGCATTAGAGTTGTGTCTAAATTATGCAATTATAAAGGATACGTGTAAGACGTATTCTACACTTGTGTGATTTTTTACACCGTGTTTTAATGTGTCACTGGATTTCACAATACAAACTGAATACATCACTTTATATATTGTGAGTTACTATTTATGGACAACCGTGAGACAAAAAGTGATGCTGAGTAACAACTCACAGATAAACTGTGATGCAAGAAAGGTAGGAGGTCTGGGGGTCAGATACCAAGAGATCTCCCTCAAGCAGAGAGATAAGACAAAGGGTTAATCAGGTCAGAGTCCAAGGTCAAAATTCGAGGGAGGTAGAAGAGCAAGAGAAAGTGGCTAGACAAAACAGATGGTCAAAGGCAAGGTCCAAGATCGGGCAGTAAAAGATCAAAAAAACAGAGCACTATAAACAAGGCACACACACCACCGAGCTAAGGCTATGACTGGCAATAGTCAGACAACAGTCAGCCAGCTAGATAGCCAGGTAATAGCTCATAAGGGGAGACACCTAAAAGAAACTAAGCATGCCTAGGCCCTGATTGGGCGACTGGATTGTCATTCACAATACTGACAGCTCAGCACTACACACCCAAAGATAGGACAGCTGAGCTGTCACTCACAAAACTGACAGCTCGGAATGCTATTGAATTTATAGAATGACTGAGCTGTCACTGAGTACAGGATACAGTGAGTGGCGGAATCGTGACACAGATCTCTTAAACCTGGTGCGCCTGGTGTGCTTACTTTGGAAATCCATGCGTGAAAGGCTGTATAATCTATTGCAATGTGTAGTTTAGGAGTCCAGCACTGTGGCTTTAGGTGGGCTCCTAAAATGCCAAAACTAATATCATCAGGAAAACTTTCAAAAACAGTTGTGCATTCATTGTGAATGGATTTTCAAAAAAAGGTATGCCAGCCTCATCAGATCTAAAGGCCCCCAAACACATTAGACTATGGGGGCCTCCCAACTATACCGCAACAGATCATCATGCAGTTTGTATATATTGTGAAATCGTCTGGGAGGACCCTTTAAGTTATGCGCACACATCTTTTAGACATTATTATTATTATAATTATTATTATTTATTATTATAGCTACATCAATTCCATGGCGCTTTACCTGTGAAAAGGGTTTACATAATAGGGACAAGTACAATAATCATAAACAATACAAGACACAGACAGGTACAGGAGGATAGAGGTCCCTGCCCGCGAGGGCTCACAGTCTACAAGGGATAGGTGAGGATACAGTAGGTGAGGATAGAGCTGATTGTGCGGAGCTGTATCAGACTGAGGGTTACGGCAGGTTGTAGGCTTGTCGGGAGAGGTGGGTCTTCAGTTTCCTTTTGAAGCCTGCCAAGGTAGGCGAGAGTCTGGTGTGTTGAGGCAGAGCATTCCAGAGTATGGGGGAGGCACGGGAGAAATCTTGGATGCGATGGTGGGAAGAGGAGATGAGAGGGGAATAGAGAAGGAGATCTTGTGAGGATCGAAGGTTACGTGCAGGTAAGTACCGGGAGATTAGGTCACAGATGTAGGGAGGAGACAGGTTGTGGATGGCTTTGTATGTCATGGTAAGTGTTTTGAACTGGAGTTGTTGGGCATTGGGAAGCCAGTGAAGGGATTGGCAGAGAGGAGAGGTCGGGGAGTAGCGGGGGGGACAGGTGGATTAGCCGGGCAGCATAGTTTAGAATAGATTGTAGGGGTGCGAGACTGTTAGAAGACATGAACGCACATAGAGTATTTGCCAAATTTTACAGGGCGGAAGATGCTTCAGGATACTTCTGGCATTTTTTGTCTTGAAGCTGTTTTCTTAAACATGTTTTAATGAATTTCCTCTGTATTTTTTGGCGTTGTCTTTGCCGGCAGTGTTTTTGATAAAACTTTTTTATATAAGGTAGTAAGCCGCCTGAAGAATGGACCGGTCACTTCTTCTAACCCCTTCACATCAGTTACAAGAAGCTTAAAAGGAATGAACATACAGTATGCACTGCCTAACATGTACGCTTTATTTAATATTTTCTCCCGTAGACACATACAGTGGCAAAGGTTGGAGGCCTTTCTTAGTGGTTTACAGAAGGGAATACTCTGATTTACACAGCAAACATATATATATTTTTTTATTATTATTATTTTTTTATTTTACTGCTATAATATAGTAACAAATAGGTGTGTTAGCCTTACCTGATATGTGTTGTCAAAGCTGTCATACATAAACCTTGTGATGAGAGACGTCTTTCCAACTATAAGATAAAAAAAAAATGACATTCATACGTTGAACATGACACAAAGGTTTTGTCTGTAGCACACACTTAATATTGTATATTTATTCAGCTTTGCTATGTTTGCATTCAAAAGCCACACAAAATAATATTTCGAGACCCTGCATTTAGAGGGGCTATCCACTTATAAGCAGCTTCCTTCATGCTGGTGTCCAAGACTAGTACGAGAATTACTCTTTATATTAGCTCTATGTTCAGGTTATTCAACTTACAGCGGGTGAAATAAGTATTGAACACGGCACCAATTTTCAAACTAAATATATTTCTAAAGGTGCCATTTAGTGCACACAGGCAAGAAATTAAATCACAGATCTCCAAAAATTAAGTTAGATGTAATAATGAATAATGACAAAGGGAGAAAGTATTGAACATATGAAGAAAGAAAGATGCAAAGAGCTATAGAAAGTCATGACACCAGGTGAAATTCATCAGTAATTTGAAAGCAATCCTGCCACTCAGTGAAAAATAATATCAGCTGGTTCAACTGATGGCCTATAAAAAGGTGTCTCATTATGAAGGTGCCAGACAAGAAACATCTCATGATGGGTAAAACCAGTGAGCTGTCTCAAGACTATTAAAACCTTTTTGTTGCAAAACATACTGATGGTATTTGTTACAGAAAAATTTCTAAACTCCTGAAGGTTGCAGTAAGCACTGTTTGGGCCATAATCCAGAAATGGAAAGAACATCAGTTAATTATAAATGCAGCCCCAATCAGGTCTTCCCTGCAAGATTTCAGACAAAGGAGTTATTCAAGAGTCAAGAACCACCTGTGGAGAGCTACAGAAAGACCTGGAATCAGCAGGTACAATGTTTCAAAAATAACAATAAGTAATGCACTCATCCTCCATGGCCTGTATGTATACTCACTGCACAAGACTCTATTGCTTAACAAAAAGAATGTTTAAGTACTTATTAAGTTTGTTCATCAACATTTAGACAAGCCTGTGAAATACTGGGAGATTATAGTCTGGTCAGATGAGCCCAAAATTTAACTCTTTGGATGCCATAATACACACCATGTGTGGAAGCCAAAAGGCACTGCATAACACAAAAAAACCCCAGTATACCAACAGTGAAGTTTGGAGGTGGGAATATCATTGTGTGGGGCTGTTTTTCAGCATATGGCACTAGCATACTTCATCTATTTAAAGGAAGGCTGAGTGGACAAACGTACCGATACATTCTTGATAAAAATCTGCTAACATCTACCAGGATGATGAAGATGAAACAAGAGTTCACATTTAGTCAAGACAATGATCCCAAACACGCAGCCAAGGAAACTCTCAATTGGTTTCAGAGAAAGAAAATAAAGTTGCTAGAATGGCCCAGCCAATCACCTGACCTGAATCCAATAGAAAATGTATGGAAGGAACTAAAGCTCAGAAGTCATAGAAGGAGCCCACAGGACCTTCAGGATTTGCAGAGTGTTTGTTTGGAGGAATGGCCAAAAATCATACATGAGCAATGCATGTGACTAGTTTCTCCATACAAGAGGCATTTTGAAGCTGTCATCACCAACAAAGGTTTTTGTATGAAGTAGTGAATAAATTTCAGTAGCTTGTTCAATACTTTTTTTCATTATAGCACATCAATAAATTTATGGCCATCTGTAGTTTGATTTTTTTTGCCTGTGTGTATTGGATAAAGTGTTATCGACATCTGGTGAGAAATTCATGTCAATAGCAAATTAAGAAATATTTTTACTTAGAAAATTGGTGACGTGTTCAATACTTATTTTACCTACTGTACATCCTAAAAAAATAACCCAACCCCACAATTATTGTATGGGTACATTTCAGAACAGTACTTAATTAGCAACACACAGTTGTGATCATGATTGTAGCACGCCAGTTATCCCAAACCATTTTTACATCTAAAAGCCACATTAAGTATAATCATATGCAAAAGCCATTTTCCCTAGTATGCAAAAAATAAAATTTAGAGACCTTTACAGATAGAGTGTGTCACAGGGTCCTTCTCCGTTATCACACAATCAACAGAGAGAGAGATGAGTGAGCAATCCAAAGAACATTAGTTCCAAGCAAGTCAGAAGGTCCATAAAAATGATCCACCAGACAGAGGGTAAAATAGTCCAGTAATGGCATAAATGTCCCGGAGATCAGTCACAATCCTGCAGCAGTCCTTTTCCAGGGAAATCAGGGTTTCTCACAGTCTCTTTGGGTGTCAGCTTCTCACTCAAAGGATAAATCTTACTCCTTCTCTCATGCCTTTTTCAGCCAGAATGAATAATCCCCCAGGTAAGCAGAGAGTTTAGGTGGATCCCAGGTACCCCTCCCCCAGAGTTAGGGACAAAAGCCCGGCAGGGGGTGATTACCTGCAAACAGGAATATGTACACACAAGGAATACACAGAATGGACAGAGCACCATGCCTAAAATACGAACCTACACAAAATTTTACAAACTCCCCCATATTCCACCATCACAGTGGATATAAAAAGTTTGTACAACTCTGCTAAAATGGCATGTAAGAAAAATCATACCAAGAAGAATCATTTCAGAACTTTTTCCACCTTTTTCCACACTCACACCCATGAGTAGTGGAATAGGGGGAATGGAAGGAATGACTGCACTCCGCAAGTACTAAAAGCACCACTTCGGACCTGGCTCCCTAAAAGGCTGTGAAAGAGTTTTTTGTACCTCCTGAAGGACATACTGCCAACAAGGGGAGAGTGAGGTGTGCAGGAGCAAACACAAACCCAGAGTGAGATAAACTGGAATAAGACAAGGAAGAGCAGCTTAGAAGGAAAACAAAACTTCACACAGCAGGCACTGTAAACCCCCTAAGCTGTAGGGCTGGAACTCCCAGAGATACATTCACATAGAGATATAGCCAGCAAGGAAGTGAGGTGAGAGGTGGACATACATAATAACCCAACCCAGAATGTGATAGGGCAAACCACAACAGAGAGACACCAAGAAGGGAAAACAAAGGATAGAAAGCATCAGCATTTAGAGAGGGAAGAAAAAAGCAATAGCCCAGCAGATGAGGAACTGATCAGAAAAAGGTCACTGGTTAAAATTCCCAAACTGAGTCATGACACCTTGCGCTTTTCCATTTTGTACTTTGTTATTTTCTCCCCTTCTTCTAAGAGCCATAACTTTTTATTTTTCCATTTGCATAGCCATATGAGGGCTTGTTTGTTTTGCATTGAAATTGCAAAAAAAGTGCAATTTCTTAAATGTTTTTTGGGATTTTTATTTACCATGTCCACTATATGGTAAAATTGATCTGGCAGTATGATTCTCCAGGTCAATATGAGTACACAGATACAAAACATGTAAAGTGTTTTTAAGCAGTAAAAAAAATTCCAAAATTTGTAAGAAATCTTTTTTATTTGCTTTTTTTTTTTGCTTATGTCTCCATTTTCCAAAACCCATAACATTTTAATTTCTCTGGATATTGAGCTGTGTGAGAGCTTATTTTTTGCACCCTGAGCAGACATTTTTGGAGATACTATGCATGCCTGGATAGATACAATATTTTGATAGGCTCCTATTGCATTTTATTTCAATGTTGTGGCTGCCAAAACAAATAATTCTGGCAAAAGCAGCAATACCAAATATATGTATTCTTATTTTTTTTTTTATGGAGCAAAGAGTAGTGATTTGAACTTTTGTGTTGTTTTTTTTTCATATTTTTAAAAACTTTTTTTTTACTTTTTACTGTATATAATTGTCCTTTTTTTTAATTGAAGCTGCGATTGTCTATTGCTTGTGCTGTACATAACAGTGCATCAGCACTGTTATGAGGAGCAAAATCACAATCTCCTATGAATGCCGGCCACGGTCTGGCTTTCACAGGATGATCAAAATGACAGGCACGCCGGTTATCATACTAAAATAAACATTGATGAAAAGACAAGAACAAGAACATGGCAGCTCTCCTACCTTTCTCCTTACTCTTTGCCTGCCTCATGTCTCTAACTGACAGGTCACTCAAGTTTCAATGAACTGTCAGTTAAAGACAGGAGGTAGGCAAGAGACAGAAAAACTGTAAGGACAGGGCAACAGTGTTGTAAGGGCGGGGCAGGAGAGCTGTAAGGGCAGGGCAGGAGAGCTCTAAGGGCAGGAGAGCTGTAAGGGCAGGGCAGGAGAGCTGTAAGGGCAGGAGAGCTGTAAGGGCAGGGCAGGAGAGCTCTAAGGGCAGGGCAGAACAGCTGTAAGGGCAGGAGAGCTGTAAGGGCAGGAAAGCAGTAAGGGCAGGGCAGGAGAGCTGTAAGGGCAGGGCAGGAGAGCTGTAAGGACAGGAGAGCTGTAAGGGTGGGGCAGGAGAGCTGTAAGGGCAGGAGAGCTGTAAGGGCGGGGCAGGAGAGCTGTAAGGGCAGGGCAGTAGAGCTGTAAGGGCAGGGCAGGAGAGCTGTAAGGGCAGGACAGGACAGCTGTAAGGGCAGGGAAGGAGAGCTGTAAGGGCAGGGCAGGACAGCTGAAAGGGCAGGGCAGGAGAGCTGTAAGGGCAGGGCAGGAGAGCTCTAAGGGCAGGAGAGCTGTAAGGGCAGGGCAGGAGAGCTGTAAGGGCAGGAGAGCTGTAAGGGCAGGGCAGGAGAGCTCTAAGGGCAGGGCAGAACAGCTGTAAGGGCAGGAGAGCTGTAAGGGCAGGAAAGCAGTAAGGGCGGGGCAGGAGAGCTGTAAGGGCAGGGCAGGAGAGCTGTAAGGGCAGGAGAGCTGTAAGGGTGGGGCAGGAGAGCTGTAGGGGCAGGAGAGCTGTAAGGGCGGGGCAGGAGAGCTGTAAGGGCAGGGCAGGAGAGCTGTAAGGGCAGGGCAGGAGAGCTGTAAGGGCAGGACAGGACAGCTGTAAGGGCAGGAAAGGAGAGCTGTAAGGGCAGGGCAGGAGAGCTGAAAGGGCAGGGCAGGAGAGCTGTAAGGGCAGGAGAGCTGTAAGGGCGGGGCAGGAGAGCTGTAAGGGCAGGAGAGCTGTAAGGGCGGGGCAGGAGAGCTGTAAGGGCAGGGCAGGAGAGCTGTAAGGGCAGGGCAGGAGAGCTGTAAGGGCAGGGCAGGAGAGCTGTAAGGGCAGGGAAGGAGAGCTGTAAGGGCAGGGCAGGAGAGCTGTAAGAGCAGGGTAGGAGAGCTGTAAGGGCAGGGCAGGAGAGCTGTAAGGGCAGGGCAGGAGAGCTGTAAGGGCAGGACAGCTGTAAGGGCGGGGCAGGAGAGCTGTAAGGGCAGGAGAGCTGTAAGGGCGGGGCAGGAGAGCTGTAAGGGCAGGGCAGAACAGCTGTAAGGGCAGGGCAGGAGAGCTGTAAGGGCAGGGCAGGAGAGCTATAAGGGCAGGGCAGGAGAGCTGTAAGGGCAGGGCAGGAGAGCTGTAAGGGCAGGGAAGGAGAGCTGTAAGAGCAGGGCAGGAGAGCTGTAAGAGCAGGGTAGGAGAGCTGTAAGGGCAGGGCAGGAGAGCTGTAAGGGCAGGGCAGGAGAGCTGTAAGGGCAGGACAGCTGTAAGGGCGGGGCAGGAGAGCTGTAAGGGCAGGAGAGCTGTAAGGGCGGGGCAGGAGAGCTATAAGGGCAGGGCAGGAGAGCTGTAAGGGCAGGGCAGGAGAGCTGTAAGGGCAGGGAAGGAGAGCTGTAAGGGCAGGGCAGGACAGCTGAAAGGGCAGGGCAGGAGAGCTGTAAGAGCAGGGTAGGAGAGCTGTAAGGGCAGGGCAGGAGAGCTGTAAGGGCAGGGCAGGAGAGCTCACTGGTCTTCTAGTTACACAGGTGATTTTGGGACTCAAGATTGGTGTGGGACCCAGAATTTGGACCCCCCCAGCAACCATACATTTATAGATATTTTTATATATTTGTGAATACCATACAAATTATTGTAACTATGTTCTGTATTGGATATACATGGAATCTATACTATAACGCACCACAATATAACGTCATTATAATAATTATATTTTATTAGAGAACAAATATATAAAATACATAGAAGAAAACATCAACACCAATACAATTTAATTAAAAATACTAGCACCATAGGGATGAAAAAAATCATATGCAAAAATATATATCCACCCTATAAATCCCAAAATTAATAAATAGAATATTACATAAGTGAATATATATAACATGAGTGAATATATATATATATATATATATATATAGTAAATATATGAGGACCAATATAAATAAATTATATATGTGTAGATATAGTTGTATAAAAATGTAAAATACTGCATAAATATATTAAGATCCCATACACACACTATTCAGTAATAAATAAATAATTTAAGGAATATGGGAAAACAGTAAGTGAAAAAAAACAAAAATGTAGATGGTGATTGTATGTAATGTATCACTAATAATTGAGCCAATCACTACCATGAAGAAAAATAGGCAATCAGAGAATAGGTCACAAACAGAAAATCCTCACAGTATATGCACAGGTCCAATAGAACTGCAGAGTAAGTATATACGAAAGTACTAACCCAGAGGTGCCAGGAGGAGGACCCAACAAGCGTTTCGCTGGGCTTTGCCGTTTCATCTCGGCTTTGTATAGACACATATATGAATACTAATATTTCTGTTCTCTTTTCTCTCTTCTTATCTATACATTGTACTATCTCTAGGATGTTTATATTTCACTATTTATATTTATATGATCTTATGACCACTAACCCTTGCTACTATTGTGCCCAGAACCATGATCAATGTGATCAGGAACAGAACAGTACAATTGTTTTACACAAGCATCAACTTGCTGAGGGTTGAACCTCCTGGAGGCAGTTCCCGGAACAGCTGTGGAGGTGAACCAGGCCTCCGTCCTTCAGGTCTTGAGAGACCTGGAAGAAGGAAAAGGAGTGAGGCTGAGTTGAGTGCCCATCCTCTCTAATTGTCGGCCGATGGTCATGTTATCTGGGGTTACTACCAAAGACCCTACTGGAAGATGAGTGAAAACCAAATGGGTCCCCAAATGGGTGAGTTAAAGGCGGAAGAGACTCAGTTGGGCAAAATACCCTGTTGGTCAGAAAAGGCATAGAAGTTATGGGGGCTGTATATATTGTCTATATGGTCAATGGGGCCAAGACTGTGTTTTGTTTCCCCCCTCCAAGTTTTGTGCCTGTTGCGCATCCCCCTACTGGATTGGAAGGACTCCGAGTCATATGTACTTGCTCAGGTTAAGATTGGCCTCTTCAACGTCAGCGCGGCTGGAGGAAGATATTGCATCAGCCAAGGACTTGAACCCGATAGCTCTTAAGGACTGTGCCTGAAAACCCTGAGGACTTTACCCCACAAAGACCTTTGGAGTTTGCCCCCAAATTCTTTGAACTTTGCCTCTGAGAGACTGTGCCTTAAGGCTACTTTACACACTGCGATATCGGTCCCAATATCGCTTGTGTGGGTACCCGCCCCCATCTGTTGCGCGACACGGGCAAATCGCTGCCCGTGCCGCACAACATTGCCCAGACCCGTCACACATACTTACCTGCCCGGCGACGTCGCTGTGACCGGCAAACCGCCTCCTTTCTAAGGGGGCGGTCCGTGCGGCGTCACTGCGACGTCACTGAGCGGCCGCCCAATAGCAGTGGAGGGGCGGAGATGAGCGGGACATAACATCCCGCCCACCTCCTTCCTTCCTCATAGCGGCCGGGAGGCAGGTAAGGGGAGCTTCCTCGTTCCTGCGGCGTCACACATAGCGATGTGTGCTGCCGCAGGAGCGACGAACTACATCGTTACTGCTGAAATTCAAGAAAAATTGAGTCATATTCCAAAAATATATATACATTTTATTAGACATAGTTAATAATTCATACATTAATTAGTCAGGAACAGGGGAAGGGAAAAAGGGGGGAGGAGAATGAAGTGCAAGGGTAGGGCAGCAGTCACCACAGATTAAGGTTCATGGCAAGCACTATATCAAATTTTATTGTGGGCGACAGCATGTGTCGCGGGCCAGGAAGGAGGGTGTCAGCACACTACACTCACCCCTTCTGCTCGGGTCCGGCGGCTGCTGCTCAGTGGTGGCTCGAGCTGTGGGCCGGATCCCGGGGGTTTCTCGAGCGGCACTCCTCGCCCGTGAGTGAAAGGGGGTTTGTTGGGTGTGGGTATTGTCCGTGACGCCACCCACGGTTGTGGTGATTTCACCACCGCTGCTCAATACGGGGATCCCGGGGATGGTGATGCGGAGCAGCCAGGTGTTGTGTTGCCCCTCCGTGGGTAGGGGTTGGTGATCCCGGGGCCCGGTGATGGCTTGGGGGGTGCAGGGCCTGGTGGGCGCAGGGACGCGGGGGCAGCGCTGTGCCTTGCGACACTGTGGTACTCACTCAGCCTGAGACGTTGACACAGTTTCTACGGTAAACCAAATGGCTGGTAAGACGGTCCCACGGACGGCTGCACTTGCTCTCCCAGTAGGTGACGGTGGTGTCCCTCTTCCTGGCACCTTTGTGTACTTGTTGGTTGCGATGGGTCCCCACCGGTAACCGGCTCCCCGGCTTCAAGCTGGACCGGAGGAGCTCTACTCTTTGCCCGCAGGCGCTGGCCCTGAGAAACTGGTGCCTTGGCGGTGGCGGTGTCTCTCCTACACTGGCTGGGCTGTTGCCTTCAATCGGGACTTGGTTGTTGGGGGATCTACGTCCCCTTCACTGACGGATTCGGCAAATTATGGCGACTCCAAGCCTTGCCGGGGTCCGAGAGGCCCCTGCCCTGGTGCTGACTGTCCTTCGGAACACTGCTCCAGACCACCGGGCACACAGCCTCCGGGGTCCTTCCAGGAACTTCCAAACGGTCCCCCTCCAGACAGTCACCGCCGTTGCTGACCTTGCTGACCTGTCCTGCACACAGCTGGACTACTTCAGGCTTCTGCACACTCTTTCTGTTCTGTCACCACTCTTGCTTTCCTCCTTTACTACTTTTCTTCCTTCACTTTCACTTAGCTGTTTTCTCAAGCCCTGGCCGGGCTACTCTCGTTGTTTACTCTCTCATGTCCCTCCCTGGACTTAACTAACTGGTTTTTCCCGCCTCCAGAGCTGTGATCTCCTCGGTGGGCGGAGCCAACCGCCTGGCCCACCCCCTGGTGTGAATCATCAGTCTCTGGAGGAAGGCAACAAGGATTTTTGGTTAGCTTAGGTGTTCCTACCTGGGATGTAGGGTGTGGTGGTGTGTGACCTGTGTCCCCTGGCTTGCCCAGGGCGACACATTCCCCCTTAGCAAAATGCAGACCATCCGCGGGCTGCCGTCCAACACCGGTTTTATTTTTCTGTAAAAGATAACATGGTAACGGTAACATAAATACATTTTTAATAACTCTTCCCATAACGGGAGGCACATTTGTTTTAACAATGCATAACGGTTTACGGTTACGGTTTCCGCTCTCTCCCACCCAAGCAACCTGGCCCTGATGCTGCCCCTAAAGCCCAGGCAGCACCCCTTGACCCACAGTCCTGCACACGGTACCCGAGCGGGATCTGTCCTTCCCCTCCAGAGGGTAGCCACCGGTTCCTTTGATGGCTGGGCCCCAGCCTGCTCTGCTCGGGGCCCTCCCTCCAACCTGCCTCTCCGGAGGCGGCATTGCGGAAACGGTAACGGCAAACAACATATTTACAAGCCACTTAACGTTTGTGGGTGCCCTGCAAGTTCACGGGCTTGTCCATGGATAGTTCCCATGCAAAACTTTTTAACGGTCCCCACGGGGACAACGGTGCCGGCTCCAGCCGGTTCAATCACAAAGCAAATCAGGTTAAACTTCGGTAATCATTTTCATCATTAGCAGAACTTCCAAACTTTTAAACAAACAAAGTGGTGGTCCCAACGGGGACTGGACAACGGTGCTCCGCTGCCCTACTCATACTCTTCCGCTGAGGCGGACCCATCCTCTGCCACCAGCATATCCAACTTGCACTGACATGCCTGCTGTGACAGGGGCACCCGGTACCCATTTCCACCGGTATGCGAGGTGTGGAAAACCACGGGGTCTCCCACAGAGCGGAAACGCTCACTTGCTTCCTCAAGCTCAACAGAGGACCCGGGGTTGGGGCCATCACTTCTTGTTCCTGCGTCAGGCGGGTTGCCGCCAGCTGCCGCAGCCTCCTGGCCTCCAGCGTCCAGCACTTCAGACCCTTCTGCGGTAACACGGAGCAGCAGATTAGGCGAGCTTACACTGAGGTGCCCCATAAGTAACGGCAAGGGGGATGCAGAGGCCGAGACTAGGCCGGGCCTCTCAGCCGCAGCGGCCGGTCCTGATAGGACATAGGGACGTGGGTCACCAGTCGACTCTGCTACATCCAGTCCCTCTCCGTACCTCGGGACGGTTGTAATCAGCATCTCCACCTCGTTGGTCCACTGCTCCATCATCTGGAAGATTTGATCCTGCTGACGTTGATGGAATTTAATCACCCGGGCCTTCATCCAGGCCACAGTCCCGGGCTCGAGGTCTGGCACAGTCACTACTGGGACTTCTGGCACCATTCTGTTAAGGGGCCGCGGTTCTAGCGGTTCCCCCTGGTGCACTTCAGGGCCGTCCTGGGCGTCTGCAGCCGGCTGGTCCGCCGGAGCGGCTGGGCAGGGTATCGCTACCGGTTGGGCAGGTAGCGGGCCTAATGGCAGGGCGGCAGCAACTATCACGGGTAGCGGGGAGAGAGGCAGGGTGAGCGGAAGCCGGCCGGGCCCCTCAGCTCCAACAGCCGATCCTTCAGGAATACAGGGGCGTAGGTCGCTTACCCACTCCTCCAAATCCTCTTCTACCTCGCGTCTCCACATAGCAGCCACCACGTCCGCCATGTCGGTCTCCCACTCCTCCAGGAGGAGTTGCATATGGGTCTGCAGACGGTTACTCAGCGGGACGGTCCGGTCCCTCAACCACGTCGCCGTGCCGGGCGCGGGGGCTTTCTCGTTGGGAGTAGGGTTGTACATCTTGGCAATCGTGCCTTCCAGGAACCCAGTACTGCTGCAGAGTCCTGGCGTCTCTGCTTTTATAGCTGCAGCTACATGCAGCCAGCCGCCATCGCGTCCCCCTTAGCTCTTTCCGGCCCCTCCTCTCTCGGGGCGGGGTTTTGGCCTTCGCGCCTCTACTGCTCGAGAAGACGCTCGAGCGGGAACTTTTCGCGCCAAAGATGGCGGCTTCTGAAATTTTTCTGCCGGATACCTCCGGTGGTAACAAGGCGCACCTCTACCAGACGGCAGAGCGGTAAGATCCTGTTCGTGACGCTAAGTTGTCGCGGGCCAGGAAGGAGGGTGTCAGCACACTACGCTCACCCCTTCTGCTCGGGTCCGGCGGCTGCTGCTCAGAGGTGGCTCGAGCTGTGGGCCGGATCCTGGGGGTTTCTCGAGCGGCACTCCTCGCCCGTGAGTGAAAGGGGGTTTGTTGGGTGTGGGGATAGTTTATTGTCCGTGACGCCACCCACGGTTGTGGTGATTTCACCACCGCTGCTCAATACGGGGATCCCAGGGATGGTGATGCGGAGCAGCCAGGTGTTGTGTTGCCCCTCCGTGGGTAGGGGTTGGTGATCCCGGGGCCCGGTGATGGCTTGGGGGGTGCAGGGCCTGGTGGGCGCAGGGACGCGGGGGCAGCGCTGTGCCTTGCGGCACTGTGGTACTCACTCAGCCTGAGACGTTGACACAGTTTCTACGGTAAACCAAACGGCTGGTAAGACGGTCCCACGGACGGCTGCACTTGCTCTCCCAGTAAGTGACGGTGATGTCCCTCTTCCTGGCACCTTTGTGTACTTGTTGGTTGCGATGGGTCCCCACCGGTAACCCGCTCCCCGGCTTCAAGCTGGACCGGAGGAGCTCTACTCTTTGCCTGCAGGCGCTGGCCCTGAGAAACTGGTGCCTTGGCGGTGTCGGTGTCTCTCCTACACTGGCTGGGCTGTTGCCTTCAATCGGGACTTGGTTGTTGGGGGGATCTACGTCCCCTTCACTGACGGATTCGGCAAATTATGGCGACTCCAAGCCTTGCCGGGGTCCGAGAGGCCCCTGCCCTGGTGCTGACTGTCCTTCGGAACACTGCTCCAGACCGCCGAGCACACAGCCTCCGGGGTCCTTCCAGGAACTTCCAAACGGTCCCCCTCCAGACAGTCACCGCCGTTGCTGACCTTGCTGACCTGTCCTGCACACAGCTGGACTACTTCAGGCTTCTGCACACTCTTTCTGTTCTGTCACCACTCTTGCTTTCCTCCTTTACTACTTTTCTTCCTTCACTTTCACTTAGCTGTTTTCTCAAGCCCTGGCCGGGCTACTCTCGTTGTTTACTCTCTCATGTCCCTCCCTGGACTTAACTAACTGGTTTTTCCCGCCTCCAGAGCTGTGATCTCCTCGGTGGGCGGAGCCAACCGCCTGGCCCACCCCCTGGTGTGAATCATCAGTCTCTGGAGGAAGGCAACAAGGATTTTTGGTTAGCTTAGGTGTTCCTACCTGGGATGTAGGGTGTGGTGGTGTGTGACCTGTGTCCCCTGGCTTGCCCAGGGCAACACACATGCACACAGAACGACAGCGTTTAAGCAAACCGCACGGGGTACAGAACCGCAGCTAATGTATCGTGGGCACGGGATACAACCCAGCAGGAGTGATGTGAGTTAGAGGCCCATGGGTATTATGGTCATAATGCACAGGCAGTTGGGAGCACTCACTGTATTATCACATATAATTTAAAGTGCCACATATACATGGTGCTCACAATCATAGCGTGTGCTGCATACCATTATAGGGAAAATTATTTCCATTCCCTTCAAGGGCTAGCAAGGCTTATAAAGATGTGAGGGGCTACTTCAAATTGCGGGTTAGCTCCCGTCCCAGCGGTGAGGATTCAGCATTACGGTTATAACAGAGCCCGCTGTGCAATCAAGACCATGCTGTGGTCCTACATAGAGGAAGGTAGAAGAATAATTGTGCTTACCCATAAATGTCTTAGTGGTGAGAGCTGTCCAGCGGGCTCTGTTATAACCGTAATGCTGAATCCTCACCGCTGGGACGGGAGCTAACCCGCAATTTGAAGTAGCCCCTCACATCTTTATAAGCCTTGCTAGCCCTTGAAGGGAATGGGAATACTTTTCCCTATAATGGTATGCAGCACACGCTATGATTGTGAGCACCATGTATATGTGGCACTTTAAATTATATGTGATAATACAGTGAGTGCTCCCAACTGCCTGTGCATTATGACCATAATACCCATGGGCCTCTAACTCACATCACTCCTGCTGAGTTGTCTCCCGTGCCCACGATTTACTTTAGCTGCGGTTCTGTACCCCGTGCGGTTTGCTTAAACGCTGTCGTTCTGTGTGCATGCTGTCGTCCACAATAAAATTTGATATAGTGCTTGCCATGAACCTTAATCTGTGGTGACTGCTGCCCTACTCTTGCACTTCATTCTCCTACCCCCTTTTTCCCTTCCCCTGTTCCTGACTATTTAATGTATGAATTATTAACTACAGTTAGGTCCAGAAATATTTGGACAGTGACACAATTTTCGCGAGTTGGGCTCTGCATGCCACCACATTGGATTTGAAATGAAACCTCTACAACAGAATTCAAGTGCAGATTGTAACGTTTAATTTGAAGGTTTGAACAAAAATATCTGATAGAAATTGTAGGAATTGTACACATTTCTTTACAAACACTCCACATTTTAGGAGGTCAAAAGTAGAGTTGAGCGCGGTTCGTGGTTCGTGGTTCTCCAGTTCTAGGCTCGAGTGATTTTGGGGCATGTTCTAGATCGAACTAGAACTCGAGCTTTTTGCAAAAGCTCGATAGTTCTAGAAACGTTCGAGAACGGTTCTAGCAGCCAAAAAACAGCTAAATCATAGCTTGGTTTCTGCTGTAATAGTGTAAGTCACTCTGTGAATCACACTATTATCACATTTCAGTGTATAGTGTGCGTGAACAGCGCCTTCAGATCACTGCTGTTTCTATAATGGCGATCACCATTTTTTTTTTTTTTTTCTTGTCTTCCTTCCCTAAGCGCGCGCGTCTTGTGGGGCGGGCCAGCATGTCAGCCAATCACAGACACACACACAGCTAAGTGGACTTTGAGCCAGAGAAGCAACGGCATGTGTGATAGGATCTGCATGTCACATGTCCTTGCATTATAAAACCGGACATTTTCTTCACGGACGCCATTATCTGCCTTCTGCGTCTTTGGTGTCAGACATCAGTGTCGCAGCTCCGTCCTCCTGAGTCCTATAGCCGATACAGCTGTATGCGCTGCATACACAGCGTTAGACAGCTTAGGGAGAGCACATTCTAGCAGTCCTTTTAAGGGCTCAAAGCGGCAGGGTCAGAGAGCCATAGGTGACAGGTCCTGCAAACAGCAACAGCGTCTGTGTAGCCAAGGTCAGGGATTTCCTCCCTGCATTTCACCATTAGGAGGGAATAGAAAGGCAGGCTTCCATTCCTCTACCCAGAGCACCACAATCCTGCCACTGTACCCTCTTGTCCTCTGCACACTCCAACTGATAACTAAGCCATTATACTAGCAAACACTCAGTGTACCTAGTGGCATCCTATACGTGGCTATTGGACTTTGCTATAGTCCCACTAGTGCAAAGACATTTGCAGAGCACGTCTGCCTGCATTGCACACTCAAACTTTTTTAAACTAAGCCATTATACTAGCAAACACTCAGTGTACCTAGTGGCATCCTATACGTGGCTATTGGACTTTGCTATAGTCCCACTAGTGCAAAGACATTTGCAGAGCACGTCTGCCTGCATTGCACACTACAACTCATTGTTACTAAGCCATTATACTAGCAAACACTCAGTGTACCTAGTGGCATCCTATACGTGGCTATTGGACTTTGCTATAGTCCCACTAGTGCAAAGACATTTGCAGAGCACGTCTGCCTGCATTGCACACTCTAACTTTTTTAAACTCAGCCATTATACTAGCAAACACACAGTGTACCTAGTTGTATCCTAAACGTGGCTATTGTACTTTTGTCAATTCACAGTATTGGAACGTTATTTGCAGCACGTCTGCCTGCATTGCACACTCAAACTTTTTTAAACTCAGCCATTATACTAGCAAACACTCAGTGTACCTAGTGGCATCCTAAACGTGGCTATTGTACTTTTGTCAATTCACAGTATTGGAACGTTATTTGCAGCACGTCTGCCTGCATTGCACACTCAAACTTTTTTAAACTCAGCCATTATACTAGCAAACACTCAGTGTACCTAGTGGCATCCTAAACGTGGCTATTGTACTTTTGTCAATTCACAGTATTGGAACGTTATTTGCAGCACGTCTGCCTGCATTGCACACTCAAACTTTTTTAAACTCAGCCATTATACTAGCAAACACTCACTGTACCTAGTTGTATCCTAAACGTGGCTATTGTACTTTTGTCAATTCACAGTATTGGAACGTTATTTGCAGCACGTCTGCCTGCATTGCACACTCTAACTTTTTTAAACTCAGCCATTATACTAGCAAACACACAGTGTACCTAGTTGTATCCTAAACGTGGCTATTGTACTTTTGTCAATTCACAGTATTGGAACGTTATTTGCAGCACGTCTGCCTGCATTGCACACTCTAACTTTTTTAAACTCAGCCATTATACTAGCAAACACTCAGTGTACCTAGTGGCATCCTAAACGTGGCTATTGTACTTTTGTCAATTCACAGTATTGGAACGTTATTTGCAGCACGTCTGCCTGCATTGCACACTCAAACTTTTTTAAACTCAGCCATTATACTAGCAAACACTCACTGTACCTAGTTGTATCCTAAACGTGGCTATTGTACTTTTGTCTATTCACAGTATTGGAACGTTATTTGCAGCACGTCTGCCTGCATTGCACACTCAAAGTTTTTTAAACTCAGCCATTATACTAGCAAACACTCAGTGTACCTAGTGGCATCCTAAACGTGGCTATTGGACTTTGCTATAGTCCCACTAGTGCAAAGACATTTGCAGAGCACGTCTGCCTGCATTGCACACTCTAACTTTTTTAAACTCAGCCATTATACTAGCAAACACTCACTGTACCTAGTTGTATCCTAAACGTGGCTATTGTACTTTTGTCAATTCACAGTATTGGAACGTTATTTGCAGCACGTCTGCCTGCATTGCACACTCAAACTTTTTTAAACTCAGCCATTATACTAGCAAACACTCAGTGTACCTAGTGGCATCCTAAACGTGGCTATTGTACTTTTGTCAATTCACAGTATTGGAACGTTATTTGCAGCACGTCTGCCTGCATTGCACACTCAAACTTTTTTAAACTCAGCCATTATACTAGCAAACACTCAGTGTACCTAGTGGCATCCTAAACGTGGCTATTGTACTTTTGTCAATTCACAGTATTGGAACGTTATTTGCAGCACGTCTGCCTGCATTGCACACTCAAACTTTTTTAAACTCAGCCATTATACTAGCAAACACTCACTGTACCTAGTTGTATCCTAAACGTGGCTATTGTACTTTTGTCTATTCACAGTATTGGAACGTTATTTGCAGCACGTCTGCCTGCATTGCACACTCAAAGTTTTTTAAACTCAGCCATTATACTAGCAAACACTCAGTGTACCTAGTGGCATCCTAAACGTGGCTATTGGACTTTGCTATAGTCCCACTAGTGCAAAGACATTTGCAGAGCACGTCTGCCTGCATTGCACACTCTAACTTTTTTAAACTCAGCCATTATACTAGCAAACACTCACTGTACCTAGTTGTATCCTAAACGTGGCTATTGTACTTTTGTCAATTCACAGTATTGGAACGTTATTTGCAGCACGTCTGCCTGCATTGCACACTCAAACTTTTTTAAACTCAGCCATTATACTAGCAAACACACAGTGTACCTAGTTGTATCCTAAACGTGGCTATTGTACTTTTGTCAATTCACAGTATTGGAACGTTATTTGCAGGACGTCTGCCTGCATTGCACACTCAAACTTTTTTAAACTCAGCCATTATACTAGCAAACACTCACTGTACCTAGTTGTATCCTAAACGTGGCTATTGTACTTTTGTCTATTCACAGTATTGGAACGATATTTGCAGCACGTCTGCCTGCATTGCACACTCAAACTTTTTTAAACTCAGCCATTATACTAGCAAACACTCAGTGTACCTAGTGGCATCCTATCTGTGGCTATTGGACTTTGCTATAGTCCCACTAGTGCAAAGACATTTGCAGAGCACGTCTGCCTGCATTGCACACTCAAACTTTTTTAAACTCAGCCATTATACTAGCAAACACTCAGTGTACCTAGTTGTATCCTATACGTGGCTATTGTACTTTTGTCTATTCACACTACTGCAAATCTATTAGCAGCACCTCTGCATGACAACCTCGTGCTCTGTTTTTAATAAGCTATAATGATAGCACAAAATACTGCCATTTTGTGGCATCATAGAACTGGCTGTTGTATTCCATTAGTGCCCCACTGGTGACAAGCTATTTCTAGCACCTCTACATCACACCCTCATGCACATTTTGCTACGCTAATGTTATAGCAAACTCATGGAATTCATTGCTGCATTTGATAATTCGGAGGGATAGAAAGTCAGGCTTCCTTTAGCTTTTCCTTCTGTTCATAGACAGCATCTCCAAGACAAATTTCCCCTCCACGTCTAAGTGTGGAGAGGCAGCTAGTGCGCATGCGTGTGCCGATGTACCCCAGCTGCAGCATAATTACAGTGTTTCGCCTAGTGAGTATGCTCAGCCTGACTGTGCCATTCCTGACGCTAAGTCTTCATTTCGGGATACAGCGCATGCTCCCACACTAAGTGTGAAAAGCCTCTTTGCACAGGTGCTTGCATTCCGTGCCGGGTCTAAGTCCTGTTTTGTGCCTAGACACCATGCTAAAGCTGATAGTCTTTTTTCAGAGACTGTATTTCATGCTACTGAGCATGCTCAGGCACTTCCTGCATCAGAGACTAGGTCCGGTAATGAACTCTTTGGCCCTGGCCCTGATGTGGGGGTCCCATATAGACCACAGGGCATCAGGTGTCCTCCCAAATGGCTTGCAGAGGCCCACACCTATGACTTGTCACCGCATTATTGATGCTCAGACGATGACTGGTGAGGTGTTTGGGTCATGACAGCCATGAGGTCATCATTGAAGTTGCGTTTCCAAATAGGACGCTAGTTATGCCACTCATGACGTGTCACTCTACTTTTGTCTCCAGGAGGTGCATTGTGGTTCACCCTGGTTTGGGGCGGACACAGGTTATAAAAGGGGCTGGAGCCAACAAGGAGGTGCGCAGTCTTCTATTATGCTCCGAAAGAGCACACCTCCATGTGTTGAACCCATTGCGGCTTTAGGCCAGAGGTAGGCAGGGATAGGGTGGTGGATGCAGGCCACCACCACAGTTGGTAACGCAGAACGGTTAAGACCAGCTCCTGTCCTAACAGTCCTGCTTGTGCAGCCCAGTGGCATTAACAGGCCTGCTGCTGCTGATGCGCCTGCTGTCCACAGGTGTGGCCCCTACGCACACGGTCAGCGTACTCAATGGCCCCTGTGTTGTTAACAGGGAGTTCCTGGGCTGGGTGGGCATGTGGACCCTGTGACGCTAACAGGGCTCACAGTCTCCAGATCCGAATGGCGTCTAACTCGGTTCAGGCTACTATTAGTTTCATAGCCACACAGCTCTGTATCCTCCACCAAACCTTCAAGTTGCCAACCTCTCCTTTTCCAACTGGGAGCACGGTGGACACTGACTGCTGATGGGGATATATACCTTTCTCTTTCTTTTCTTATTAATTTTCGTTATATAGCGGTCACAGATTATATACCACTTTATCCAAATCTGCCAGTCCCACTGTAACAGATGTTGTTTCTTCAGCAAATGTTACAGTTGCTTAACCACCAAATCCACGGACCAAAATTTTTTTCCCCTTTCCAACACACCTGTTCCCCTTTCCAACAGCATCTGTCCTTTTTAAACTCATTTTGGGATATGACCAAAAGTGCAACTGTGCAGGGACACCGTACTCAACGCCATCTCAGCACAGCAGCCATCCCTCGGTCCCTCCGATGTGGACAAGTAAAAGACCATTTCCTCCTATCCATGACAAAGCGTTGAGATTCACTCTGTGCAGCACTGGTGTTTAGTGGAAAAGTAGATCTAAGATTGCGTACCACATTCTGCAGATACTCCTGTATACGTGCGTCTATTTCTATGGCAGGAATTATTTCGCCAAATTTTGTCTTGTACCGGGGATCTAACAGTGTGGCAACCCAGTATTCAGGATTACTTCAAATTCATACAATCCGAGGGTCATGTAGGTAGTGCAGCAAGAAGGCGCTCATGTGTCTTGTGCATCCAGGAGGACCAAGTCCTTGGTGTGTTGGTGGCAGAGAGGTGAGAATCGTGCATCCTTCCTCTGCCCTCTACCCACAACCTCGCACAACCGAAATGTGAGCAAGCTCTCACTCATCTGCTGAGTCTTCCATGCCCATCGCCAGTTCGTCCTCCATTTCTTCATGGGCTCCTGCACTTTCATCAACACTTTTTGCTGATACTATGCGCCCTTGTTAATCCCTCTCCCTCACCATGACTGCCGCATAGGTGCCGCTGACCATCTGGACCTCGTAGATCTTGTTATCCCTTCCGCATATGACTCCTCCTGTACTTCCTCCCCTTCCTCTTGTCCCAACACCTGACTCCGAATAATAATTACAGTGTGCTCCATCATGTAGATGACCAGAATTGTCACGCTGAGAATGACATTGCCAGTGCTAAACATCTTCGTCGACATTTGTAAACTGTGTAGCAGGGTGCATAGGTCCTTGATCTGACACCACTCCAGCAGCGTGATCTGCACCACCTCTTGATCAAGTTATCCCAGGCTATATGTCATACCGTATTTCAGCAGGGCTCTGCGGTGCTGCCACACACGCTGCAACATGTGCAGATTCAAATTCCTGCGTGTGGGCACATCGCATTTCAGGCGTTTAACCACCAGACCTAAAGACTTCTGTAAAGACGAAAGTTGTTGAGCTGCTGTGTACGCACGATGGAAGTGAGCACATAGCGAGCGTGCACGCTGCACAAGGCCATGTAGGCCGTGATGGTGTTTTAAAAATTGCTGGAGAATTAGGTTCAACACGTGAGCCATACAAAGCACGTGTGTCACATTGCCCTGACGATGGCCCGCAGCCAGGTTTGCATCATTGCCGCACACGGCTGTTAAGTCACCAACGGAGTCCGCTCCGTCAATTTGTACTCCGGTCGCCAGGTGACAACGTGTTCCTTTCATGAATATTGCTGATGATGGGAGAGTAGTCGATGCCAGCGGCGCAGGTGGACGCAGGTTATGCTCACCCACTGGGCTGCATTACCTTGACAGATGCAGAATCTCTGGCTGAATGTAGCTGGTGGGTATCTCACAGATGAAATACCATCATTCAGCTACAACCAATGGGAAGACACCACACCCTTTTTTATGCCCATCCTGTCTGCAGACCACTGCCAGACATAGCTATGAACCTCTGGTTAATTTTACCCCCAGTTCAGTTTTATGATTTTGTGTGCTTGTTACCTGACTACGTTTCCTGCTTGCTGTTTATGTACCTTGTTGGCCGATACGCATTTCACCTCTGCTTGTTTTCTGATTAAGTCCTGGCCGTCCCATTCTGTTCCTGTTCCTCAATTAATGTTTTGACCCTGCCTGACTACTATTCTCTGTAATAGCGGTGTGACTCACATTTCCCATACATTTCAAAGTAAAACTTTGACCGCCTGATGGCATTGAGCTCTGCTGCCAGCATAGTAAGGAGGTGTGTGGTAGTCCTTGTGCGCAGTTGCAAGGAAGGGTGGCCTGACCACACAGGGTTTGCGCCAAGGTAGAGGACCCACACGAGGTTGAAGAGGCAGAAGCAGTGTATTAACTTCTACATACAGAACAAGGATTGAAACAACTCGTGGGGACGGCAAGACTTGTACAGCAGACCCTTCTCCATCTCTCACCATAGTTTGCCAGTGCCCAGTCAGTGACATGTAATGACCCTGTCTATGCTTACTGGTCCAAGTATCTGTGTTGAAATGCACCCTGTCGCACACAGATTTTCTCAAGGAAGTGGTGATGTTGTGTGCGACATGCTGGTGTAGCGCGGGCATGCTTTTCTTGGAGAAGCAGTGGTGATTGGGCATCTGGTACTGGGGCACAGCGACAGACATAAGGTCTGTAAAATCCTGTGTGTCCACTACGCGTAAAGGCAGCATTTCGGTAGCCAACAGCTTACAGAGGGATAGAGTCAACCACTTAGCTTTGTCATGGGTCGCAGTAAGTGGCCTTTTATTTGACCACATCTGAGGGACAGAGATCTGGCTGCTGTCTGTAGACGGTGTTGAGTAGGGTGTCCCTGGAAAAATGCAGGTTTGTGAGAAAAGTGCAGGCGGAGACATGATGTTGCCTTCATCTTGCCTTCAGATCTGTTCATCTTGTATCATTTTTAAAAAACACAGCAAGCAAGGGTTACTCCAAGCGGAGTCTACCTTTTTTCCCAAAATTGGGCACACAGACACCCCATCAGTGGCAGCACTTGTGCCCTAGTTGCAAACAGGATGTTTTGATTTGCATCAAGCACATTCCAAATCCACAAGCATTTACTCTCCCCAGGATGACACAGGGGTAGTAAATTCCTTCTGGATCCATGACTTGTTCATTTTGATGAACGTCAGTCTGTCCACATTGTCACTGGACAGACGCGTGCGCTTATCTGTCAGCACACCCAGCAGCACTGAAGACACGTTCAGAGACAACGCTGGCAGCTGGACACGACAAAATCTTCAAGGCGTAACTGGAGAGCTCTTGACATTTTTCTAGATTTGAAGCACAAAAGGAGCAAGGCTCCATTTGCAAAGTCATTGCATCGATGTTCATTTGGAGATACTCCTGTATCATCCTCTCCATCCGTTGACTATGTGTCAGACTTGTTGTCTCTGGTGGCCTTGCAAAGGAGGGTCTTAAAAAATTATGAAAAGATTCCATAAAATTGCTGTTACCAGCACCAGATACGGTCCTACTGGTACAGGTAGACTGTTGAAGATGACGAGGCCGTCCCATGTTTGTCAAGTTACAACTGGGAGAATCACTCCCTTCACCTGCACGGTTGTTTGGTGGAAAAGCCGAGCTAAGATCGAGTAACAGCTTCTGCTGATACTCCTGCATACGTGCGTCCCTTTCTATGGGTGGAATTATGTCACAAAATTTGGACTTGTCCCGGGGATCTAATAGTGTGGCAAGCCAGTAGTCATCATCACTTCTAATTTTGACAATACGAGGGTCATGTTGGAGGTAGTGCAACAAGAAGGCACTCATGTGTCTTGCGCAGCCATGCGGACCAAGTCCACGCTGTGTTTGTGGCATAGAGGTGCTAACCGTTCTTTCTTCCTCTGTCATCTCCCCCCAACCTCTTTCAACTGAAATTTGACCAAGGTCCCCCTCATCTGCTGAGTCTTCCATGTCCATGGACAGTTCGTCCTCCATATCTTCATGTCCTCCTGCACCTTCCTCAACATCTCGCCTGCTACCATGCGCCCTTGTTGATCCCTGTCCCCCATGGTCCCATGCCTGCCGCGTTGGTGATGATGAACGTCTGGACCTTGGTGATGTTGTTGTGTCTTGCGCATATGAATCCTCCTGTAGTTCCTCCCCTTCCTGTTGTCCCAGCCCCTGACTACGAATAGTGTTTAGCGTGTGCTCCAGCATGTAAATGACTGTAATCGTCATGCTGATAATGGCATTGTCAGCGCTAAACATATTCGTCGCCATGTCGAAACTGTGCAGAAGGGTGCATAGGTCCTTGATCTGAGATCACTCCATCAGAGTGATCTGCCCCACTTCTGCATCTCGTTGGCCCAGGCTATACATCATGACGTATTGCACCAGGGCTCGCCGGTGCTGCCACAGTCGCTGTAACATGTGGAGAGTTGAATTCCAGCGTGTCGCCACATCGCATTTCAGGCGATGAACCGGCAGGCCGAAAGACTTCTGGAGCGATGCAAGTCCCTCAGCTGCGGCGCTTGAACTGCGGAAGTGAGCAGACAGTTTTCGTGCCCTGTTCAGAAGGCCATCTAGGCCGGGATAGTGTGTTAAAAATTGCTGGACGACAAGGTTCAACACGTGAGCCTTACAAGGTACGTGTGTCACCTTGCCCAGGCGAAGGGCCGCACCCAGGTTTGCAGCATTGTCGCACACGGCCTTACCAGGCTGCAGGTTGAGTGGAGATAACCATTTATTAAACTCGGACCGCAGAGCTGACCACAACTCCTCAGCTGTGTGACTCTTATTCCCAAGACATGTCAAGCTAAAGACCGCCTGATGCCGTTGCGCTCTGCTGCCAGCATAGTAATGAGGGTTGCGTGATTCCTTCTGCGCAGTGAGAACGCTGGTGGCCTGACCAGGCAGGCTTGGGGCGGAGGTGGAGGACCCAGATGAGGTGGAGGATGCAGAAGCAGTGGCGGAACTTGGACAGACAGAGTATTGACACACAAGTCGTGGGGACGGCAAGACTTGTGCAGCAGACCCTTCACCATCTATCACCATAGTTACCCAGTGGCCAGTCAGCGACATGTAACGTCCCTGTCCATGCTTACTGGTCCAAGTATCGGTGGTGAAATGCACCCGTTCACACACAGAGTTTCTCAAGGAAGCGGTGATGTTGTGTGCGACATGCTGGTGTAGCGCGGGCACACCTTTCTTAGAGAAGTAGTGGCGACTAGGCATCTGGTACTGGGGCACAGCGACAGACATAAGGTCTCTAAAATCCTGTGTGTCCACTAGGCGGAAAGGCAGCATTTCTGTAGCCAACAGCTTACAGAGGGATAGAGTCAACCTCTTCGCTTTGTCATGGGTCGCAGGAAGTGGCCTTTTATTTGACCACATCTGAGGGACAGAGATCTGGCTGCTGTGTGTAGACAGTGTTGAGTAGGGTGTCCCTGGAAAAATGCAGCTTTGTGAGGAAAGTGCAGGCGGAGACATGATATTGCCTTCATCCAACGTTGGTGCTATCGATGTCTGAGAGAGCTGTACACACTCACTTGTTTCCCCTTCCAAACCAACTGACGACCTACCAAGCAAACTGCCTGTTGCGGTTACAGTGGTGGAAGTTGTGGGTGGAAAAACAGGTGTGACAGCTGTCCCCACAGTCCTAGAAGATGACGAGCGCGCGGATGCCCTGGAAGGGGCAGGCGGTGGATGGTTGGCTCCACTATGCCGCATTGCAGCACGGTGAGCTTCCCACCAGGCCATATGATATTTATTCATGTGACGATTCATGGAAGAAGTTGTCAAACTGCTGAGGTTTTGACCTCTACTAAGATAACCATGCCAAATGTTACAGATCACATAATTTGGGCGATCTTTTTTTATGTCAAAAAAGGACCAGGCTAGGCAAGGCTTAGAGGCCATGCGACCTGTTGATCCACCCCGAATAATGCTCAGAGGCAGAGTGGTGGCTGAGGATGCAGTTGTAGACGTGCTACCAGTGCTCCGACTGTGTCCAGGAAGGCGCCAGGTTACTTCGACGTCGGTTGCATCCTCCTCCACCGCCTCTGTTGACCTCCTCGAGTGTCTGACTGTGGGTTGACAGTAGGTGGGATCTAGAACTTCATCATCAATTGTTGTGTTTGCACTCCCCTCCCCCTCAGACCGAGTTTCTTCTTGCCCTGACCGAATATTTAAGTTGTCATCCCAATCGGGTATCTGCGTCTCATCTTCATCAGTATGTTCCTCATTGCCTATAACCACAGTTGTTGGAAAGGCAGCATTTTGGTAGCCAACAGTTTGCATATGATGAAAGTCAACCTCCAAGCCATGTCATGCCCTTCTAAAAGCATGTAAAACACAGCGAGGGGACTCCAACCACAGTCTCCCTCGTTTCCACTAACTGGGCCACACACACCCCACTTGACTGGCATGGGTTGAGCCCCCTTTTGAAAAAGAAAAAGATGCTTTGCATGAAGCACTCTCAAAAATACGCGTGCCTTTCCCGTCCCCTGGCTGACCCAGGGGAAGAGAAGTCCTCTAAGAGCCATGACTTGTTCATCTTGGTTCTTTTAGAGACACAGCGAGGGGACTCCAACCACAGTCTCCCTCGTTTCCACTAACTGGGCCACACACACCCCACTTGACTGGCATGGGTTGAGCCCCCTTTTGAAAAAGAAAAAGATGCTTTGCATGAAGCACTCTCAAAAATACGCGTGCCTTTCCCGTCCCCTGGCTGACCCAGGGGAAGAAAAGTCCTCTGAGAGCCATGACTTGTTCATCTTGGTTCTTTTAGAGACACAGCGAGGGGACTCCAACCACAGTCTCCCTCGTTTCCACTAACTGGGCCACACACACCCCACTTGACTGGCATGGGTTGAGCCCCCTTTTGAAAAAGAAAAAGATGCTTTGCATGAAGCACTCTCAAAAATACGCGTGCCTTTCCCGTCCCCTGGCTGACCCAGGGGAAGAAAAGTCCTCTGAGAGCCATGACTTGTTCATCTTGGTTCTTTTAGAGACACAGCGAGGGGACTCCAACCACAGTCTCCCTCGTTTCCACTACCTGGGCCACACACACCCCACTTGACTGGCATGGGTTGAGCCCCCTTTTGAAAAAGAAAAAGATGCTTTGCATGAACCACTCTCAAAAATACGCGTGCCTTTCCCGTCCCCTGGCTGACCCAGGGGAAGAAAAGTCCTCTGAGAGCCATGACTTGTTCATCTTGGTTCTTTTAGAGACACAGCGAGGGGACTCCAACCACAGTCTCCCTCGTTTCCACTACCTGGGCCACACACACCCCACTTGACTGGCATGGGTTGAGCCCCCTTTTGAAAAAGAAAAAGATGCTTTGCATGAAGCACTCTCAAAAATACGCGTGCCTTTCCCGTCCCCTGGCTGACCCAGGGGAAGAAAAGTCCTCTGAGAGCCATGACTTGTTCATCTTGGTTCTTTTAGAGACACAGCGAGGGGACTCCAACCACAGTCTCCCTCGTTTCCACTACCTGGGCCACACACACCCCACTTGACTGGCATGGGTTGAGCCCCCTTTTGAAAAAGAAAAAGATGCTTTGCATGAAGCACTCTCAAAAATACGCGTGCCTTTCCCGTCCCCTGGCTGACCCAGGGGAAGAAAAGTCCTCTGAGAGCCATGACTTGTTCATCTTGGTACTTTTAGAGACACAGCGAGGGGACTCCAACCACAGTCTCCCTCGTTTCCACTAACTGGGCCACACACACCCCACTTGACTGGCATGGGTTGAGCCCCCTTTTGAAAAAGAAAAAGATGCTTTGCATGAAGCACTCTCAAAAATACGCGTGCCTTTCCCGTCCCCTGGCTGACCCAGGGGAAGAAAAGTCCTCTGAGAGCCATGACTTGTTCATCTTGGTTCTTTTAGAGACACAGCGAGGGGACTCCAACCACAGTCTCCCTCGTTTCCACTACCTGGGCCACACACACCCCACTTGACTGGCATGGGTTGAGCCCCCTTTTGAAAAAGAAAAAGATGCTTTGCATGAAGCACTCTCAAAAATACGCGTGCCTTTCCCATCCCCTGGCTGACCCAGGGGAAGAAAAGTCCTCTGAGAGCCATGACTTGTTCATCTTGGTTCTTTTAGAGACACAGCGAGGGGACTCCAACCACAGTCTCCCTCGTTTCCACTACCTGGGCCACACACACCCCACTTGACTGGCATGGGTTGAGCCCCCTTTTGAAAAAGAAAAAGATGCTTTGCATGAAGCACTCTCAAAAATACGCGTGCCTTTCCCGTCCCCTGGCTGACCCAGGGGAAGAAAAGTCCTCTGAGAGCCATGACTTGTTCATCTTGGTTCTTTTAGAGACACAGCGAGGGGACTCCAACCACAGTCTCCCTCGTTTCCACTAACTGGGCCACACACACCCCACTTGACTGGCATGGGTTGAGCCCCCTTTTGAAAAAGAAAAAGATGCTTTGCATGAAGCACTCTCAAAAATACGCGTGCCTTTCCCGTCCCCTGGCTGACCCAGGGGAAGAAAAGTCCTCTGAGAGCCATGTCCACATTGTCAGTGGACAGACGCGTGTGCTTATCTGCCAGCAGACCCCCAGCAGCACTGAAGACAGGTTCCGAGAGAACGCTGGCTGCAGGACACGACAAGATCCCCAAGGCGTACGTGGCGAGCTCAGGCAATTTATCCAGATTGGAAGCCTAAAATGAGCAGGGCTCAAGTTGCACAATAATGGAATCGATGTTTCCTTGCATATACTCATATATCTGTGTGTCCTCCTCTTTTTCCTTGTCCAGCTCTTTTGTTTTCGCATGAGTATATGTCCTTGTCACTTTCCCATGTGTTTGTGTTGTGTTGTGAGTTGTTTGTCACCTTTTGGACACCTTTGAGGGTGTTTTCTAGGTGTTTTTATGTGTTTGTGAATGCCTGCCATTGTTTCCTATGCAGTTCGAGTTCGGTTCGTCGAACGTTCGACGAACCGAACTCGAACGGGACCTCCGTTCGGCGAACCGACCTCGAGCCGAACCGGGACCGGTTCGCTCATCTCTAGTCAAAAGTAATTGGACAAATAAACCAAACCCAAACAAAATATTTTTATTTTCAATATTTTGTTGCGAATCCTTTGGAGGCAATCACTGCCTTAAGTCTGGAACCCATGGACATCACCAAACGCTGGGTTTCCTCCTTCTTAATGCTTTGCCAGGCCTTTACAGCCGCAGCCTTCAGGTCTTGCTTGTTTGTGGGTCTTTCCGTCTTAAGTCTGGATTTGAGCAAGTGAAATGCATGCTCAATTGGGTTAAGATCTGGTGATTGACTTGGCCATTGCAGAATGTTCCACTTTTTTGCACTCATGAACTCCTGGGTAGCTTTGGCTGTATGCTTGGGGTCATTGTCCATCTGTACTATGAAGCGCCGTCCGATGGACTTTGCAGCATTTGGCTGAATCTGGGCTGAAAGTATATCCCGGTACACTTCAGAATTCATCCGGCTACTCTTGTCTGCTGTTATGTCATCAATAAACACAAGTGACCCAGTGCCATTGAAAGCCATGCATGCCCATGCCATCACGTTGCCTCCACCATGTTTTACAGAGGATGTGGTGTGCCTTGGATCATGTGCCGTTCTCTTTCTTCTCCAAACTTTTTTCTTCCCATCATTCTGGTACAGGTTGATCTTTGTCTTATCTGTCCATAGAATACTTTTCTAGAACTGGGCTGGCTTCATGAGGTGGTTTTCAGCAAATTTAACTCTGGCCTGTCTATTTTTGGAGTTGATGAATGGTTTGCATCTAGATGTGAACCCTTTGTATTTACTTTCATGGAGTCTTCTCTTTACTGTTGACTTAGAGACAGATACACCTACTTCACTGAGAGTGTTCTGGACTTCAGTTGATGTTGTGAATGGGTTCTTCTTCACCAAAGAAAGTATGCGGCGATCATCCACCACTGTTGTCATCCGTGGACGCCCAGGCCTTTTTGAGTTCCCAAGCGCACCAGTCAATTCCTTTTTTCTCAGAATGTACCCGACTGTTGATTTTGCTACTCCAAGCATGTCTGCTATCTCTCTGATGGATTTTTTCTTTTTTTTCAGCCTCAGGATGTTCTGCTTCACCTCAATTGAGAGTTCCTTAGACCGCATGTTGTCTGGTCACAGCAACAGCTTCCAAATGCAAAACCACACACCTGTAATCAACCCCAGACCTTTTATCTACTTTATTGATTACAGGTTAACGAGGGAGACGCCTTCAGAGTTAATTGCAGCCCTTAGAGTCCCTTGTCCAATTACTTTTGGTCCCTTGAAAAAGAGGAGGCTATGCATTACAGAGCTATGATTCCTAAACCCTTTCTCCGATTTGGATGTGAAAACTCTCATATTGCAGCTGGGAGTGTGCACTTTCAGCCCATATTATATATATAATTGTATTTCTTAACATGTTTTTGTAAACAGCTAAAATAACAAAACTTGTGTCACTGTCCAAATATTTCTGGCCCTGACTGTATGTCTAATAAAATTTATATGTATTTTTGGAATATGACTCAATTTTTCTTGAATTTCTCTTGTGTCTGGAGTCTCCATATGTGAGAAATAACATGTGTCAGATGTATTTGATTACATCGTTACTGCTGCAGTAACGATAATCGAGAATGGACCCCCCATGTCACCGATGAGCGATTTTGCACGTTTTTGCAACGATGCAAAATCGCTCATCGGTGTCACACGCAGCAACATCGCTAATGCAGCCGGTTGTGCGTCACCAATTCCGTGACCCCAACGACTCCGCATTAGCGATGTCGCAGCGTGTAAAGCCCCCTTTAGTCCTAAGAACTTTTATTGAGTGGGAGGGTGGACAGATGACCCGATGTTCCAATCGGGTTAGGAACCTTAAGGACAGCTACTGTGTAGGGTCGAGAGCCTTTTTTTACATGAATGTAAGAAAACTTATGAGAAATTTTTTAAGACAATATCCCAAAAGTGTAACAAAAGACCACCATCCAAATAGATGGAAAGTCACAGAAACTTATCTGCAAAAGTTGTGTCCAAAGGCAGCGTCCCGACGCGTTTCCTCCCAGGTAGCACCCTCTTGCACTATTTATCTGACCTTCAGGGGTATTGCTGCATTGGACCCAGAACCCTTGACTGTCTCCTGATGAATCCCGGCTATACCTGGGAGGAAACGCGTCGGGACGCTGCCATTGGACACAACTTTTGCAGATACGTTTCTGTGACTTTCCATCTATTTGGATGGTGGTCTTTTGTTACACTTTTGGGATATTGTCTTCAAAAATTTCTCAGATAAGTTTTCTGGACCTTCCATCTATTTAGATGGTGGTCTTTTGTATTTATTTTGTGCTCTTTTGATCTGTGCAGGGATGGACAGGGCCATATTTGATGCACACAATGGTACTCACATCTTATTTAGGAAGTGGGTGTAGTGTTTCCTACCTATTAATATATTAGTTTAAAACCTCTATAAAAATGCTAACGATTGATATATATATATATATATATATATATATATATATATATATACATATATATATATATATATATATATAAAAAGATTGTTCCTGCTAATGATTTACAGTATTGCACGCAACATCTAAGTATATTTTGATATACTTACACAGTTATTTCTAATCTTCTATTTGTGAAATGTAAAGTAGTTTCAATAGTCTCCTTAAACCCTTGGGTGCAAGAATGGATAATTTGACGATCCAATAGTAGTCACGATTGACTAGTCTTTGAAATCTACTGGTGACGTATGATCCGGTATCTGCTCCAACAGAGTTAAGGGTAAATTTATTGAGATTTTTTTTATTATTTCTATTGTTATTTTTTTTCTTTATTATTATTATTATTATTATTATTATTATGTTCTAATAAAAATGTTTAGGTAGGCTATGGTTAAGAACACCATTCTTAATATTACTGGTATATTGATGATTATTAAGCCTATAGTGAACTGGTTGTACAGTTTCTCCAACCTACTGAAGATTGCAATCACATTCAAGCATATTTACATTCCATACATTCATTGTAGGCTTAATAAGCATCAATATACCCTGTTTCCCCAAAAATAAGACCTACCCCAAAAATAATCCCTAGTAGGATTAATTTTTTTTTTTGAGTCTGCGTAAAATATATACCCTACTTCAAATAACAAAAGAGGTATTGCAGTGGAAAAAATGATCGATTTTGAAACATCTCCTTTGTAACTCATGATTAAAAAGTAGAGCAACCATGTTTGATGATGTGACCACATTTACATTTGGGATTGCCAGAACATTAACATCCCTTTAAAATCTGGATGGAAAAATGATTGTCTTTTTGTTGTAGCATTGACTGGACAATCAGGTTGAATACATCTAGGGGCTATAAGATTCTTCAATGTCATACTACGTCTGTTTATGATACTCGGCACAGCAGATAGTTGACCACATAACATTTAGTCACTTTTTTAGAATGGATCAATATTTTGATAAGATTTTCCTAATCGTCTTGTGAGATCTGTTAAAAGTTATAAGAAAACCACATGTATACGTAGTTTGTATTGTAATTGTCAGATCTGTAAATTGTGGTTTTATCTTGAGGTTTCTTTACCAAGCAACCCATTTGTTGGGGTGGGTCAAATTCACAGTTGGCAATATTAACTCAAATCTGAAATACCTGCAACCACAACGGCGGAAAAGGGGAACAGTGATCAACTTGCTAATGCTATGAATAAGGTTTACCTTTCGATATCCAACCACAACAGGGCCGATTCCACTATCATTTTTCCATCCAGATTTAAAGGAATGTTATCGTGGAAATCCCAAAATGTAAATGTCACATTATCAAAGATGGTTGCTCTACTTTTCAATCATCAATTACGAAGGAGGTTTTTCGAATTAATCATTTTTTCAACAGCAATACTTCTTTTATTTATTTAATTGAATGTGATTGCAATCAACAGTACGTTGGAAGAACTGTGCAACAACTTCATTGTAGCCTTATCCAGCATTCATATAATATTAAAAGGAACCTGTCATCAGGTTTTTCCCTTATCAGCTGCGGTCACCACCAGTGAAGTATTATATACAGCATTCTAGATTACTGTATATAAGTGCCCAGGCCGCTCTGTATAACGTAAAAAAGACGTTTATTAAACTCACCTATGGGGTGGTCCGGTCAGATGTGTGTCGTTGCTCTCAGTCCGGTGCCTCCTTTATCTTGTGCTATCGCCATCCTCCTGCCCAGCCCCGTGTGCATGACACACCCTGCATCATTCACAGATAGGCCTTCATTGTGTTCCACATGCACACTTTGATCTGCCTGGATGAGGGCAGATCAAAGTACTGTAATGCACAGGCGTGAGAAAAAGTCAAAGACCATCTGCACATGCGCACTACTTTAGTTTGGTCTACCCTCAGCCATGCAAGTGAAAGTGTGCATGCGAAGGAGCGCAATGGAGGACTCTCTGTGAATGACGCAGGATGTGTCATGCACACGGGGCTGGGCAGGAGGCCGGTGATCCCACAAGATAAAGGAGGCACCGGACTGAGACCAGTGACACTAATCGGACCGGACTGGACTGCCCCCTAGGTGAGTATAATAAAAGGTCATTTTTTTATGTTAATAAAAAAAGAACAAGAAAAGGGCTTGGCTCCAATTACCTCTGGATCACCAGGTGAGACCAGATGGCTGGTAACACCGAATAAATATGCAAAAAAAACAAGAAAAAAGTCTCACCCGTAGTCCAATTTCAGTGCTTTAATGCGCTAATACACAATTAAAAATATATAGGGAAACAAGTCCCAACGCCTGACACATTTCAGCGGGAAGCAACTTTACTCAGAGGCCAATGACACCCATTGGACCGGACTGCCCCCTAGGTGAGTATAATAAAAGGTGTTTTTTATGTTATACGTAGCAGCCTGGGCTCCTATATAAACTATTCTGGTTTGCTGTATATAAGGGATCACTGGTGGTGGCCACAGCTCATAAGGTAAAAACCTGGTGACAGGTTTCCTTTAAGAATGGTGTTCTTAACCATAGCCTATCTAAACATTTTTTATTAGCACATAATAATATAGAAAAAAACATAATAGAAATAATAACACAAATATATCAATGAAATTACACTAAACTATATTGGATCAAATACCAGATCATTTTCCCAATAGACTTCCAAGACTTGTCAATCGTGAATTTTATTGAATCTTTGAATTATCCACTCTAGCACCCAAGGGGTTTAATGAGACTATTGAGAATACTGTACATGTTAGATTTCATGAATAGAAAATTAGAAATAACTGCGTAAGTATATCAAAATATTCTTAGATCTTGTGTGCAATACTGTGCATCATTGGTAAGAATATTGTGTCCTTTTTTTATTTCATTGCATTGTTATAGAGGTTTTAAACTAGTATTTAAATTGGTGGGAAACACCACAATTACTCCGTATATAACATGTGTGTACCATTATGTGTATCAAACCTAAAAAAGGAGTTGTACCTGTGGCGCCCTGGACAAGCCAGGTCGTCACAGAACAACACCAACACACCCTACATTCCGGTTAGGCACACCAAAGCCAAACACAAAATCCTTGTTGCCTTCCTCCAGGGGCTGATGTCCACACCAGGGAGTGGGCCAGGCGGTTGGTCCCGCCCACCGAGGAGTTCACAGTCCTGGAGGCGGGAAAAGGAAGGGAGTTGAGACGAGAGTTTGAAGGGAGAGGAGTGAAGTAGCAAGAGAGCAACTGTCTGACGGCATCCGGGTGTGTGACTCGGACGGTACAGCAAGGTTGGCAGACGGTGGTGACCGTCTGCAGGAGAGGCCGATTGGAGCGAACCGAAAGGACCGTGGACGGGCGGTGGCCCGGCGGTACCGGACCAGTGAGCAAAGAGAAGCCAGCACCATCCGGCAGGGCTTACGGCAGCAATCAAGTCCCGATAGAAGGCGACAGCTCAAACCATGAGGGGAAACACAGTCACCGCCTAGGCTAAAGTTCCCAGGGCCAGAACCTGCGGGCAAAAGGGGCTCCTTCAGCACCCATCCAAGCTGGGGAGCGGGTTACCGGTGGGAACCCATTGGAACCGTACACACTACACAGGTGCAGGGAAAGGCAGTCACCATCAACCTACCGGGAGCAGAAACCACCGCAGCCGTCAGTGGGCCCCGTCCATCCAGCCGTGTGTTTTACCATGGACTGTACCTTCGTGATTGGCTGAGTGAGTACTACCATGCCGTGCGGCACAGCGCTGCCCCCCCGCGACCCTGCACCTCGTCAGGACCCGTAACTCGCCTGCCCTCCATCCCTACCTCCTTCACCGGGCCCCGGGACAACCAACCCCCTTCCCACGGAGGGGAGAACCAACATCCAAGCTGCTCCCAGTCATCGCTCCCGGGATCCCCGTCCAGAGCAGCGATAGTGTCACAACCTCACCACAAACGTGGGTGGCGTCACGGACAATAAATCCCCAAAACCATTCCCCTTTTCACTCACGGGCGAGGAACGCCGCTTGATTCCCCGGGATCCGGCCCACCGCTCGAGCCACCACCGAGCAGCAGCAGCCGCAGTAGCCGGACTTGAGCAGTGGGTGAGCACAGCGTCCCCTCCTCCGCCCGCGACATACCAACTCCAAAACACGTTGTTTTTATGCCTCTGGAATACATCTTTCATCATAATACCTGATTCTCTGGTGGCACCGGACCTCACCGCTCGCAAAATCTTCAGTCAGGACATTATTTCATTCCACCTATGGGTGTGTTATTGGAGCGGCTGGAGGAGATGCCTTTCAACATTTCTCTGCTTAATACGGAGTTGTGCCGGTCACAGCTCTACAGGTGATCAGTAATAACCAACATCCCTTGGTTTAATCTGCATTAAAACACAGCGAGCGCTTTCTTCTCTTTTCTTGGACTCATCACTGATGAAGATAGATCTCCATTCTATCTCTTCACCATGATAGCCATTGAGAGCAATGGTATGGGGTCAAATGAACACCTGTTGATAGACATCTGGCTCATAGCCCTATGTCATGCTCACTCCTTTTGATGATTTGTGTAGACACCATGCTTTAGACATCATATGTCATTTCAAACTTCATTTTAAGTACAGAATGTGGAACCAGTAGTAGATGGCTCTCTTGCAAAGTGTCCCAGAAGCAGTTTTTCAACACTACTACAGTTTTCAAGTTGGTTGTGCTACTGTGCACAGCTTGCGTGGCCTAAACATACTACCATGGCCTACATCATTTCCGGACTTATCTACCATGAAGCACATCTGGGATGTTATTAATCGGCAGTTGCAAAAGGAGCTGCCACCAGCGGAACTTGATGATTTGTGTGCCCAAGTGCATTCAATGCTGTAGAATATTCCTCAGACAGCCATTAATAACTTCATTAATAGCATCCAAAGTGTGTAAGTCTGGGGATTTCTGCATGTGTGGCACTCACACTCAATATTGAATAAATGGAGTTTGAAAATGTTGCTTTCCCCTTTCATCATTTATGTGTTATGACCATGACTACCGATCCTGTGATTCCCATAATGCCATATTATATGGCATTATGGGAATCACAGGATCGGTAGTCAACATTGAAAAAGAAGGAACGTACATGGCCCATGTACGTTCCTTCTTTTTCAATGTTGAGAAGAATATATATATACATTTATTTATTTTTTTATCTTTTTATTGTTTATAGGGCAATCCCCCGAAAGAATTGCTGTAAAGGTGAATGACAAAACTTTCCTTTACATATCACTACTTAGTTGCAGTGTTTATTGGGTTAAAATAAAACCTCAATATATTTTCTGCACAAGTGCAACCTTAACTGACCGAAAGGGTCTGACAGGCGCTTGTCTCTTTTGTATTGTAACGTAGCAACAAAGACAGAAGGGACCTTTCAGCCTTTCTTCACATTTTCCCCAGAGACCTTGCAGAAGAACAACCCTCAGAGTAAATATACTTAATGAAACCTCTCTTTACTAAGAAGCGGGCCAGGCTATCAGCAGTATAGAAGCATTTCATAAACCATACGATGGGGCCGTTCATCTGTATCCAGTGTAAACCATATAAAATCTATATCTTCCTGTAACTGGACTGGGTCCTATTACTTCAGCGGTGGGAGAGTAATTCCTCCAGTGAACTGAGGAACCCACTAACAATTAATCCCAGACTGAAGCAAATCATTAGGATTCTTCTCAAAGACTCAGTGTCCTTCCGTGAACTGCTCGCAACCCAGAGAAAGGTGATCACTGTACAGCCTCCACAAAGCACTTTCCATGTCTGGCCTGGATGACTGACAGCTCCCCTATAATAACACTGATGCTGTCTGCAGGAACTGCCTAGCTGTCAGGAAACCGACAGCTACCTGTCATGATTATTCTGTTTGGAAATGAATATTAGAGGAGGCCATTTTACTGGGAAAACATATCCTGCAAGGACATATAAAGGGCACTTAGCATTAAATCAGAAATCACTAATAAGCCTCCTTCACATCTACTTGTTTCCGGTATACAGTGAAGGAAATAAGTATTTGATCCCTTGCTGATTTTGTAAGTTTGCTCACTGACAAAGACATGAACAGTCTATAATTTTAAGGGTAGGTTAATTTTAACAGTGATAGATAGGAAATGCAGAAAATCACATTGTATAAATTACCGTACATAAATTTATTTACATTTTGCAGAGAGAAATAAGTATTTGATCCCCTAGCATCCATTAAGAGTTCTGGCTCCTACAGACACTTAGATGCTCCTAGTCAACTTGTTACCTGCATTAAAGACAGATGTTTTAAATTTTCACCCGTATAAAAGACTCCTGTCCACAGATTAATCAGTCAGACTCTAACCTCTACAACATGGGCTAGACCAAAGAACTTTCTAACGATGTCAGGGACAAGATCATAGACCTGCACAAGGTTGGAATGGGCTACAGAACCATAAGTAAGACGCTGGGTGAGAAGAAGACAACTGTTGGTGCAATAGTAAGAAAATGGAGGAAATCCAAAATGACCGTCAATCGACATTGATCGATTGATTTACTCTAAAGTAAAAGGGGGATATTTACAGGGGAGTCATAGTTCGTGACGCCACCCGTGGTGTGTGGTGACTGGGAGTACTGCCGCTGCCGTTGGGAGTACCCGGGGTGATGGAATGGGGCAGCAAGGTGTTGTTACTCTCCACAGGTAGGGGTATGCCCCAGGACTCTAGATGATGATACTGGGTGCCGTGACGGGGAAATCACTCATGTACTCACTCAGTCAGTAAGCAGACACTGACAACTGGGTAAACCAAGTCTCTGGGTGCCGCTGCCGCTCAAAGGGAAGTTGTCCGGGTCCCGTCCCCTGCAGTGCTGCCTGATTATGTGTGACCTGCCTCCTGGCACAAAGCTTAGATTCACTGTAGTGGCCCGGTAGACTGGAACTTGTCGGGCCCTGCTCCCTATTCTGGCTAAGTGTGGGAGCCTGCTCTCAGGGCTCACCGTTGGGATTTTTATGGGCTGCTTCTACGGAAGACCCTATGCCCCTCGTTGCACTAGTGCCACGATTCTGGAGCTAGTGGGAACAGTCCATGAAGGATCCGTTCTCCGCAGGTTAATTACCGGGTTGCCTATAGCTTCTCCCCGACCTAGGGTCCGCGTACCCCGCCGTGCCTTTGGTCCCAGACCGATGATAGGACCAGGCTGCTGACTGTCCTCTTTGATAGGTCCAGGCACCTTGCCTTAATCCCCTGCAACTGGGAGTCTGACTCCTCTAGGTCCAGACCACCGTCTGCAACCTAGACAGCTACTCTTGGGAGCCACCGCTCCCTGCCTCCTCCACTTCACAACTCTACTTCACTCTCTTTTCTGACACTCCTCACCTCCCCTTCCTGACCCCTAGGTTGGCGATCCTATTCCGCTCAGACCGCCCACTGGTGTGTCTGGTGGGTGTGGTGCAGGGTGTATCTAGTATTTCATTTGCTGTTGGGGGCAGCACCGCAAGATGGGGACCCAGAACCATGAGGGATTTGAATACTGCACTTAGGAGAAAGAGCGTGCAGTACCCTGTGATGACCTGATAGTCCAGGGGCGTCACAACTCCCCATCAGAAGAATCCTGGTCTACACAATGGCCTAATCAGAGATATGGCTTAGACTCACAAAGTCCACACACCAAGCCAGGATCACTACAACCAATCCCTTCCCCCTTACTTGTGGAGGTGGACGCGGAGCAAACCACTGAAGGACTGAGCTCCAGGTCCCGTGACTACCGCCTCGACCCACCCCCAAATCTGTGTCCACGGTAATAAAACCACTCAGATGACATCCGAGTGCACATTTTTCACACTCACCTACAGACTTGAATGGGTGCGCGCCATCCGATATGCTCTGCCACTCACATCATGTCGCGATTGTTTTCTCATGTCGAATTGGCATGAGAAAAAAATCTCAGATCTTCACTGCCCCTTGGTAGAAGATTGGGGCGAGTGCTAATGGATAAAACATCTAATTTCAATCTGCCGTGTTATTAGCTAGTATGAGAGTACCCTAAAGCTGATACAAGTTACATCTTATAGACAGCCAGGCACTTTACATATGATTTTTTTGTATCTGCCGCTGTTCTCCTGGACCTGGCTTTGCTGCTTTTCTTTTTGTCCTTTCATGTCTCCATTCCTTTGATATGGCCCTCTCTTCCATGTATGTAAATCTAGTCTTATTAACCAAGCGGCAGTGATACTCATGAAGGACGCCATAGAGAAGAGCTGAGGATGCTGCTCACTTGGCTTGGCAATAGATTTATATACAAGGAATAGGAGGCCATGTTTCAGGAATAGAAATGCAAATTAACAAAAGAAAATGATAGCTTTAAAAGAACAGCATTTCCATGAAATGAGAAAAATTACATATTTATGTCAAGTAAAGGGTACTCGTTAAAGGGCGCTTTACATGCTACAATATATCTTACGATGTGTTGGCGGGGTTACGTCGTAAGTGACGCACTTCCGGCATCGTAAGTTACATTGTAGCATGTAACAGCTACGTGCGATTGCGATTGAACGGTAAAACGTTCATCGCATGCACGTCGTTCAATTCCTAAATATTGAACATCAGGTTGTTCATCGTACCCGGGGTAGCACAGATCGCAGTGTGTGACACCCCGGGAACGATGAACAGATCTTACCTGCGTCCCGCGGCTCCCGCCGGCAATGCGGGAGGACGGAGGTGGGTGGGATGTTTACGTCCCGCTCATCTCCGCCCCTCCGCTTCTATTGGCCGGCTGCCGCGTGACGTCGATGTGACGCCGAACGTCCCTCCCACTCCAGGAAGTGGATGTTCGCTGCCCACATCGAGGTTGTATGGACGGGTAAGTACGTGTGACGGGGGGGTTACTGGTTTGTGCGACACGTTCAACAAATTGAACGTGCCGCACATACGATGGGGGCAGTTACGATCGCATACGATATCGTATGCTCAATCGTAACATGTAAAGCAGGCTTAACCCTTTGCCAAAATCTGTCAAACATCTACAACCCATGTCAGTTGTGGGTGTATGGATCTGTCTAAGTTATACAACCAACATGAGCCTCAAGTCCCCACGGAAACTTAAAAATAAAGTATAAAGAAAAAAAGAAAGTTCTTAAAAATATTTTTAAAAAAGCCTTAAAATGTCAAATTAGCCCCTTGTGTCAAGATAAAAATAGAGTAAATAAAAAGTAAACATATTTGATTTTGACACATCCAGAAATATCTGATCTGTTAAATTTAAAATTATTTAAAAGGGGTACTCCAGGGAGATAAAAAAAATATTCTAATGGCCATGCCCTGATAAACTATAAAGACAAGATGCAGAACTCTGTTCCTCATTCTCACACTACCAGTAATTTAGTGGGATGTTGGAATTGCTCTTGCTGCTCCCCCTCCCTTCTTGAACATTACATTGCACATCGGGGGCATAGCCTGCTCCAACATCCAGCCTCCTTACAATATTGGTTTCCCTGCAGTTCGAGAACGGGGGGCATGGCCACGACCTCGAAACCACAGTTCTTGGACTACAGGGAAGCAGATATTATCTGGGGCTGGCTGTGTCCCCGCTGTGTGATGTAATGTCCCACAAGGGAGGAGGAGCAACAAAGAGCAGCTGTACTACCGGTAGTGTGAGAGTGAGGAACAGCACTATGGATCTCATCTTTATAGTTTATGAAGATATCGCCATTAGAATAAATTATTATCTCCCAGGAGTACCCCTTAAATGCCATAAAGCAAAAAAATGTATATGCCAGTATTGACAGTAACTGCAAGTTCCCCAAAAAGTACAGTAAATAAGAAAATCAGGACATTGTATAAACCCCAAAAATGTTACCAATAAACAGCATATCTCACAATGCAAACACCAACTTCACACAATTACATTTTTGGAAAAATTAAAAACTTGTTGGTCTCAGAAAACAATTTTTATTTACAAACGTCTACATTTTTTAAATTACTTAATTAAATACATTTTTTAAAAATTATAAGTTTGGTATCACCATAATAGCACTGTACTGACTTAGAGAATCATGTTGCCGGATTAATTTTACCATACATTGAATATTGTATAAATAAAAACTATAGTGACGTTTTCACCATTCCATAGGACTTTTGATTTTTTTCCCATTTTACAGTACATGTTCTGGAAAAATTAAAGGTGTCTTTCAAAACTACAACTCATCACATCTAAAACAAGCCCTCATATGGCTACATTGATTGAAAAAAAAAAAATCTCAACCTCTTAGAAGATAGAGAGGAGGACATGAGAGCAAAACAACTGTGTGCGCTGCGAAGAGGTTAAAGATCTCTTTACAATAAATCTGACTAGTTATGCATTGATCCAGTGCACAATCCCATATTTCTGCATAATGCTATGGTTTATAAGACATACTGAAGCTATGAAAGTGACCAAACATAACTGTAATCCGATATTTGCCGGGTATTGAATTTTCAACAACTTGCAAGATTTAAGTTAATCATACTTACAGCAAGTTAACTAAGTATTGAGCACATCACCAATTTTCAAACTAAATACATTTCTAAATGTGCTATTGACATGAATTTCTAACCAGATGTTAGTAACAACCCATCCAATCGACAAAGGCAAATAAATGAATTAGAAACAATCCTGCCACTAAATGAAAAATAACATCAGCTGGTTCTACTGATGGCCCATAAAAATGTGTCTCATTGCCAAGGTGCCACACATGAAACATCTCATGATGGGTAAAACCAGTGAGCTGTCGCAAGACTTCCGAAACCTTATTGTTGCAAAACATAATGATGGCACTGGTTACAGATTTTTTTATTTTTTTTTTAAACTACTGAAGGTTTCAGTAAGCACTGTTGGGACCATAATCCAGAAGTGGAAAGAGCAAAATGTCAGCATAATCCAGCCACAACCAGATTCTCCCTGAAAGATTTCAGACACAGGAGTGAAAAGAATTATCAGAAGAGTTGTCCAAGAGCCAAGGACCACCTGTGGGGAGCTACGGAAAGAGCTGGAATCAGCAGGTAAAATTGTTTCAAAGAAAACAAAAAGTAATGCACCAGCTCCATTACTGAACAAATATATTTAAAAGCAAATTTAAAGCTTGGTCAATAACATTTAGACAAGCCTATGCAATACTAACAGAATATAGTCTGGTCAGATGAGACCAAGATTTAACTCATTGAATGCCATAATACACACCATGTTTGGCTTACAAAGGCACTGCATAACACACTCAAAAACACCATACCAACAATGAAGTTTGGAGGTGGGATGTGGGGCTGTTTTTCAACATACAGAACTGGCAAACTTCATATAATTGAAGGAAGGTTGAATGGACAAATGTATCGAGACCTTCTTAATAAAAATCTGCTGCCATCTACATGGATAATGAAGATGAAACAAGGGTGCACATTTCATTCAGACAATGATCTCAAACATATAGCCAAGGAAACTCTCAATTGGTTTGAGAGAAATAAAAAATAAAGCTGCTAGGTGGGCCCAGCCAATCACCTGACCTGAATCCAATAGAAGATTTATGAAAAGAACTAAAGCTCAGAGTTCATAGAAGAAGCCCACGGGACCTTCAGGATATGAACAGTGTTTGTGTGGAAGAATGGGCCAAAATCATACCTGAGCAATGCATGTGACTATTTTCTCCATACACCAGAAATCTTGAAGATGTTATCACCAACAAAGGTTTTTGTACGAAGTATTATATACATTTCAGTAAGCGTGTCCAATACTTTTCCCCTGTGTCATTTCTTATTATTATATCTCACTGAGTTTATGGATCTCTATGGTTTTATTTCTTTACCAGTGGGGATTGGATGTGTTGTTTCCAAAATCCAGTGAGAAATTCATGTCACTAGCACCTTTAGAAATATATTTGCTTAGAAAATTGGTGACATGTTCAATACTTATTTCACCCGCTGTATATATATGAGATATGAGATCATGCTGGCTTTTGGGTTAAATATGGAGTGCAAGGAACAGGAAAAAATATGACAAGGGAGAGAAAGAGGGAGAGAGAAGATGGAGGAGCCATTAACCATATGAATTCAGCTGAAGACCTCATTAAGTATTGATTACCTAAGAAGGAAATTGGTGCACTCTGGGATTAAACATGCACAGCTTGATGGCAGCTACAAAAAGGTTGCGTGAAGCATTTGCTCTATGTAACCTTAAACATTCCAGTGAGCTTCCGATGTAACTGTAAGCAGTTTATTTCACTTCCCATGTAGAATAAAGTCCTGTATTTTCTGCTAGATCTCAACATTGATCACAACATCATGCCATAGATACAACATCGGTGGTTGTCGTTATGTGTAGAGTGGAGATATCAGATGTAGTGATGAGTGAATACTAACTCTTCATGTTCGGATTATTCGTAATGAATCCTGAAGTACAATTCCGGCATTCGTCATGAAGAACAAACCTAATATAAGTCAATGGGGAACCTGAGCATTTTTATTGAAGATTTCCTAAAAAAAAGGTTGGGTTCCCCAGTGATTTGCATTAGGTTCGTTATTTGTGATGAATACCAGAATAGTACTTTGGGAGTCATTATGAATAATCCAAACACGCAGTGTCGGACTGGCTACCAGAGAAACCTCCAGTAATACCAGTCCTGGCTGCGGTTACCTGCATTGAACTCCGGAGCTCTCACCTGAGCGTCAGAGTGGAGCCTGGACTGAACTCAGGGTTTGCAGGACTGAACCGTGAGCGCCGACTGATTCCCCGGCGATTGCGGTTCAGTTCATGACAGCTGCGGACAGGCCGGGCTGCATTCCGTAGCTCCGGTGAGAGATCAGGTGAGAGCTCCGAAGTTCAATGCAGGTAGCCGCAGCCGGGACTGGCATTACTGGAGGTTTCTCCGGTAACCAATCCGACACTGCAAACACGACTAGTTAGTATTTGCTCATCACTAGTCAGATGCCTTTCATTAGGACACAATGGGTGGAAAAACATCAAATGTCACAAAATTTTTGCTCAACTTCAAATTTTCAAAGCAATTTACACCTGAATTCTGTAGTAATCACTTTGATTAATCAGGGCCAAAGTCTACGTCTGCTAAAACCTTACGTGGAAAAATGCTTCCAATAAGAATATAATTTCCCATTGAGTAGTACCACAGGGAAAACTAAGCATTACACAAAGCCTATTCATATAATGTGCTCCTATGTAATGCAGGATAGGGCCGTTCAAGATGTGCTCTTCTTAACTGCTTTCCATTCTGGCCAAGCAATGAGGTTTCGTAACAGAGTTTTTCCCTCGATCAAATCAGAAGTACCCAATAGGGCAGTGTTCACCAACTTCGGACCTCAGAGCCACCAACAGCATATGTTCTCAGGGCTTCCGCAGTATTGCACAGGTGATCATTTTAACACCTGGGGCAAACCTGAGGAAATCCTCAAAACATGATGATTTGGTGGCTGTTGAGGACTGGAGTTATGGAGCACTGCAATAGGGTATGTGAAAAAGTCAGTTTTTTTCTACAACCCAAATTCAAAAAAATTGGAACACTGTGTAAAATATAAACAAGAAAAATATGGGATGATTTGGAAATGTTTTAAGGACGCTTTACACGCAACGACATCGCTAACGAGATATCCCTGGGGTCACGGAATTCGTGACGCACATCCGGCCTCGTTAGCGACGTCGTTGCGTGTAACACGTACGAGCAACCGCTAACGATTTCACTTACCTCAAATATCGTTGATTGTTGACACGTCGTTCATTTTCCAAATGTCGTTGAACTTCTGGGACGCAGGTTGTTCATCGTTCCTAAGGCAGCACACATCGCTACATGTGACACCCCAGGAACGACGAACAACAGCGTTCCTGCGTCCTCCGGCAACGAGGTGGGAGTGTCGATAATGCGGCTGCTCTCTGCCACTCCGCTTTTATTGGTTGGCCGCTGTGTGACATCGCTGTGACGCCGCACGAACCTCCCCCTTAGAAAAGAGGTTATTCGCCGGCCACCGCGATGTCGTTAGTAAGGTATGTGTGTGTGAAGCGCGGTACCGATATTGTCTGTGGCAGGTGTGATCGCTAGCGATGTCGCAGCGTGTAAGCGGCCTTCACAGCCATATTTTATTCACAAAAGAACAGAGATCACAGATCATAAGTTGAATGTTAGACATTTTTCCATTTCATTTGAAAAAAATTAACTAATTTAAGCATATCGGCTCAGTGGTTACCATTGTAGCCTTGCAGAACTGGAATTCTGGGCTCAAGTCCCACCAAGGACAACATCTGAAAGGAGTTTGTATATTCTCCCCTTCTTTAGGGCCGCAACACACATCCGTGCCTCCGGTACGTGTTTGATACGTTTTTGCACGTACCGGAGACACGGAGACCCATGTTATTCTATGGGTTATGGCACACGCGTAAAATCACACGGAACGTGTGTCCGTGTGGTAAGTACGTGTGTGCGGTTTTCTACACGGACGATATGTCCGTTTTTTGCCGGCAGCACGCAGGCACGGACCCGCTATAGTCTATGGGTCTGTGCCTGCACAGACCGCACACGGAGTATGTCCGTGTTCAGCACGTTTCGTCTGTGTACGTTTTTAAACGAGCGATCTATTTTTTTTTTCTTTTTTATTAAAGTCAGTCTACTTACCTTTTTTCTGCTGTTCTCAGTCATACTTACATTGGCGCTTGGTCTTTTTCTTCCCCCGACTCATACTTAGCAATCCCCGATCACCAACGCGGTTGAGGAACAGCTGTGCCGAAAATACGCGGCTTCAATTAATTTGAAAATGCCGGCCGCTCATTAATCAATCTCGTATTCCCTGCTTCCCCCCTCCACCGGCGCCTATGATTGGTTGCAATGAGACATGCCCCCACGCTGAGTGACAGCTGTGTCACTGCACACAATCACAGCCGCCGGTGGGCGGGTCTATACTGTGCAGTAAAATAAATAAATTAATTTAAAAAAAACGGCGTGCGGTCACCCCCAATTTTGATACCAGCCAAGATAAAGCCATACGGCTGAAGGCTGGTATTCTCAGGATGGGGAGCCCCACATTATGGGGAGACCCCCAGCCTAAAAATGTCAGCCAGCAGCCGCCCGGAATTGCCGCATACAATAGATGCGACAGTTCTGGGACTCTACCCGGCTCTTCCCGATTTGCCCTGGTGCGTTGGCAATCGGGGTAATAAGGAGTTATTGGCAGCCCATAGCTTCCAATAAGTCCTAGATTAATCATTGCAGGCGTCTATGAGACACCCCCAATGATTAACCTGCAAGTTAAAGTTAATAAACACACACAGTGAAAAAATCCTTTATTTGAAATAAAAAACAAAAACAAATACCCTCGTTCACCAATTTATTAAGCCCCAACCCACCCATGTCCGGCGTGATCCACGGAGGTCCAGAGTCGCTTCCAGCTCTGCTACATTAAGGTGACAGGAGCTGCAGAAGAACCCCGCCACTCCTGACAGCTCCACGCAGCAACTGAGGTGAGTAGCGTGATAAGCTGTGCTGTCACTTAGGTTACTCGCGGCCACCACTGGATCCTCCACCTGTGATAGCAAGTCGCCCGAGTGACAGCGATGAAGTCACAGGTGAGTTGCGGTCTCGGGTGGAGGATCCAGCTAGCCGCGGGTAACCTGAGTGACGGTAGCGCTAATCGTGCTGCTCACTTCAGTCACTCAGGGGATTAGCGGTCACCAGTGAGTCCTTCATGGGTGACCGCTAATTAGTACGCGACACCCAGACAGAGCTGCGGTATGACAATGAAGTCGGGGGAAGTTCATCCGACTTCATTCTGATCGTGCAACTCTGTCTGCTGTCTGCCGACATGTATCAACGACATTTTACCACACACACGGACATTACACACTGACATTTCACGTACACATACACCAACATTCCACACGCACACACGGACATTCCACACGCACACACGGATAGCATACGCCATCACACGGATGTCATACGTACCGGAGAAACGCCCAAAAAAACGGAACACGAACCCGAAAAACGGACCGTGTCACACGTACGTTTTTTATGCGGAAGTGTGTTTTCGGCCTTACATGGGTTTCCTCCAGATACTCCAGTTTCTGCTCCCTCTCGAATTACATACTGATAGGGAATTTAGGTGGTGAGCCCCAATCAGGACAGCGATGCTGATTTCTATAAAGCACTACAGAATATGAAGAGGAGTAACATATATAATAATACATTTAGAAATTGATGGCTGTAGCACATCTCCAAAAAGGTTGGGGATGGTTAATAAAAGGTTGGAAAAGTCATATTTCTGGATGGTCAATTTTCAACTAAGTCACATGGTTGAGTATAAAATGATCATGGAGGTGCGGTGATACAATGAGCAGCCTCCTTAATGCTACCTTTGCTCAGCCTGGGCTTATTCATTATAGAAGTATTTACTTTTGGAAGGTAATTTTGATGCGATCTGCATCTCTCAATTCTATAATGCTTATGTCTCCATAGATTTAAGATTGTTGGCAACTATCAAATACATTTTATGAATTTTCATTTAATACTTATGCCAACTTGGTCATCAGACGAATGGAGCTGAAAGCATAATTTAGGTTACCACTGTATTTTGGGCTGTTGCCATGCAAGGTACGGGGAATGGCGAAAGGGAAGGGAAGGGAAACCCTGTGTCTAGGGAAAGGGAAGATGGTGACCCCTGACTAAACCTACTGCTGGTCCCTGGGATCCCTCACCACCCTAGATAGGTTCCACACCTATGCGCAAAGCTGGATACCTCGCCCTAGGTATCTCTAGTGCTGGACCCTAAATAGGGAACAGATGGGATGAGTTCTTTGTCAACCCCACTGAATATTATAAAAGACACAAGGAGGACACAGAGGAAAATGCATGAACTATTTATCCAGACATGTCTCAGGATAAAGTGCAGCAAAGTTTTTAGCAACAATATCACAGATGAGTACAAGCCACCTGCTTGCAACCAGGGCTGGAATGAACTGTAAAATATCACCAGTCCAAGGAAAAAAGAGGTATTTAAACACCAAGAGAATACTGATGATCAGTAACTGAGTGGAAGTTGAGCTCCTGCTGGGTCCAAAAGGGAGAGAGATGAATCCAGCAGGAAAGTTACCTGTACGGATGAATACTGACTGTAGAACAATAGAAAGTCAGGGAGCATTCTGTGCAGCCAAACGCTGTGACCTTCTATGGCCAGAAACAACATGACTGTCTGTCACCTGTGTCACACCTGTGACAGCTGTGCTATTAAAGGTACTCTTTTTGTGAGAGTACATTTTATATACTTATCTACAGATATCCAGAACATTTGATAAATTAGCATGTTAGGTCTTGCTCATCCCGGAATATATTTCAGAATTGCTCCCTTCACAAACAGTCTTGTTTCCATAGAATTTATAAGTGTCTGAGAGGAGGTGTTAAAATAACAATATGACTGTATTTAATTTGGCTGCTTTCATATTCATCTGAAATAATGAATAAATGCATTATAAATGGATATTACAAGGGTTATCTCATCTAAGACAACCCCTATCAAAATGCAGCACTGTCATTGCCCATGGTAAAAAAATATAGCCTTATAGGGAATCTGTCAGCAGGATTGCACCCCCAAGCTATTTATATGCGCATTTATCTCTTTCCAAGACAAGTTCAGTAATACCGCTACATGACCGGTCTGTTGCTCCATTACTGAGAAACCAGAGTTTGAATTTATACGCAAATGAGGCTGAAGAACTATTTGCAGATCTGAGAACTCCGTCACTCAAGCTCTATTCCTGTCGCCTACTCCTGGTTGACTGACGAATCCTTTGCATGATTCACACAGCATAGAGGTTGTCAGTCAAGGAAAAGGAGGCAGCGCTGGGTGGAGAATAGAGCTGGAGTGACAGATCTACCAAAGTCCTTCAGATGCTAGTGTGCTGCCCCCGCATTAGCAGCCTGCCGCTGCTGCTCGGATCCGGATCCGCGGTGGCTCGAGGGGTCTCCGGACCCGGGGTCGGGGTTGCACGGCCACTCGGAATAAAGGGGGGATATTTACAGGGGATTGTATGGACAGTTCGTGACGCCATCCGTGGTGCATGGTAAGATGGAGTACCACCTCTGCAATGGGGAGTACCCGGTGTCGATGGTGTGGGCAGCCAGATGGTTAACCCCTCCACGGGTAGGGGGATGCCCCGGGACTCGGTGTAAGTGCCAGGGAGGTGCCGTTGGGACGATCAGGGTTCACTTAAGTACTCACTCAGTCCAATAACGCTGACACCAACAACCATGGTAAACCAAAGTTCTTGATATCGCTGCAGCAGGGAGGGAGCACGCCTGGATCCTGTGCCCATTGGTGTTGCTTGTTAGCCTGTAGCCTTTTCCGTGGCACCTTACTTCTAACTGGTCCCTTTAGCATAGAACTATCGGGTCCCGCTCACCAGTGTGGCTAACTGGATGAGCTTGCTCTCAGGGTTTACGCTTGGGATTTTGTGGACTATGCATTGGGAAAGTCCTATTCCCCTCATTGCGCTACTACCCTGATTTTGGAGCGGGTGGAGAACGGATCTTGATGGCTCCGTCCTCGTCGGGTAAATTGCCAGGACGCCTGAAGCTCCTTCCTGACCTAGGGTCCACATACCCCGTTGTGCCCTGGCCCCTGCCCGGTGATGGTACAAGGCCGCCGGCTGTCCTCCTCGACAGTCCGTGCCCCTTGTCATGATCCCCTGCGACCGGGGTCCAGCTCCTACCAGGCCCAGACCAAAGTCTGCCACCTAGTAGTCTCAAGGAGCCCAGCTCCTGACCTCCTCTCACTTTCACCTCCAACACTACACTGTTCTGCTCCTAACACTCCTGACCTCCCCTTAACCAATCCCCCAAAGTGGACGACCCTATTCCCTTCAGGTCAGCCACTGGTGTGTCTGGTGGGTGTGGTGCAGAGTGTTCCTAGGATTTTGATTAGCTTGTTCTTGGCAACACCAAAGGTCAGGGACCCGTAACCAAGAAGGAGGTGGATACTGTACAGAAGGGCAGATTGCACAATACCCTGTGACGACCTGATAGGCCAGGGCGTTATACTAGGTCCTCGGCGTAGTGATGGGCAGTGCGGCTCTGTTTAGTAATCACTTGGCTTGCTCACCAAAAAGATCCAGCTCTTCTGGATCCTAAATAGATTCAAAATAAATATATGTTCACCTTAGGTGTACACATATGTAAAATGTTGTTAATGTGTCCGAAACCCCAACCACCAGTGGACAAAACTTACAACCGTCCAACTAAATTGTTGAGTGGGCAGGATTTGGTTCGGTGGGTAATGTTTTGTCTGCAGAACACCGGAATTTTATGCTCAGTGACAGCCATTTAGAGAATTTAGTGGCCCTCACTAGGGTGCTGGCTCCTGTCATTCACAACAGGGAGCTGACTGTTTGTCTCAGTTATTTCGCAAATGACCCATCAGTACCAAGCCGGCCCAGACAGCTCTGCTGTGCAGACAGTAGGCTGCATTTTCCTTGTAACCGAGGTTAATATACCAGCTCCAGTTACAAGGAAAGTAAGCTGAAAGTATTTCAATATATAAATACCCCCCGAAAGGTCTTTTATGACCTTATGGGGGGCATAATATGTAAAATAAATAAAAATAATAAGTAAATAAATAAATACCACAGTCAATCCAAATTGTTATCACTAGCACTACCTCGTTAAAAAAACCCAAACTTGTCCAATACATTAAAATGTTTGTTACAAAATGGGGAACAAAGTTTTAAATGTTCTTTAATGATTCTTTGTGGTCATAAAAAATAGGAAAATAAAAAATTCACCGAAAGAGACAATTATTTCCTTAATGTTCTCCATCGATATCACCCAGATCCACAACAAAAACGTTAGAGAATATGCCAGCGACAGAACAATAAAGCCCTATAAAAATACATAAAAAAAGATTCAAAAATTACTTGAGTATCCGAAGGAGAAAAATTCTCACAGGTCTTTAAACTAAGTATGCAAAACCTGAACATGTGTCTGGCTAGGAAGGAGGGTAAATGGCCCAATCTTAGGCCTCTTTTACACGTCCATGAAAATCACACACGTTTTTCACGGACGTGTCATAGGTGCGTATTGCCCTCGGTGTGCCGTGTTTATGGCACACGTGTGTTCTCCGTGTGTTATCCGTGATAACACACGGAGAACGGGAACTTTCTACTCACCTGTCCCTGGCTTCACTGTCCGTGGTGCTGATCTTCGGTCTCCGGTCCTGACGACTCCATGTGTTTTCTCCGGCGCGTTTCACACGGAACACATCCGTGTGGTCCGTTTGTGTTACGTGTGACCCGTTTGCGTTCCATGTGACACCCGTGATGCCAGAGAAAACTTTGACAAGTCTACGTGTGGAGCACACGGGCACACGTATGCTCCACACGTACACATGGTCCATGGCAGAATACGCACATGAACGCAGACCCATTGATTTTAATGGGTTTACGTGTGCCCGTGTCTCCGGTATGTGAGGAAACTGACCATACACGTACCGGAGGAACGGACGTGTGAAAGAGGCCTTAAACTGGTTAGGCATTGAACGTTGGACATTGATGTCCTTAGTACAGTACATATATGTTAATTAAGTAATAGATGAAAGTGAAACAAGGGGAAGGATTGCGCGTGGCAGATGATACCTGTGTAGGAACAGTTCATTCATGTTTGCTAGAAATGTTGGGAATTAATTCAAATATATATCTGGTATGTGATGTCAATGATTCTAAATAACTAAAAACATTTATAAGATGAAAAGATTTCAATAATGTGTCTAAATTAAAAAAAAAAACTAAGAAAAAAAGCATAAAACCATTTCCTTGCATCTGATGGTTGAAAGTTGACTCAGTCACCAAGTGTAGGATCCGCCATTCTAGAAACTGGCCATAGAGGAGGCTGCCACAGTACTGTATTGCCAGTCACTGTGACAGCATCTTGCTGACATCCAGCACTGATATTCCTGACGGCAGCTATAGAGGGGTTATTTTAAAGCAGCCTTTTTGCTTTCACACTATGTTTTTTTAACATGCATCATGAACGTTTTTTTGCTGCAAAAGCGGATCCTGTTTTTGCAAAGAGAAACACATGTGTTATTTTACAGGATCCTGTCACTTGAAGTTTATGGGCGGGCATTGAAGTCATGTGATCGGGAGTGAGGGGAACTGAACGTAATAGACTGGAAATTCAGACGCAGCTGGGGGCAAAAGAGAGAGGAGAGAGAGAGGAGGGAGGAAAAGAGGGGAGAGAGAGAGGAGAGAGAGAGAGAGGAAGGGGGAAAAGAGGGGAGAGAGAGAGGAGAGAGAGAGAGGAGGAGAGAGGAAGAGAGAGGAAGAGAGGAGAGAGGAGAGGAGGCGAGAGGAGAAGAGAGAAGAGGAGAGAGAGAGGAGGGAGGAAAAGAGGGGAGAGAGAGAGGAGAGAGAGGAAGGGGGAAAAGAGTGGAGAGAGAGAGGAGAGAGAGAGAGGAGGAGAGAGGAAGAGAGAGGAAGAGAGGAGAGAGGAGAGGAGGCGAGAGGAGAAGAGAGAAGAGGAGAGAGAAGAGGAGAGAGAAGAGAAAAGAGAGGAGAGAGGAGAAGAGAGGAGAGAGAAGAAGAGAGGAGAGAGAAGAGAGAGAAAGGAGAGAGAGGGGAGAATAGAGGGAAAGAGAGGAGAGTGAGAGAAGAGAGGAAAGCGAGAGGAGAGATGAGATGAGAGAGGAAGAGAGAGGAGAAGAGAGGAGAGAGGAAAAGTGAGGAGAGAGAGAAGAGAGGAGAGAGAGGTGAGGGGAGAGAGAGTGCAGAGGAGAAAGAGGAGAGAGAGAGTGAGAAAAGAGAGGAGAGAGAGAAGAGAGAGGAAAGAGGAGAGATGAGATGAGAGAGGAGGAGAGAGGAGAAGAGAGGGAGAGGCAAAGAGAGGAGAGAGAGAGAAGAGAGGAGGGAGAGGAGAGGGGAGAGAGAGAAAAGAGGAGAGAGAGGGAGAGAAGAGAGGAGAGAGAGAAGAGAGGAGAGAGAGAAGAGAGGAGAGAGAAGAGAGGAGAGAGAAGAGAGAGAGAGAGACTGTGATCACGCCAGGCTGGTTTCTGGCCAAACATGATCCTATTTATCAGCATACCACTGTTCACATGCGTTTGCATGCAGTATAGTCAGGATCCAGCAATTTGCAGTATTTGGACGCAGCTCAAAAACGCTACAAGTATCGTTTTTGAAAAATGTTAAAAAACTGCAAGTCACTGGATCCTGACTAAACCGCATGCAAACGCATGTGAACGCATGTTGACGCAAGTCCATTCCAAATGCATTGAAATGAAAACACATTTGCACTGGATCAGTTTTTGTGTTAAAAAACGTTCAGGACGCATGTTAAAAAAGCGTAGCGTGAAAAAGCAGCCTAAAGGCTACTTTACACACTGCGATATCGGTCCCGATATCGCTAGTGTGGGTACCCGCCCCCATCTGTTGCGCGACACGGGCAAATCGCTGCCCGTGTCGCACAACAGCCGTCACACATACTTACCTGTCTGGCGACGTCGCTGTGACGGGCGAACCACCTCCTTTCTAAGGGGGCGGTCCGTGCGGCGTCACAGCGACGTCACTGAAGCGTCACTGAACCGCCGCCCAATAGCAGCGGAGGGGCGGAGATGAGCGGGACGTAACATCCCGCCCACCTAGTTCCTTCCGCATAGCGGCCGGGAGGCAGGTAAGGGGAGCTTCCTCGTTCCTGCGGCGTCACACGCAGCGATGTGTGCTGCCGCAGGAACGAGGAACAACTTCGTTACTGCTGCAGTAACGATTTTTGAGAATGGACCCCCGTGTCGCCGATTAGCGATTTTGCACGTTTTTGCAACGATGCAAAATCGCTTATCGGTGTCACACGCAACGGCATCGCTAATGCGGCCGGATGTGCGTCACAAATTCCGTGACCCCAACGACTCCGCATTAGCGATGTCGCAGCGTGTAAAGCCCGCTTAAGGCCTCTTTCATACGTCCCTGAAAAACATGCACGTTTTTCACGGACGTGTCAGAGGTACATTTTGCCCTCAGTGTGCCATGTGTATGGCACACGTGTGTTCTCCATGTGTTATCCGTGATAACACACGGAGAACGGAAACTTTCCACTCACCTGTCCCTGGCGTCGCTGTCCGTGGTGCTGATCTTCGGTCTCCCATCCTGCAGACTCCCCACTGCTGCTGCTGCTTCCGGTCGCAGTGAAGTGAATATTCAATGAGCATAATGAGCGGCGGTCGGCAGCAAGTGACAACAGCGGCAGAGACAGGAGGGCAGGAGAAGGTGAGTAAAGGTTTTCTTTTTTTCTCACACACACACGTCTTTTCTCCGGTGCGTGTCACACGGAACACATCCGAGTGGTCCGTTAGCATTACGTGTGACATGATTGCATTCCGTGTGACACCCGTCATGCCGGAGAAAAACGGACATGTCGGCGTGAGAAACACACGGACACACGTAAGTATGGAACGGACACACGTTCCATGTGAAAATACCGTACTTACGTGTGTCCAAAACCATAGGAATCCATAGGTCTACGTGTGTACGTGTCTCCGGTACGTGAGAAAACTGCCAAACACATACCGGAGGCACGTACGTGTGAAAGAGGGCTTAGAGAAAGTGTAATGGAAATTTTCATTAACTTTAATTAAAACATAAGCCATATTCCTAGAAATCTCTTGTAACTATCAGGGATTACCAGATACTTCTGCCATCTATCATTGAATACCAGACCCTAGTGCAACACACCATAGACCCCCAGCTATAAGTGCTACCTATCAGTGTTTACTCTTACTAGTAATGATGGGCTACCGTGCTTGGCACTGATCGGTATTCGATAGACCATCAGGATGCTTGGGTACTCATGGTGCTAAGCCGAGTATCACGGGTGCTCGGATATGTCTTTCATGAAATAATGAACACAAAGGGGCAACTCCCTTCATTGCATGATGTGTGCAGGCACCCCAGTGCAGTCCCTGAATGGATCTCACTGGCAGTAAAACAAAGTTTTTGGATGTAGTGTGTCCAAAGAATAGAAAGAAAAAAAATACACTCTCCCTAGTAGTACTTACCAGGTTCTAATGTCACCTATCAGTAATTACCAGCTACCAGGGCTACTTAACTGTAATTATCAACTACCAGTGCCACATATCAGTGATCACCAGCTATTAGTGCCATTTATTAGTGATTTCTATTTTTAAGAGTCATTAATTAGCTATAAGTAAGTACCAATGAGAACAATCAGTGATTACCAGCTATTAGTGTACCTACCTTATTTACATATTTTATAATTAATACGTTTAAAAAAAGAGAAATGTCCATGAGGTTCAACCAATGAATTGGAAAGGGTGAAAGAAAGGGTTATATGTACAACCACAATGCATGATCCAATACTCAAGATTAACTCATCTTTCCCTCCTCATACCAATTGTCGATCCTCTGGACTAAACATTCAGAAAAGGATTTCTACATTTATGTGGTGCCCATGAGGCTTCAGTCGCCACAGGGTACTGCACCTCACTTAAGATGCAGTAAAGAGTGGGTTAATCACCGGTGTTTCCACATTTCACCTTACATACAGCTTAGCTGCCTTCTCACTGGGGACTGGACTAGGGTAGGCTGGGGGGTGGCCATCACGAAGTATGGGACTTTCCTGGTCACTAGGACAACCACCTGGGAGGCGGGCACCACTTGTGGTAGAAGTAGGAACAACCTGGACACAATTTTCAGTCAAGTCGGGACTACAGTTCTGGTGACACAACACCACTTTCTTCTTTCTTTCTTCATGGTACCTGAGGCTTGGAGCGGAGAGCTCAGCCCGGGTTCCTCACTTCTGAAGCGGCATCCCTTGGGAAAGGACACTTTCAAACACCGGTGGCTACCTCTAACTTATCTGGGATCGGCTGGAGCCCATCACGGCGGAGAGCGGCACATCCCGGGCAACCCATGGGCAGTGAGTAAAGACCTGGAACCACAACTACTGTGTCCGCTATTCATTGTCGGCGCCATCGCAGCGCGTTTCAGTGCCAACGGCCACTACTACCTACATCATCCTCCGTGTGGCCTAGCTTCACCTGTGGGAAGCTGAACTATCCTAGCTACATCACCACCCGCCCCATAGGACAGCGACCGCAGCGGCGGCTAATACCTGGCCGCATATCGCAGGTGGCGTCACGAAACAACTATTATTCCCAACATCCTTCATTTCCTCCATCATCCATCCCTTTTTGTGGACACCTCGGGGTCACGACTCTGGGCCACCCGTGACAATCCTCTGACCCTTCATCAGCCCGTCTGCTATATTATTAATAAATACGTTGAATAATAGCGGGCCCAGATCTAAACTTTGGGGTACACCGCTTATAACATAATAACCATTCAAAGTTGCAGTCATTCACCACAACACTCTGGGGGTGGTCTTGGAGCCAGTTCCTCATCCAGGTACAAACATTACTTTCTAATCTTTAAGACATTAATTTGTTTAATAGGTATTTATTTGGTACAATATCAAATACCTTTGCAAAGTCAACCAGTGATCACCAGCTATTACCGTAGTGCCATCTACCAGTAATTCCGAGCTACTATTTCCACCTATCAGTGATCACCAACTACGCAACCATAGAGTCATCCCCAGATACTAGTGGCACTTATTAAGGCCTCTTTCACACGTCAGTGATTCTGGTACGTTTGTGCTTTTTTTTAAACGTACCAGAATCACTGACATACGCAGACCCATTATAGTGATTTTTCACTGCACGTGTCTCCGTGCGGCGTACCCGCGTGTGCGTGATTGCCGCACGGAGACATGTCCATTTTTTTCTGGCATCACTGATGTCCCACGGACCACGCAGTGGTGTGGTCCGTGAAACACGTGCCAGAAAAAAACGTGCTTTTAAAATAAAAAACATTTTAACTCACCCGGCGTCCAGCGATGTCCTCTGCAGCTCGTGCAGCTTGCTGCTTCTGAGCCGGCTCATTATTGTTGCGCATATTCATGATGCGCGACACAGCCGACCCGGAAGCAGCTGCTGCGGGGGTCAGCGCCAGCCGGATGCTGCACCGCGGGAGCGATCAGCACCATGGAGAGCGGGAGCGGGCGCAGGTGAGTTGATTACTAATGAAGCCACTGGATAGGGATACACAGATAATGATATTAATAATAGCTAGGTAACCCAGCAATAACATACGCCTAAAATATAACTTTTAATGGGGTTAGGTTAAAAAAGACCAACACACATAGATGCGCAAAAAGCGCCTAAAAGATGTCACAAACTGTGGTATCCTACATAGACTTGTTGGTAGGAAAAGTCCTTCACAGAGAGACAATCATTTTATAAACAGCAGCAAACAATCCCTAATAATAAATTACTGAATAGGGAGTATAATAAAATGGAACAATCTCACCAGTCTTCAGATTACTGTGAGTAGATGTTCCTCAGTCACCATAAATTGTCGGATTGAAACCACACAGAAAGATCCCCTGGTTAAACCAGGTGTTCAAAAGGATCCACTAAAAGTAGGTTCCAATATGCAGACATAAAGGATTTCTCTCTCACTCTTGGTGACAGATATCAGTGATTACCATCTAGTAATGCCACTTTTTAGTCATCACCAGTGATTAGTATCACTTATTATATAATAGCTACCTGTGTCACCTATCAATGATTACCAGCTCCTATGCCACCAGGCATTTGTGGCGCCCTGGACAAGCCAGGTCGTCACAGAACTACACCAACACACCCCACACCCCGGTTAGGCACACCGAAGTCAAACACAAAATCCTTGTTGCCTTCCTCCAGGGGCTGATGTTCACACCAGGGGGTGGGCCAGGCGGTTGGTCCCGCCCACCGAGGAGTTCACAGTCCTGGAGGCGGGAAAAGGAGTCAGTTGGAGTTGAGTTTGAAGAGGAGTGGAGAAGGAGTGAAGTGTGTGGTAGTGGAGGAGACTGACTGTGTCCGGGTGCGTGGCCCGGGCACATACCGCAAGGTTGGCAGACAGTGGTGACCGTCTGCAGGAGAGGCCGATTGGAGCGAACCGTAAGGACCGTGGATGGGCGGTGGCCCAGTGGTACCGGATCGGAGAGCAAAGAGAAGCCAGCACCATTCGGGAGGGCTTATGGACCCCGACCAGGCTAGGAGTCGCCGTAAAACCGGTCAAATCCGTTAGCGAAGGGAACCTCCGGGGTTTCCCAGCAGTCAAGACCCGATTGAAGGCAACAGCTCACACCGTAGAGGGAAATACAGTCACCGCCAAGGCTACAGTTCCCAGGGCCAGAGCCTGCGGGCAAAAGGGGCTCCCTCAGCATCCATCACAAGCTGGGGAGCGGGTTACCGGTGGGAAGCCATTGGAACTGTAAACACAACATAGGTGCAGGGAAAGGCAGTCACCATCAACCTGCCGGGAGGAGAAACACCGCAGCCGTCTGTGGGACCCGTCCATCCAGCCGTTTGTTTGACCAGAGACTCCGTGTGAATTACTGGCTGAGTGAGTACCACCGTGCCGTGCGGCACCGCGCTGCCCCCGCGACCCTGCACCTCACCAGGCCCCATAACCCGCCTGCCATCCATCCCTACCCCTCACCGGGGCCCCGGGACAACCAATCCCCCTACCCACGGAGGGGAGAACCAACATCCAAGCTGCTCCCTGTCACCGCTCCCGGAATCCCCGTCCAGAGCAGCGGTGGTGTCACAAGCTCACCACAACCGTGGGTGGCGTCACGGACAATATCCCTAAACCAAACCACCCCCTTTCACACACGGGCGAGGAGCGCCGCTCGAGTCCCCGGGATCCGGACCACCGCTCGAGCCACCACCGAGCAGCAGCAGCCGGACCCGAGAAGTGGGTGAGCGCAGCGTCCCCTCCTCTGCCCGCGACACATTGACCACCAGATATTAGAGCCACTTATCAGTGATCATAGCTTGGTGTGTCACCTGTTAGTGATTACCAGCTACTAGTGCACCATTTTAGTCATCACTAGTGGCACTTATCATTGATAACTAGCTACCATTGCCACCAATCAGTGATCACCAGCTATTAGTACCACTTATTCGTGATTACCAGCTATTAGCACCACTCTTCATTGATTACCAGCTATTAGTAACACATCAGTGATTCGAGCTATTAGTGCTCGGCAGCATTTTGAGTGATTAAAGTCACTATGTAAGTTAATTAGAGTTGTCTAGAGGATTTCACATAGGAAGACACATCAGTAACACACTTTGCGATCCCATCAGCCGCATAACCAGTACAGTGAACACTGGAAAGCCTTCTAGGATCCCTTAATGCAAGACTTGACTCTGAGCTAAAAGGAAAGTAATTGCTAAAACAAAATTGTAAAAGAATTCTGCCTCCTATGATAAATCACTGGGCCTCTAGATTTTGATAAAGAACAGCCTCAATAGTGTTCGGGTGGCAGAGACCATGAGAAGGAAACCTATCAGGGAAAACATCAGCATGGATGTTGGATTATTACATGGGATTTCTCTGGGGAAAGACCTAGATACTGATAGGGCACAAATTTCCTGTCCAAAGGGTTGTCTGATTTCGACAACTCTTTGTTACTCAAAAGAGCACATGAGCAGCTGCAATGATCCTTTGTAATCAACTTTTATGATCAATCAGATATATAATTTGCCAATATTGAAATCAATATGTAGACTCATTTCCTCTGGAAAAAATGATACTATTATATTCCAGAACTATGATTGCCGTATGTGGAGTCAGGAAGGAATTTTTTTCCCCATTGGAGCTTATTTGACACATTGGGGTTTTTTTGCCTTCCTCTGGATCAACATGTTAGGCTACGGGTTGAACTAGATGGACTTAGGGGTACTTTGCACGCTGCGACATCGCAAGCCGATGCTGCGATGCCGAGCGCGATAGTCCCCTCCCCCGTCGCAGCTGCGATATCCTTGTGATAGCTGCCGTAGCGAACATTATCGCTACGGCAGCTTCACATGGACTCACCTGTCCTGGGACGTCGCTCTGGCCGGCGACCCGCCTCCTTATTAAGGGGGCGGGTCGTGCGGCGTCACAGCGACGTCACATGGCAGGCGGCCAATAGGAGTGGAGGGGCGGATATGAGCGGGATGACCTCCTTCCTTCCGCATATCCTACGGAAGCCGCGGTGACGCCGGTAGGAGATGTTCCTCGCTCCTGCGACTTCACACACAGCGATGTGTGCTGCCGCAGTAGCGAGGAACAACATCGGACCGTCGCGTCAGCAATTATGGATTACGCCGACGCTGCACCGATGATACGATTACGACGCTTTTGCGCTCGTTAATCGTATCATCGAACCTTTACACACTACGATGTCGCATGTGATGCCGGAAGTACGTCATTTTCAATTTGACCCCACCGACATCGCACCTGCGATGTCGTAGTGTGCAAAGCCTGCCTTAGAGTCTCCCTTCAACCTTAAAAACTATGAAACTATGAAACTGCATACGGATATGTAAGCAACCCTTGTAATGGGGCGATCCAGGACTTTGCTTCTTTTTTTGTTAAGGAACTAATATTCTGACTGGTGCTGATATCTGTAATTCTGTGGCTTCCGGTGATGTCATGTCGCAGCAGCTTCACCTCTTCTGCTCTGTTCTGTTGACGGGACGCTGCTATTGAGGTCATGCTGACTGACAGTCAGCTTCCCGCTGACTAACTGTAGGTAGCCAACGGTCAATCAGCATGATATCAGTAATGATGCCCCATTGACAGAACAGGGCCAAGAAGGAAGAGCTGCTCTGTTGAAGGTCAAATTAAGTAGCAAAACCACCGCTGTCAGGAGCAGTGTGTGATGGCTCTGACCTGGCAGAGGTCAGCACCGGACCGAAAAGGCAGGTCAATAGCAGGTATCTAACTGTAAGATCTTGGTCACATAGCAAAACATAAGCAAAGTCCCGAATAAACCCTTTAAGTAGGCCAGCATCGGTGTGCCTGACTTTGATAAATGACATTTGTAGAACTGTTTGAGATGAATGAATTCCATTTGTGCACACCATTGTGGATTATAATGGCCTATATATGGTATAAATAGGATGGTATATAATTATACACAAATATCAATATATATAAGCCTCATCACAATAACTAAAATCCTTCATGCCTTTTTCCTTCACAGCTGCTCATAAAAGCCTTAAGTAATCAAGATTGTCCTAACGTCAAAAAGTCCCTAAATATTAGTCCAGAGCTGTCACCTCTGACCTGAAGCTTTATGTGGAATTTGAGCATGTCAATATTCTTAATGTGAAAGGCTCATGTATCAAGCCGTGTGTCCTTCCTTCATAGGTCCACTCATATATATTCTCCTTTCAAGGTGATTGGGAATATTTTTTAATGCTAGTGACTAGCTTAAGGTACACATTAAATATTCTTAATGTACAGACCTCTTTCTCATAATAACACAAGGGGTGTTTGATTTTGGAAACTCATTAGCAAATATCCTATTTCGTAATTCTGAGTCCGAAATTTTGAGATTTTCCTCAATTAGCTGAGACAGAAAGCAACTACAAGACTCACTGAGTCACTTGAGGATACAACACAAATGATACCTGATTTTTCCTGTGGTGGCGCTACAGGGGATCTGAATGCATTCCTATAAAGATAACAATTGATTGGTCTAACAGGAGGACTCCTTTTGGGGACCTACTCAACCAAAAAGGAATTGTCAAGAGCAAAAAAATCCCTTAAAGGGGAATTTCTAGTAAAATTCTGTGAAATATTATCAGATACATTTGTCATTTGGCTAAAATCTGTGATCTGTTTGCCCATCTATTTCCCTAAAAAAATCTCATAACTTCCCTTATATTTTGAAGGATATCTGAACCTCTTTAGTTCTGCTTGGAGATTTCTTTCACAGAAAATGTTATACATCATACATTGTATATGAGTAAGACCTGGGTTTCTGTAGGGTCCAATGGGTTATAGCTGGCCATACCCAAGATTTAGCTATCGGCTGATCTACGACTATCTATCCCGACTTCACCACACACAGAAATGGTCAGCTCAGCCATGCATTCATGTGTTTTCCCCCGGGAGAGAGGAGAAAGCCATTGCCAGACTCCTTGACCGTGGCTTATCTTCCCTGAAAACAAAAGGATTAGCCATTAAAATTGCAATGGCCAATAACTTCTTTCCACCAATATCATGGAGGGTAAGGAGGCCACATAAACATCAGATGGTCGGACACTTCGAAACAGGATTGCTTGGCTGACTTTCTTCTATGCATGTGGCCTTACGAAGAGCGGGTAATAATGCATGTAACCGATCGAGCAAGGGTGGGGTGTGCAGAGGGCACTTGTTTTCTCTCCACATGGAGTCAGTCCTAGTCTCATTAGTAAAATTTTAGGAACAGTAGCAGAAGTTGTTTCGATTTATTTTGTTCAGTGATCCATATTTAAATCACTTACATATTAAATCTCTTACATATTTAAATCTCTTTACAGTCTGATGGATCAGATTTACATAGATCCGAGACAATGGTATGGTCCAACGAAGGTCATCAACTCAGCATTTTGGCGTAAATTAAGCAATATTTGGCCCAACCATTGTTATCCTATTGTAGTATAATATGTATGATATTCTTGTAAAATCATAGAAAAGCTGAAACTCATAATTACTATTGTAATTAACCTCTAATTATAAGCGTTAGTTTTCCAAGTCACTATTGAGTTGAAATCGTTGGTATACAGCCACCTAAGATGGTTAAAATGAATACACCCCGAAGCAGCAGCTTGTGATAGAAATCAGTAAATATGTCGAAATTCACTGCTTTATGTATAGGAAGGTCAATCGGACTTTCCTGAAGGTTTTAATATGTTATATATATATATATCTGGATATCACCACCTTTGACTAACATCCTCCCCTGCTCTACAGATAACAGAGAAGCTGTCTGTGTCTCCTGTACATATCCCAGGAGTCATTAAGGGTGTGTCCGACTGAAAAAAATGTACATTACACCATAGGAAGCCTGCAACCTGCTGTGTAATAAAAGAATGCCGTGGAGATCAGACGACGTTAATTCTTTTTTTATGTCTTCTTTTGTTGGAGAAAATCAGGTTATGGTGAAGATCTTGTCTTACGAGAAGCTTCTAACCAGAACATTAGGCCTGGACCCAATATAAGTAATACATGACGTGATATAATGGTCTGACCACTCTTATATATTTATATCTGATGGCTGATTCTTCCAAAGACATCGCCTTATCCTAATAACACTCTAAACTGACCAGCAAAGAAATTATGATAATCCAAAAAATATTATTTTCTCAATTGAAATTTTGACATAGTGCCAGTTACTAATAGGTGTAGGTGGGCGACACTTCTGCGTTAATGTGGGAGGGTATAAAACCTCACCTGTGAGCCCCTATCTGGATAGAAATGGTTTGGGGGGCTTTATATGAGGATGACATGTTTTCAGGGATGAAGAAACATTGGTAGGAGATGCAAATAGAAAGACACCTAGAGATACAGAAATCTTGTCTACCGGTCTATGGATGTCATAGGAGGTCTTAAGAAAAGACAATATAGTATTACCTGTAAATGCATGGGATAAAGTCACAGCACTTACCGCTCTGTTCTCCTAGAAATACCAGCTTGAATTTCCTCAGTGGGTTTCCAAAATCTCCCCCTGCAGACATGATGCTCGGGGAAGGACCAAGAGACAGGACCAGGAAAAAGAGCAGCCAAATCCCTTTCCGCAGGATGGTCTTCTCTTCTCTTGGTCCTGTGTGTCTGCTCCGGAGTCTGGGATGCTGAATGGAGGCTGGAGAGGAGGAAAAGATGTGGGTTAACTGGGTGGTGTCTGCAGTAAGGCAGGAATAGGTTAATATCTTCCCTAGGAGAGGCAGAGCAGGCAGTACAGTAGGTGAATAAGGATGCTGTAGGCTGCTCTGCTCAACATCTCTCCCCACCCATATACAATACGCCTGCGTGCTCCTTCTCCCCCCTCACTCAATGCTGCCCAAGCTTTGCTGATGTCAGTGCACAAGCCGATTCAGAGACTGAATGACAGGCCAGCTGAAGAATGCTGCCATACAAATACCTGCACTGTTATGCAGTTGGAGCAGACACAATCCCTATAGAGCCGCCAAGACAGGATTTTTGCATTTCAATGTTATTTTGTGTCTACTATAAAAATCCCCCTTCACTAAATTCTGAGGACACCACTCCAAATGTCGAACTTAAATGACCCTTTTATATATCAATTTAAATGATTTTTTATCCAAATACCTTAAATGAGAAAACAATTTTTTTGTACAAATCTTCAGATTTGTGCACATTATTGCTGTTATTACTTTGTCTATTACATGACCAACAACTCAAAAGGAAGTGGATATTTAATGATTCATCAAATTCCCTTTTTTTCGATCAGTTCAAAGGGTTTTCCAAGAATTTATTTTTCAAACTGAGGATAAAACTACTAAACTCAGCTATACTCACCTGCCACTACTCCAGCGCTGCCTCTCCGCCATTGCCCCAATTGTTGTTTGTAGACTGAAGCGGGTGCACAGTTGACTGATGCCGCTAATCACTAGACCGATGCAGTAAAGGGTGCTTTACACGAAATGAGCTATTGTGCGATGCATCGTCGGGGTCACGGTTTTTGTGACGCACATCCGGCATTGTTCACAACGTCGTCTCGTGTAACACCTCCGAGCGACGCAGTATCGCTCACAAATCGTGAGTCGTGTACTCGTCGCTCGGTTTTAAAATATTGTTTATTTTACATGGCGCCGGTTTTCATTGTACCCGGGGTAGCACACATTGCTCGGTGTGACACCCCGGGAACGATGAATTCAGCTTACCTGCATCCCGCAGCACCCGCCGGCTATGCGGAAGGAAGGAGGTGGGCGGGATGTTTATGTCCCGCTCATCTCCGCCCCTCCGCTTCTATTGGCCGGCGGCTGTGTGACGTCGCTGTGACGCCGAACGTCCCTCCCCCTTCAGAAAGAGGATTTTCGCCGCCCACAGCAAGGTCGCACAGCAGGTAAGTACATGTGACGGCGCTTTAACGACTTTGTGCGACACGGGCAGCGATTTACCTGTGACACACAAATGACGGGGGCGGGTACAATCGCACATGCAATTGCTCGATAGATCACATTGTGTAATGCCCGCATTAGTCAACAAAGGCTGGAGGCAGGAGAGGAGAGTCAGCACTGCAACACTGATGGGTGAGTATAAATGAGTTTGTTATTAACATGCCTTATCAGTAAAAAATTAAAAACAAAATTATTGGAAAACTCTTAAATTAGTTTATACAGCAGGTGAAATAAGTATTGAACACGTCACCAAATTTCTAAGTAACTATATTTCTAAAGGTGCTACTGACATGAATTTCTCACCAGATGTCAGTAACAACTCAGCCCATCCACACAGGCAAATAAATCAAAGCAATGATGTCCAAAAATTATCTGTAAAAATGAGAATTACACAGATAAAGTATTGAACACGCTTAATGAAATATATTTAAGGCCCTGTGCGCACGCTGTGGATTTAACACGAATTTTTAGGCGGATTTGCCGCGGATTTCCTGCAGAAAATGTTTCTAACATTGCTGCAGTCATTCCCCAGCAAATCCTATGGGTTTTAAAAAATGCTGTGCACACACTGCATTTTTTTATACCTGCGGATTTTCCGCTGCGGAATTAATGAGCATGTCACTTCTTTTCCGCAGGTACCTGCGTTTTTTTGCCATAGATAATGGTAAAAATCCACAGGGACCAACTTGAGGAAAATCCGCAGTAAATCCGTGGCAAACTGCGGTAAAACCGCATGCAGATTTCGTTGCAGTTTTGGTGCGTTTTTTTTACCGCGGGTGCGGGATTCTTTAAGAGTGTCCTTTTTTTCTTAAGTAATAGTCACTTTCTAGTGCGCACACAGCCTAATGCTTCCTACAAAAGCCTTTGTTTGTGATGATGACAACGTCAAGATGCCTTCTGTATGGAGAAACTAGTTGCATCCATTGTTCAGGTATTATTTTGACCCATTCTTCCACACATACACTCTTCAAATCCTGAAGGTTAGTTTGGCTCCTTCTATGAACTCTTAGCTTTACTTCCTTCCATAGATTTTCTATTGGATTCAGGTCAGGTGATTGGCTGGATCATTCTATCAGCTTTATTTTCTTTCTCTGAAACCAATTAAGGCTGTGTGCACACATTGCCGAATTTCATGCATTTATGCTGCGTATTGCACTACAGCGTAAATGCATGCAACCTGCGTCCCCAGCATAATCTTTGAAGATTGTGCATAATCCATCTGCACGTTGCAATTGAGAGCGCAGTGATTTAGATGCCAAAATTTTGTTCCAAATCGCTGCGTTCTAAAAAGCAATATTTCAATTATTCCGTGCACTTTGGATGCAGCTCCTGCTCTGTCTTAGGCCTGTTTCACGCGTTCGTGAAAAACCACGCACGTTTTTCACGGACGTGTCAGAGGTGCATTTTGCCCTCCGTGAGCCATGTTTATGGCCTACGTGTGTTATCCGTGTGTTATCCGTGATAACACATGGAGAACGGGAACTTTATGCTCACCTGTCCCTGGCGTCGCTGTCCGTAGTGCTGATCTTCTGTCTCTGGTCCTGCCGCCTCCCTGCTGTTGCAGATTCCGGCCACAGTGAAGTGAATATGCAATGAGCATAATGAATATAAACAACATCTGAACATAACCAAGTGGGGGAGATTTTTGGTGGTCACCACTGATCACCATAACCCCTGTAAAGGACATAAAGGATACAAAATCCCTGGTAGTGACTCCATATATACATTTAAAGAACCAAAGAAAAGAGTCAGTAACACTACCTTCATGCAAAGAACAATATTTTATTGAACATTAATATGACAAACACAATTAAAAAGTTCAAGGTGTGCTGGTAAGGAGACAAACAGTAGTGGGACATGCACACCAATGCTGGCTATAGGTATATTGGGCAAAACAGCCTACAGCTGGGACTATGTGTCATGAATAGTGATTAATAATAAGGAATCACTCAATGGATAACCAGTAATACATACAATGCAACATAATGCAGAGATGTAGTTACTATTAGGCAGACAGTCAGTAAGTAATTCCTATTGAATGGAGCATATCGCTCACAAAATGAATGAAAGGAGTGAGTTAACTCCACTTTCACTCCTGCCCAAACTGGTAACCAAAAGAGGCTAAAGATTACACATAATTAAGATGACACATACCCATAGTCGCCAAGTCAGCAAAGGAGGTGCAGTACCACAGACCCCGACGCGTTTCGCGAGGGCTTCTTCACAATGGGGGTCACTTTTGTGAGCGATATGCTCCATTCAATAGGAATTACTTACTGACTGTCTGCCTAATAGTAACTACATCTCTGCATTATGTTGCATTGTATGTATTACTGGTTATCCATTGAGTGATTCCTTATTATTAATCACTATTCATGACACATAGTCCCAGCTGTAGGCTGTTTTGCCCAATATACCTATAGCCAGCATTGGTGTGCATGTCCCACTACTGTTTGTCTCCTTACCAGCACACCTTGAACTTTTTAATTGTGTTTGTCATATTAATGTTCAATAAAATATTGTTCTTTGCATGAAGGTGTGAAGCCCCACAGGTGTTGTGTCGGTGCATTACCTTCAGGGACTCCACTCAGCTGGATCTGGTCACAGGTAGGAGATCTTCTTCTTGTCGTGACGCCACTCTCAGTATTGCGGCCAGTAGGGACCGCCACTGCAGGTTGAGGGACGCCTGGGGCTGATGGTGAGTGCAGTTAGTTGGAATAGCCTCCTGAGAGTAAGGCAAGCCCCAGGGCCCTGTGTAGGTGCGTAGAACCACAAGGCGCAGAATAACTCCACACAGGCAGAATGTCTTTCAGGGTTTTTACTCACTTCAGGTGGCAGGGTGAGTAACCCGGGCGTAGCTGGGATGAACCAGGCGGGAACCAGGTATCCTTCAGGCTGACTTCTGATGGTGACTACCAACTCGCCTTCCTTAGCCCTTGGTGGTTTGGGGTGACCCCGACTTTTAGTCCCTATGGGGGTCACCCAGGGAAGTTGCTGAAGCCTCACTCCCCTTCGTTTGCCGTTTGCTTGTGGCCTGGACCAGCTCACTCCAGCTGCTTGCCTCCTGTGAGCTATGGGCCCTAACTGTGGCTACGTGGCTGCGGCTTTTGTGGTGTTGTGGTGTGGGCTTTGAGGGCCCCACACCGGCAGGTTTAGCAGGGAAAGGTGGATCTATCCCCGCTCCGGGATCTGCCGCCCGTTTGGGCCTGGTTCTCCCTAGCAGTCTCCTTACTTCCCACTCTGTGCTCTCTCTCTAGCTGGAGATGGGTTTCGGGTAGCACTCCTAGGTGACCGTTCTCCCCCGTCGGTAGCCACTGCGCGGACGCTGTCAGACTACAGCAGCCCAGGGGAAGGGGTCAGCTCTCCTCGGAGCTCCCTGGACTCTGCTCTGAACCGGCTCACATCTGGGACCTTCACTGCTGCTCCTGTCAGAGCTTCACTTTCCTGCTCCTCACTCCTCCACACTCTGCTGCAGACTGTTTACTCCTCCTTCTCTTTTCCCTTTTGTGCCTGCCTACGCCACCTAGCAACCAGATTCTCTTACCACACCCCTTGAGAGGAGATGGAGGCTTTTGGCCCCCTCCACTATTCCAGTGGAGGTGAAGGCTTTTCCCCCTCCTGGGATCCCCAGGGGTCCTCTCAAAGGTACATGTGTGAGACCTGATCACTATGCGCCTGTGTAGTCACACCTCGGTCAGCCTTCTGGATTACCTGTATTGTACTGTCCCCAGCATGGGTGCAGTACTCAGTGGTGCCTGACCAGGTCAGGGGCGCCACATTCCCCCTTAGTTATCACCAGCACGTCCTCGGGCTGCAAGACAACATTTTAAAATGCATAAAACATTAAAACATGTAAAACATTTTTAAAAGCACCAGGTACCATACATCACCACCCTCCACCCACAAGTCCGTTAACCCACCCAAAACCCTCTCACGTTGGCCGCGCCTTCAGCCACTTCTGGCAGGATGTAGAGGCGGCTTTCATGGTCTGGTGGTCTTCAGGGTATACCTGGCCTGGTGGATCCGCGCCTTCAGCCTCTTCTGGCAGGGTGTAGAGGCGGCCTCCACAGTTGGTGCTGACCAGGTACCCTCTTTGTGGTGGAGAGCCAGGCCCCATAAACAGGCATGCTCTCTGGTTGCAAGTAAGCCAAGGCCCTATATACGGACGTGCCCCCTGGTTGCAGACGAGCCAAGCCCCTAAACAGGCTGACTCTGGTGGTGGTGGTGCCCTCTGGTGTAACTATTTACACTGCGAGAGTTTGTGGCTATAGCCAGTTCATAGCCTTAAGGTTCATTTCTCACATCAGTTTATGTGGGCACATTCTTAAACTTGTAAAACGTTGCAAAACAAACTTTTCAAACTGGTAACTTGCTTTACTTTAACTTATGCAGACTCCTCCTCACCAGGGCTTGGGCCTGTAGGGCTGCGGCACCTGTTGCTTCCTTGACCTTTTTCTTCATCTGTGGTAGTCTCGTCAGTAGGTCCTTTGTCTTTTCTTTCTTTATCGCTGTCTTTCCTTTCTTCTTTAGGACATGGTGCTACATCTAGCGCGTACCAGCCTCTTTCGCCTTGATGCATGGTAAACTGCACTGTGTCTCCCATTTTCAGGTTCCTTCCAGGATGTCCTCTGGGCAAATTAGCTCTGACGTCTCTCCTATTGACAAAAATGCCTTCCTTTATGCCAGGTGCAACGATGAATCCGTATCCTGACTTCAGGCTAAAGTCTTCAACAATTCCTCTACAAAGGGGTCCTCTGACCTGTGCTTTGGCTCTTCTCAGGAACCGTTTCTCTTGTAGGTCTCTGGCCGTGACTTCTCTCTGCTCTGGGGATGGCGGTGCAGGGAAAGACTGGGTTCTACTACGGCGCCGTGTCCTACGGGCTGGATTCTGCTGGGCTGTTACTTCACTGCCTGCAGGCCCCCAGGTGAGGCTTTTAGGCAAATCTTCTTCAGCAGACGGTGTCAGGTCTTCTTCATCCCAGCGGGAGTATGGCAACATCTCTGGCTCTGGGCATGGATCCACTGCTGGTGGCTCCTGAGTCAGCTCCTCAGCTTCCTGGCCTCCCCTCCCCCTTAGTTCTTCTGAGCACTCCTTTGGTGGCAGTGCTGGGGATGGACTTTCTTCAGCAGGCCCAGGCAGGGATCTCTTTGGCATGATTGCTGCAGGAGTCGTCTTGGGGGTATGCGGAGGGAGTATGTACTGGTCCACCAACCATTGTGGAAACTTGGCCTCCATGTCAGCCTTCAGCTGCCAGTATGCGGGGTCCTCCCCCAGCGTGGGCTTTCCAGCAGGGACCTCTTTGGACTGGGGAGCGGTGTCTGCTCTGGCCTTGCAGGCCGGGGTAAATGGTGATGCAATCTTATCTTGGCGGGCCGCGCCTGACATGGCGGCGGCCTGGTCTTGGCGGGCCGCGCCTGGCATGGCGGCGGCCTGGATGGGCGTTTCTGGCGCAGCTTGGATCGGCGTCGCAGCTGCGATGGGGTCTTTGCAGGCTGGGCTGGGCGTCGCTGCCTCGATCGGAGCTTGGCGGGCCGCACCTGACGGGGCTGCGGCCTGGTTCAGCACCTCACTTGCGGCGCGGACGAGCGTTGCGGCTGCGGTAGGGTCTCGGCGGGCCGGGCCTAGCATGGCGGCGGCCTGGGTCAGCGTCACACCCGCGGCATGGATGAGGGTCGCGGTGGCAGCCGGTTCTTTACGGGCCGGGCTGGGCGTCGCTGCAGGGACCGGGTCTTGGTGGGCCGAGCAGGGCATCGCTGCGGCGGCCTGGGCTTGGCGGGCCGCACCTGGCGTGGCTGCGGCCTGGCTCAGCGTCGCCGCACCGGACGCCTCTTCAGGGACCGCGGACATGACAGCAGGGGTCGGGGCACTCGCGCTGGCAGGGCTATCACTGGACTCACCCATCGGTGGCAGCATCGGGGTCTGAGTCGTCACCGCCCGATCTGGCACTCGGCGCGCGGCTCTCCCCTCATAGGCCTGAACCGCGGCAGCCATCTCCAGAAGTTCCATGCGTTCTTCTCTGATCTGCTCCACGACCCGGGTCTCCAGTCGGTCGCAGAACTGGGCCAGCTCCCGATACCACCAGGCAGCGGAGCCCGGTTCTGGGTTTCTGCGGTCAGACGCCATTTCTTCTGCGCCCTCTTCTGTACGATTTCCCAGCAGTGGACTCGTCGTTGCCTCTAGCAGCAAGCTGTTCAGTTTCCGCTCTGCCTCTTTCAGCAGCTCCTCTCCCAGCAGCAGGCTTCTGGCTCCCTTTCTGTCCCGACGTCTCTGGACGCCTCCGCTCTCTTCACTGGCGAGGTCAGGACTCTGCAGGGGATCTCTGGGTAGCCACACCTCTTCGTGGGCGGTAACTTCTCCCAGCGCGGGCTGCTGTTGTTTTTCAGCGCGCTTTTCATGGTGGCAATATGGCGGCGCTTCCAATTTTTCAAGCGGACCGCCCAGGCACATGGTCACCTGTCTGGACAGGTCTAGTCCTTATCCTGTTCGTGACGCCAGATGTGAAGCCCCACAGGTGTTGTGTCGGTGCATTACCTTCAGGGACTCCACTCAGCTGGATCTGGTCACAGGTAGGAGATCTTCTTCTTGTCGTGACGCCACTCTCAGTATTGCGGCCAGTAGGGACCGCCACTGCAGGTTGAGGGACGCCTGGGGCTGATGGTGAGTGCAGTTAGTTGGAATAGCCTCCTGAGAGTAAGGCAAGCCCCAGGGCCCTGTGTAGGTGCGTAGAACCACAAGGCGCAGAATAACTCCACACAGGCAGAATGTCTTTCAGGGTTTTTACTCACTTCAGGTGGCAGGGTGAGTAACCCGGGCGTAGCTGGGATGAACCAGGCGGGAACCAGGTATCCTTCAGGCTGACTTCTGATGGTGACTACCAACTCGCCTTCCTTAGCCCTTGGTGGTTTGGGGTGACCCCGACTTTTAGTCCCTATGGGGGTCACCCAGGGAAGTTGCTGAAGCCTCACTCCCCTTCGTTTGCCGTTTGCTTGTGGCCTGGACCAGCTCACTCCAGCTGCTTGCCTCCTGTGAGCTATGGGCCCTAACTGTGGCTACGTGGCTGCGGCTTTTGTGGTGTTGTGGTGTGGGCTTTGAGGGCCCCACACCGGCAGGTTTAGCAGGGAAAGGTGGATCTATCCCCGCTCCGGGATCTGCCGCCCGTTTGGGCCTGGTTCTCCCTAGCAGTCTCCTTACTTCCCACTCTGTGCTCTCTCTCTAGCTGGAGATGGGTTTCGGGTAGCACTCCTAGGTGACCGTTCTCCCCCGTCGGTAGCCACTGCGCGGACGCTGTCAGACTACAGCAGCCCAGGGGAAGGGGTCAGCTCTCCTCGGAGCTCCCTGGACTCTGCTCTGAACCGGCTCACATCTGGGACCTTCACTGCTGCTCCTGTCAGAGCTTCACTTTCCTGCTCCTCACTCCTCCACACTCTGCTGCAGACTGTTTACTCCTCCTTCTCTTTTCCCTTTTGTGCCTGCCTACGCCACCTAGCAACCAGATTCTCTTACCACACCCCTTGAGAGGAGATGGAGGCTTTTGGCCCCCTCCACTATTCCAGTGGAGGTGAAGGCTTTTCCCCCTCCTGGGATCCCCAGGGGTCCTCTCAAAGGTACATGTGTGAGACCTGATCACTATGCGCCTGTGTAGTCACACCTCGGTCAGCCTTCTGGATTACCTGTATTGTACTGTCCCCAGCATGGGTGCAGTACTCAGTGGTGCCTGACCAGGTCAGGGGCGCCACAAAGGTAGTGTTACTGACTCTTTTCTTTGGTTCTTTAAATGAGCATAATGAGCAACCGTTGAAAGCAAGTGACAGCAACAGCAGAGACAGGAGGGCTGGAGAAGGTGAGTAAAGTTTTTTTTATTTTCTCAAACACATGTGTTTTCTCCGGCGTGTGTCACACGGAACACCTCCGTGTGGTCCGTTTGCATTCCGTGTGACACCCGTGATGCCGGAGAAAAACGAACATGTTGACGCGTGGAGCACACGGACACACGTATGCTCCACACGTACACACGGTCCATGGCAGAACACACACGTGAGCACAGACCCATTGATTTTAATGGGTCTACGTGTGCCCATGTCTCCGGTACGTGAGGAAAAGGACCAAACACGTACCGGAAACAAGGATGTGTGAAAGAGGCCTAAGGGAGAGGCTGCATCCAGAGCGCATGAAATCGGTTGAAATCGGCTTTTTTTCTGCAGAAACACTGCATTCATTACGCAGTGTTTCTGCAGCGATTTGAAGCGCACATATGCTGTCAAATCCCTGTAGAGATTTCTGCAAGGACACGACGCAACATGCGCACATAGCCTTAAGGGCACTTTACACGCTGCAATCTCGCTAGGTAGATCGCTAGCGAGCGTACCCACCCCCGTCGGCTGTGCGTCACGGGCAAATCGCTGCCCGTGGCACACAACATCGCTTACACCCGTCACACGGACTTACCTTCCCTGTGACGTCTCTGTTGCCGGTGAACCGCCTCCTTTCTAAGGTGGCGGTTCGTGCGGCGTCACAGCAACATCACACGGCAGCCGTCCAATAGAAGCGGAGGGGCGGAGATGAGCCGGTGGACGCAGGTAAGGAGATGTTCGTCGTTCCTGCGGTGTCACACATAGCGATGTGTAATGCCGCAGGAACGATGAACAACTAGCGTCATGCACCACCAACGATATTATGAAAAGGAGCAACATGTCACTGATCAACGATTTTTGACGCTTTTGCGATCGTTGATCGTCGCTCCTTGGTGTCATACGCTGCGATGTCGCTAACGGCGCCGGATGTGCGTCACTAAAAACGTGACCCTGACAATATATCGTTAGCGATGTCGCAGCGTGTAAAGCACCCTTTAGAGTTTCCTTGGCTGCATGTTTTGGATCATTGTCTTGCTGAAATGTCCACTCTTCATCATCCTGGTAGATGGTGTGATGCCCCAGGAGTGCTGATCCTGTTCGGGGACGCCACAGGGCTTGTTAAATATGGCAAACAGGTAATGTCAGTTTTATTATATATCGTGACGCCACTCACGGCTTGCGGTCAGGGATGTGGATGACCGCCGCTGCAGGTTTTACGAGCGTCTGGGGCTGATGGGGTCTGCAGCCAGATGATGTATCCTCCCGTGAGTGAGACAGGTCCCAGGGGCTCGGGTGTGCAGGGTAGCGGGTTCCGGAATAACACAGGCTGAGTCCAAAAGTCTTTCAACTGGTTTTTACTCACTTCAGATGTTGTTGTGAGCTGACCCGGGTGTTGCTGTGAACCAGGTAAGACCAGGGTTCCTTCGGGCCAGCCTGAGGGTAACCTGTTAGCTCACCTTCCTAGCACTCTGTGTTCGGATAACCCCCTGACGTGGAGTACCATGAGGGTCTATCCAGGGAGTCGCTACTGCCTTTTCTCACCTGTGTTCGGCCCATTTTCTGGCAGCGTGGACCAAGTGAGATGGCTCCAGGCTCTGTCCCCTTATGCGTCCCTGCATTGCTGCTGAGGCTCGGACTCTAAGGTTTGTGAGGTACTTGTAGTTCCCCTAACCAGCAGGTTTAGCAGGTAGTTAAATTGGAGTCTGCTCTAGGGACCTGTGCGCGCACCCTACGAGCATTCCCAGGAGGCCTGTGTGATGTGTGCTGGCTCTGAAATACATATGGGCTTCCGTGGCAGGGGGATAGACCAGTGCTGGGACGCTGGCATGGGTGTTATAATAGGTTCCAGTGTGGCATACTGTTAGTGAAAGGCTCTGTGTGGCGACTGTGCACCAGGTTTTGTTGGCTCAATCTCTGAAAAAGCTTTTAGTGTACTGAACCAAGCCCTGTGTGGCTAATCTATAATTAGCTCCATTTGGCCACTGTACACCAGTTTCTGTTAGCGTAATCTCCAAAACGGCTCTATGTGGACACTCTGCACCAGTTTTTATGTGCTCAGTCTCTGAAAATGTTTTTAGTGCACTGTATCTGGCCCTCTGTTGCTAATCTAGAACAAGCTCTATTTGGCCACTTTGCACCAGTTTCCTTGGGCTTAATCTCCAAAAAGCACTATATGGACACTGTGCACCAGTTTATATGGACTCAATCTCTGAAAAAGCTTTTAGTGTGCTGTATAACAGGCTCTATTTGGCTACTGTGCACCAGTTTTTGTGGGCTTAATCTCAAAAAAACCCTCTGTGACTCCACTGCACCAGGCTCTGAGCAGGTACTCAGAAAAAAGGGGCTGTGTAGGTACTTTTCAAAAACGGTCTGTGGGGGCACTCAGTATACAGGCAGTGTAATAAATCTGCTGTGCAGCCTCTCAAAAAATACAGTAACCCGTAAAAAACAATAAAATTGGACCCTCTCCCAAAAAAGGTTGGCTGCCTACTCCTCTGTCTTTTCAATCTACACTGTCCCATCAACTTCAACCTCCACTTGGGCCTTCTCTTCCCCCTGATTACATTTTTTGTTGTTTTGGGGGGATTTTAGATTTCAGTAAGTTCTTTTCAGAAACAAAACCAAAACAAAACTGCAAAACTACATTCGAAAAACACAAAACTCACACAAACTGTGTTGGCTACATCCTCCTTGTTCAAAACTTCATTTTTTTTAGATTCTATCTTATTTTAAAGGGGTTCTGGGTGAACTCTTCCAATCTTGGCTGTGTGGGTCAACTGTGGACAGAGGCTCTGTTGGGGCCTATATTTAAATTTATGCTCTGTGGTTAAATTTTAATAATCTTGACTGTTTCCATAAACTCTGAAAACAGGATGTGTAGGTGCCTTTTTTTTAAGAATTGTTACTCTGTCAATCTTGGCTGTGTTGGACACCTGTGGAAACAGGCTCTGTAAAAGATTTTTGGAAAATTGGTACTCTGTGGGGGAACTCTGTTAATATAGGCTGTGTGGACGTGTTTGCCTTCATGCCATGAACATGGCCAGCGCTTTTGACTTGCGTTGGATGGCCATCTCAATCACAAATCTGACTGGGAGCCTTTAAATGCAGTAACTATACATATGCTACTAGAGCTGAAAATTTGGTCCTGTGGGGCAACTACTAAAACAAACAGTATAAGAATCGGTGCCATGCTGAAAGCACAGAATTGGCATCTGAGGACCATGGGCATCTTTCTTCCCCACCACCCACTTGCAAATCAGCAAAGCAGTGTGAACCTCATATAGTCAGGCACCAGTCACTTTGGCTTTCTGAGCACTCTGATGGCTGGGATATCGTGGCCCATGTTTGTTAAAATTGGGTGCTCTTTGGTGCATCTCAGGCAATTTTGACTGTGAAAGTCACCAGGGAAAAGAGGCTGTTTTGGGGCCTTTTTTTAAAATTGGGTGCTCTATGGTGGATCTTGGGCAATCTTCACTGTGAGGGTCAACCAGGAAAAGAGGCCGTGTAGGGGACACTTTAAAAATTGGGTGCTCTTTGGTGGATCTTGGCAATCTTGGATTTGAGGGTCAATAGGGAAAAGAGGCTGTTTAATGGCCTTTTTAAATTTTGCTGTTCTATGGTGGATTTCGAAAATCTTGTTTGTGAGAGTCAACAGGGAAAAGAAGTTGCTTAGGGCCCTTTTTTAAAATTGGGTGCTCTGTGGGGGAACTCTAGCAATCTTACATGTGTGGGAAAGATCACATTTATTATAAGGAACCAACCGTGCATCACACAGTACTTGTCCGCACCTTTGCCTAACTAAAGTTTTTGTAGCCTATCCCCAAAATAAAACGAAAAAAAAAAAAAGTAAAATATTATTACAAAAAAAGCATTGGCTGCCTTCTCCTCTGCCTCCTCCACATACAGCGCCACGTCCACATCCTCCTCCATTTGGACAGCCTGGTTCAAGACTTTATATTTGAGTTATTTCGATCGTAGTTTAAAGGAGTTCTGGTTGCTCGGTAGGGGCAGTTTTCAAATGTTTTTGCAGTCTGGGAACTCTGTTAATTTTTGCTCTGCAGGTGAACTCATAAAACAATCACTCTAGGGCTATAGTTAAAATTGTGGCTCTGTGGGGGAACTCTTCCAAACCTCGCGGTGGATTGCCAGCTCGATCACAAATCCAACTATGAGATTTTTGCTGCAGCAGCTGTAGTGTACGCTACTAGAACTGATTTTTTTTTCAGTTCTGTGGGAGAACTGTGAAAACAGGCATTATAATAACGTTCTGGGACCTCTCTCTTTGTATACAGGCTGTGTAATACTGTGCACTTTTCTGGGAGTGAAGAAATGTGGAAAGAATCAAATATGGGACGTGGCCGTGCTGATGGTGGAGGTGTAAGTTTGGACACACCTTCTCATTCAAAGAGTTTTCTTTATTTTCATGACTCTGAAAATTGTAGATTCACATTGAAGGGATCACAACTATGAATTAATACATGTGGAATGAAATATGTAACAAAAAAGTGTGAAACAACTGATAATATGTCTTATATTCTAAAATATCCATAATAATATATAATAATATATATAATAAAATAGGTTCTTCAAAATAGCCACCTTTTGCTTTGATTACTGCAGTCCACACTCTTGCCTGTTATGATTCAGGGAATGAGGAGGATCAAATAATGTGGAATCCCAAAAAGGTAACAGAGTGGCTGGAAACTTAACGGACTGCAGACCTAATCCTGACACACAACTAACAGTAGCCGTGGAGCGTGCCTACGATGACCTGGACGCCTTGACAAAGCTGGAGAACTAAATAATCTCACAGATAGAAATATAAGAAAGCTAATCTGCCTCAGAGTAGTCCCCAAAGATAGATAGCCCCCCACATGTAAAGGCTACGGTGATATAGAAAAACACAATACAAAGCCAGAAAGGACAGATTTCAGCAAAGGTGAGGTCCAAACTATCTTAATAGAAAAGGATAGGAAAGAGCAACTGTCTGCAGCCGTAAAAACTCTAATAAATACCAGCACTACTGATATGGAAAAATCCTTAGGTTACTAAACCTCTCCCCCACTGTACCAGCACTGAGATGTTACTGGCATCCAAAAAACACTAATACAGATGAGGGACTGAATAATACCAAGCATGACAAAACACAAATCTTGCAGAATCATGGAGCTAAGTATACAGACACTCCCAACAGGGAATGATCCCATTCCAACAGGAACTTCATACAGACAAATTAGGAATCATGCAAAGTATCAAAGCAGAACAACATCAAAAGATGGTAAACAAACAGCAGAGGTACAAGACCACTTATCTGAGGGAAGTTCTGGAAGTGAGTAGAGATGGTTGCATAATGTTCTTAACACACAGGAGCAATTGACCGCCAGCAAGTAACAAGAGAAAGCTACTAAGTTAAATAGCCCAATCTGACCCTGATTGCCAGTCCTCTGAAGGTGTGTCACTTCCATTCCACACATCAACTGCACTGCCAGCACTGACCACAAGAGGGAGGTCCAAACTGGAAAACGCATTCACAACACTTGTCATTCGCTTGATGAGCTTTAAGAGGTAGTCACCAGAAATGGTCTTCCAACAGTTTTGAATGAGTTCCCAGAGATGCTTAGCACTTATTGGCCCTTTTGCTTTCACTCTGAGGTCCAGCTCACCCCCAAACCATCTCGATTGGGTTCAGGTCTGGTGACTGTGGAGGCCAGGTCATCTGGCGTAGCACCCCTTCACTCTCCTTCTTAGTCAAATAGCCCTGACACAGTCACCAGCAAACCACCCCCATACCATCACACCTCCTCCTCCATGCTTCATGGTGGGAACCAGGCACGTAGAGTCGATCCGTTCACCTTTTCTGCATCGCACAAAGACACGGTGGTTGGATCCAAAGATCTCAAATTTGGACTCATCAGACCAAATCACAGATTTCCACAGTTCTAATGTCCATTCCTTGTGTTCTTTAGCCCCAAAAAGTCTCTTCTGCTTGTTGCCTGTCCTTAGCAGTGGTTTCCTAGCAGCTATTTTACTATGAAGGCCTGCTGCACAAAGTCTCCTCTTATGCATAATAATATACTGCACTCTCTTAGTTAGGAACCAAACAGACTAGTTTATTAAGTTCATGCTAATTTTTTATTGCTTGTTTAAGACAAAAAAAATCAGAAGACAGGACATAAATAGCGACAATTAAAAACGTTTCGGTCCTTTCCTGGACCTTGGTCAGATATCGTGAGCTTATCTGTATGCTTAATTAACAGTTGAAAAATTTTAGGTTTGTAGCTCTCATGTGCGAGGTAGCAATGATTGGTACCAGTGGTGATCACTATACTAGAAGCTCCAATGGGGAGAGACGTGGTTAGCGTATTGAATCCGGTGAAGTCCCATGTCGTAATCAGGTTATGGCGGTTTCTTGTACGTTCTCGGGGTTTGTACAAAAAGAGAATTGATTCTAGGTAGTTGCCCTGTTCGATCTTGTGAAGTGAAAACCATGCCAAGAGTGTGCAAAGCAGTAATCAAAGCAAAAGGTGGCTACTTTGAAGAACCTAGAATATAAGACATTCTGTATTATCAGCTGTTTTACACTTTTTTGTTAAGTATTTCATTCCACATGTGTTAATTCATAGTTTTGATGCCTTCAATGTGAATCTACAATTTTCAGAGTCATGAAAATAAAGAAAACTCTTTGAATGAGAAGGTGTGTCCAAACCTTTGGTCTGTACTGTATACCAGGATGAGATAAATATGTACCAGGATGGGCCCATGACGAGGGCCATATGTATAAGGATGGTGCTATCTATACCAGGATAGGTCCAGTATGGGGTGTGAGACTCATGTGGGATTAGTGGATGAGGGCAGGTATATCTCACCCCGGTATCGGTCCTATGTGACTTAGCCTGGCCAGGATCACCTGGCTACTAATGGATTAATGGGAGGTGAAGGACGGAGGTAAAAGGAATCTGGGAAGTTGGGGGAGGGTCTCCATCTGGGAACACAGTAAGCCTGTCTGTGTAGGAGACACTTGTGAGGAGCAGTGCCTGATGTTTGTATGGTTTAGCTGGAAGGGAGAAGCCCTCCAGTTGGTAGTTAGGATAACACCGTGTATAGTTAGTGCCGGACAGGCAAGGATTTATTTTGTTGGTGTTTTTTTTCTTTTTGTTTATGCTTCACTGCAATAAACCTGACCAAGCGTCAGTTACACCTTGAATTCGGCTGTCTGCCTGAGGTGAATACGTGCCCTTTGAACCCAGCAAAGGCGATCCCGAAGCGTGTTATCACATTGTGGTGGAGAACGCGGGCAGCACGTTACAGCGCATCATAATGGATGACGTGGTGAAAGCGCTGGTACAATCCGCAGCTGTGCAGCAGGAGGCTAATCGCTTGATGTCGGCACAGTTGAAGGAACTGGTGGAATCGACGGTTAAAGACCGCCAACTTTTGCAGCAGGTGGCGCAGCGTCTGGCGACCGTACCGGAGAGTAATGCGGAGGCTGACCAGAGGGTGATTCATGTGAGTCGGTGCTGGCAGAAATTAACCACAGAGGACGATGTGGAAGCTTACCTGACCACGTTTGAACGGACGGCGGAGCGGGAAAAGTGGCCAAAGGAGCGATGGGCCGACTTGCTTGCACCGTTTCTGGCAGGTGAGGCCCAAAAAGCCTACTTTGATCTTGAGCCTGAAGCAGCGCATGACTTTGATAAACTAAAAGCCGAGATCCTTGCCCGGCTGGGAGTGACGACGGCCGTGCGAGCACAGAGAGTTCATCAATGGACTTATCAGCCCGATAAACCACCGCGGTCACAGATGTTTGACCTCATTCACTTGACCAAGAAATGGCTACAGCCCGAGGTTTTGACGGCGCCAGAGATGGTACAAAGAATCGTTCTTGATAAATACCTAAGAGCTCTACCGCCATCTCTGAAGAGGTGGGTAAGCCATGGAAACCCCACGACAGCGGATCAGCTAGTGGATCTAGTGGAGCGTTATTCCTTGGCAGAAGGACTTATGGACGATGCTACACATCCTCGCTCTTCCCCTTCTCGACGAGGATCTGGTAAGACTGTTCCAGGGTCATGGGGAGGAGGAAAATATCCTAAGGCAGTGGAGGAGGAAAACAGGACTGCTGGCCCTGTGAGGGCTAAGGTGCCAAACTATGGTCTTAGCAAGGGGCCCGTGAGGTGTTTCCGCTGCCAGGAGGTGGGCCACATTGCTGCAAACTGTCCAGTAACTGCAGAACCGATGCAGTGTGATGTCACGGACTTTGAAAAACGCAGGGCTATGGTTGCACGGGTAGTGTGTGTTGCTGCATGTCAAGGCGATATGAAAAAACACCTGTGTGAAGTGTCCATTGATGGCAATACTGTTGTTGCACTATTAGACTCGGGAAGTGTGGTGACTCTGGTAAAGGCCAGTCTGGTAGCAGTCCCGATGGGACCGTCAGATAAATTTTCTGTGACATGTGTGCATGGAGACACCTGCTCGTACCTCACAACAGTCTCCTGCATTACTACGCCCTATGGGTCTGTGCATCATAAGGTGGGACTAGTACCAGCACTATTGCATGATATCATTTTGGGCAGGGATTTTCCCCACTTCTGGCAGTTGTGGGAGAACCAATTAGTACCCCAGGGTAGCCGCACGGATGATCCTTCTCCCACACCTTGTGTGGGCCCGGAGCCACTAGAGGAGGCCCCACAAGAGGGTTCAGAGGAGGAATCCGCTGAAAACAACCCCCAGTTCCCCTTTTCAGTTCTGGCGGGTGATTCCGATGAACCCGGGGCAGAGGCGGACACGGGTGGCTGTCCCCCTTCCTCTTGGCTGAATTTGGAAGTCCAGAAAGATGACTTCCAAAGTGAGCAAATGAGAGATCCTACCCTTTCTCAGGCTATAAAAAATGTTAAAATGATAAACGGGGTGCAGGTGGATGCAGGTACTAGGCTGTCTTACCCCTACATGGCACTGGAGAATGACTTTCTCTATCAGATAGAGAAGAAGGGGGATGACACAGTACAACGATTGGTTGTGCCAAGAGCCTACAGGCGGAGAGTGCTGGACCTGGCACACGGACACATGATGGGGGGACACCTGGGGGTCCAGAAAACTACCGAAAGGATATTACACTGTTTTGTTTGGCCCGGCATGCATCACGATATTCGCACCTATTGCGAGTCTTGTCCCGACTGCCAAATCTCTGCGCCTAGGCCCCGTTTCTGTAGCCCCTTAGTACCTCTGCCTATCATCGTGATCCCATTTGAGAGAATTGGGATGGATTTAGTTGGACCCCTCCCCAAGTCTGCACGAGGACACCAGCACATCCTTGTCATCTTGGATTATGCCACTCGTTACCCCGAGGCCATCCCTTTGCGTAACACGGCCACCAAGACCATTGCCAAGGAGCTGGTCCATGTGTTTAGTCGGGTTGGTGTCCCAAAACAAATACTCACAGACCAAGGAACCCCCTTTATGTCTAAAGTAATGAAAGAACTTGGCAGGCTGTTACAAATAGCACAGTTACGCACCTCCGTGTATCACCCTCAAACGGACGGACTGGTCGAACGGTTTAACAAAACTTTGAAACAGATGCTCCGTAAGGCGATAGACAAGGACGGGAAGAACTGGGACTACTTACTCCCGTATTTGCTTTTTGCCATCCGGGAGGTGCCCCAGTCTTCCACCGGGTTCTCTCCTTTTGAGCTTCTGTACGCCCGACGTCCCCGTGGACTGTTAGATGTCGCTAAAGAAACCTGGGAGGGACAGGTCACCCCGTTCAAAAGCGTAATAGACCATGTAACCCAAATGCAGGACCGTATTGCGGCGGTGATGCCCATCGTTAAAGAGCATATGATACAGGCTCAAGGAGCACAGAAAAGGATTTATGATAGGGGGGCCAAGATCCGTACTTTTGCACCCGGAGATAGGGTGTTGATCCTGGTCCCCACGGCAGAAAGCAAATTTCTGGCAAAGTGGCAAGGCCCCTTTGAAATTAAGGAACGGGTGGGTGAGGTAAACTACAAAGTGTACCAGGCTGGTAAAAGGAAGCCTGAACAGATTTATCACGTGAATCTGATAAAACCCTGGAAGGACCGTCCAGCTCTGTCAGCAGGTCTGGCCCTTCCGGTCTGCAAGCAGACCATACCGGATGTCGGGACGGCGGAGACTCTGTCGGAGCGGCAAAAGACCGACGTCAAGCAGTTTGTAATCAACAATCACGAGTTTTTCTCGGAAAAGCCCGGGCAGACCACTCTCATTAAACATGACATCATAACAGAGCCTGGGGTAACAGTTCAGGTAAAGCCCTACCGAATACCGGAGGCTCGGCGGGAAGCTGTCTCCTGAGAAGTGAAGACCATGTTAGAGTTAGGTGTAATCGAGGAATCGCATAGCGCCTGGTTGAGTCCGATTGTGTTAATACCGAAACCAGACGGCTCCATTAGATTCGGCAATGACTTCAGGAGATTAAATGCGGTCTCCAAATTTGATGCATACCCTATGCCACGGGTCAATGAATTAATAGATCGGCTTGGAAAAGCCCGGTATATCACGACCCTAGACTTAACGAAGGGCTATTGGCAGATCCCGCTAACAGAGGCCGCTAAAGAGAAAACCGCGTTTTCTACACCGGAAGGTTTATACCAGTATGTGTATATGCCGTTTGGACTACACGGGGCACCGGCAACCTTTCAAAGGTTGATGGACCGAGTCCTGAGGCCCCATAGGCAGTATGCTTCTGCGTATTTGGATGACATAGTCATTTACAGCCTGGACTGGGAGACGCACCTCCAGAAACTAGAGGCTGTGATTGAGGACCTGCGGGAGGCGGGTCTAACAGCAAACCCCAAGAAATGTCATATCGGGCTGGAAGAAGCCCGGTATTTGGGATACGTAATTGGGAGGGGAATTGTTAAACCCCAGATTGACAAGATACAAGCCATTCAGAAATGGCCGCAACCAGTCAACAAGAAGCAGGTGAGAGCGTTTTTGGGAATAGCCGGCTACTACCGACGGTTCATTCCCAATTTTGCGGCTACCGCTGTTCCCCTGACGGACCTTACCAAAGGGAAAGACTCTGTCATGATCAAATGGACCACGGCAGCCGAAGAAGCCTTCCATAACTTAAAACTAGCTCTTTGCTCTCAACCTGTGCTAATGACTCCTGACTTCCGCAGCGAGTTCGTGGTCCAAACGGACGCTTCTGATGCCGGTATAGGGGCTGTATTGTCACAACTGAAGGACGGAGAGGAACATCCGGTCCTTTATCTTAGTCGGAAACTTAATAAGCATGAACGCAACTATGCCATAGTGGAAAAAGAATGCTTAGCCATTAAGTGGGCTCTAGAGTCCCTTAAATATTACTTGATTGGAAGGAAGTTCCGGCTGATCACTGACCATGCCCCTCTCAAGTGGATTCACTTGAATAGGGAACGGAATGGCCGAGTGACCCGGTGGTTCCTTGCACTTCAGGCCTACCGTTTTACAGTGGAGCACCGCCCGGGGGTGCGGATGGGGAATGCTGATGCCCTGTCTCGTGTGCACTGTTTTGTGGGTGCTGTTGCTCAGCTGCAGTGGTCTGAGCAGAGGGGGGGGATATGTGAGACTCATGTGGGATTAGTGGATGAGGGCAGGTATATCTCACCCCGGTATCGGTCCTATGTGACTTAGCCTGGCCAGGATCACCTGGCTACTAATGGATTAATGGGAGGTGAAGGACGGAGGTAAAAGGAATCTGGGAAGTTGGGGGAGGGTCTCCATCTGGGAACACAGTAAGCCTGTCTGTGTAGGAGACACTTGTGAGGAGCAGTGCCTGATGTTTGTAAGGTTTAGCTGGAAGGGAGAAGCCCTCCAGTTGGTAGTTAGGATAACACCGTGTATAGTTAGTGCCGGACAGGCAAGGATTTATTTTGTTGGTGTTTTTTTTCTTTTTGTTTATGCTTCACTGCAATAAACCTGACCAAGCGTCAGTTACACCTTGAATTCGGCTGTCTGCCTGAGGTGAATACGTGCCCTTTGAACCCAGCAAAGGCGATCCCGAAGCGTGTTATCACAGGGGCCATATATATCAGGATGGAGCAATATATATCAGGATGGGCACATGATCTGGGCCATAAAAATCCAAGTGTTTTAACTTGCTTACAGTAAAAATTAGAATATTTTATTATAAATATTTTGCTATCTTTTATCATTTCTTTATATAGTTTTGTAGTTAGTACCTAGTAGCACCCCCTTTCGCAAGTATCACACAAGTATTCTTCCTTGGAGAAGTCTTCCATTTCTGTGATATTCCTTGATCGTTTTGCATGCACTGCTCTCTTGTGGTCTAGCCACAGGTTTTTAATGATATTCAGTTCAGGAGAGTGTGAGGGTCAGTGTAAAACCTTCAGATTATTATCCATTTGTAGAAGCCATCCACTTTTTAACTTCCGCTTTTTTTACAGCAAAATTTCTGTGATAGCTGCTTTGTAGGATTGCTAGAGAGGTGATTCAGAACCCCTGCTATACTGAAAAAGACCTTCAGGAAGATTTAGCAGACTCTGGAGTTGTGGTACATTGTTCTACTGTTCAGAGACACCTGCACAAATATCGACTTTATTGAAGAGTCATCAGAAGAAAATCTATCCTGCTTCTGTAGCACCCAGGGATATGGGGTACTCAGTTCCGGGTAGTGTCTCTATTGGGAATGTCAAAGTGGTGGCCGATACCCGGTTCCGTGCCATCGGCCCTTTTTGTAATGGGGGATATTTACAGGGGATATGTGAATAAAGTTATTTGTGACGCCACTTGCGGTGATGTGGCTAAGTGTAGGGAGCCGCCACTGCAGGTTTTGCTGGGGCTGGTGGAATGTGCAGCTCTGGTGACTTGGGCCCTCCGCAAGTAGAGTATTGTCCCAGCGGTGTATGGTGCGGTGGACGTCGGAAGAAGGAGTCCAGACTGGTATTCAGTGCAACTGGTTTACTCACTTTTCCGGTGTTAACTGGTTGCCTGAGGCCGGGTGGTTTCGCCTCCAGGTACCCTTCGTCCCAGTGCCAGACTGGTTCTCTGGTACCTTGTTCCCCTGCACCTGTCTCTGGTAAGTGGGTCCCCGTGGTATGGAACACTGGGGGTCCCTGGTATGTTGTTTGTCTACTTCTGTCCGCCTGATGGTAGCGTGAACCCTGTGGGGATGGAGTCTCTGGTCCTGTCCCGATTCTCTCTTTGCTACTGAGTCTTCAGATTCTTTAGGGTCAGCAAGGTCCTTGATGGTCCCCTTTGCTGTACAAGTGTTAACAGGTCGGCTTGAAGCTCTTTCCTGTCCTAGGGTCCTGCACCCCGTCTGTGCGTAGTTCCGGGAGTACTCCACCGTACTCCACCGGCAATTACCTCTCCTGGGTACCAGGTCACTGTTAACCCGAGTCAGGGAGTCAATATCTGCTGACTTCCTGTGTTCCCGTCTACTCTCCACAGTCTGCCCCTCCCACCTGGTCAACTAGTGGAGTGGAGTGGCTCCATCTCTAGGCGGCCATCCATGGTCCCACCCTAGCTGGGTACCATTGTTTGGGGGATTGTTGGGGAAAACTGGGATTACCTGGGTTCTTGGTCTTACCGGCACTGGGGTTCTGGGTCTCTAAGGGGGGTAGGCCCTGCATCCTGGTGGGGATGCAGAACCTTGTAGCACACTGATGGCTTCAGGGGCGCTACACGTCCTCACCATAAAATTCAGTCAGAAGTATGCAAAAGAACATCTACATAAACTGATGCATTCTGGAAATGTCGCGGGTGGCGGGGCGCTGCGCTCGCTAACGCTCAGGTCCGGCGCTGCTGCTGCTGCTCGGTGGCTCGAGCGGTGGGCCGGATCCGGGGACCCGAGCGGCACTCCTCGCCCGTGAGTGAAAAGGGGGTGATTTCTTTGGGGATTTAGTCCGTGACGTCACCCACGGGTTGTGGTGAAGGTGGGCACCACCGCTGCTGGTGACGGGGATCCCGGGAGCGATCGTAGGGAGCAGCTGGGATGTTGTTTTCCCCCTTCGTGGGTAGGGGTTGGTGGTCCCAGGGCCCGGTGGGGTGACGGGGAGGCAGGGTCGGTGAGGTGCAGGGTTGCAGGGACAGCGCGGCGCGGTGTCGGATGGCACGGGTGTACTCACTCAGCAAGAGATGCACAAAGTCTCCGGTAAACCAAACGGCTGGATGGACGGGTCCCGCAGCCGGCTGCAGTGTCTCTCCCCGGACAGGTGATGGTGGCTGTCTCTCCCTGCACCTTTGTGTACTGAGTTGACTCCAATGGCTTCCCAACGGTAGTCCGCTCCCCGGTGTATAGATACCGGAGGAGCCCGTTTTGCCCGCAGGCGCTGGCCCTTGGATTTCTAGCCGGTGGCGGTGGCTGTGTATCCACACGGTGTGAGCGGTTGCCTTCAATCGGGACTTGGTTGTTAGGGAACCCCGGGGGTTCCTGTCACATTCGGATTTGACTATTGATGGCGGCTCCAAGCCTGGTCGGGGTCCGATGGCCCTGCCTGTGTGCTTAGCTTCACTCCGTTCCCCGGTCCGATACCGGTGGGCCACCGCCCAGCCCCAGTCCTTACGGCTCTGCGGAGTTCCACCAACTCCTGCAGACGGCCACAACCGTCTGCCAACCTTGCTGTCAGTCCCTGGGCTCCTACCCAGACACCTGCAGTACGTGACCTCTCACTGTCACCTCCTCAACTGAACTCCTCCAAACTCTAACTGACTGCTTTTCCCGCCTCCAGGCCTGTGAACTCCTCGGTGGGTGGGGCCAACCACCTGGCTCCGCCCCACCTGGTGTGGACATCAGGCCCTGGAGGGAGGCAACAAGGGTTTTGTGTCTGACTAATGTAAATGTCTGGAGGTGAGGGGTGTGTGTGTGTGTTTTGTCTGTGGCTACCTGGCTAGTCCAGGGCGCCACAGAAACAAGTCCTGTGGACTGATGAGGTTAAAATAAAAGAATGGACACAATGAAATTTCATTAAATTCTTAATGTAAACATACCACCATCTGTAAAAAAGTTGAAAAGAAGATGGCTTTTACAAAGGATAATGATCTTAAACACACATCAAAATCCACAAAAGACGACTTCAAAAGGCGCAAGCTGAAGGTTTTACAATGGCTCTCACAGTCCCCTGATCTGAACATCATTGAAAATCTGTGGCTACACCTCAAAAGAGTAGTGAAAGCAAGACAAGCCAGGAATCTCTCAGAACTGGAAGACTTTCCCAAGGAAGAATGAATGAAAATCCTTCAAACAAGAATTAAAAGAGTCTGCTACAAAAAGTGTTTACAAGCTGTGATACTTGCCAAAGGGGGTGCTACTAGGTACTAACCATGCAGGGTGCCCAAACATTTGCATCAGCTCATTTTCCTTTTTTATTGATTTAAAAATGTAAAAGATTAAAATGGTTTTTTTCCTAAAATACAAAGGAAATGTGTCATCTTTATCTTTTATTTCTTTTACAGATTTCATCTTCAACATGCTTAACTGTTCACAATAGCAGTAATTTTGACCAGGGGTGCCCACATTTTTGCATACCGCTGTATACATGGATGGGCCTAGGATGAGGGCCATATGTACCAGAATGGGGTCATATGTAGCAGGATGGGGCCATATATACCAAGATGGGCCCAGGATGAAGATCATATGTACCAGGATGAGGCCATATATACCAGGATGGGGACATATATACCAGGATAGGCCCAGGATGTGGACATATACCTGCATGGACCCAGAATGTAGACAAACATACCAAGATGGGGACATATTTGCCAGGATGGGGGAGATATTTACCAGGAGGGGAGACATATTTACCTGGAGTGGCCTAGGATGGGGGAAATTAGTACATGTTGGGAGATACTGCTACATAATGAAGGGGGAGGGGGCAACTCCTATGTCTTTATAGTATTTAGAATGCCACAATTGCCCTTGCATCTGACGAACATGCGGGAGTGGGGGGGGAAACTTCTTTGCACAGGGGCCCATCAGACAGTAGTTATGCCATTGGGTAACAGGTTCTCTTTAGGAATAAATAATAATAATATAATAATAATAATAATAGCCATCTATCTACTTTGTCTGGCGGGCATGGGATGATGCACCATGAATTATGGCACATGAACAATGTTTTATGGCAGAATATATTATGGCATGCTGTATAATGGCACATGGTAAGATGTATTATGGAACAATGTTTTATGGCTCATTGACTTATGGCACCAAGTATCATGGCACATGGTACCGTGTATTATGGCATATTGCAAAATGTATCATGGCATATGGCACAATGTATTATGACTGTATAATGGCACATGACACGATGCATTTTGACACATGGCATCGTGTATTATGGCCCATGGCAAAAATGTATTATGGCACAATGTATTATGGCTTCATGTATCATGGCATTGTGTATTATGGCACATGGCACAATGTTTTGTGGCACGATGTGGGGGAGGTGGGGAGAACCCATTCAGACTTGCTATGAGGCCCCATGATTTCTATGTATGCCCTTGCTAAGACCCCCTTGTGCTGACAAAATAGTTTTGACCAATTGAGGCATGGACACTACAAGGCCTCTAAAGGTCTCTTTCCCAGGTAAGAAATGGAAATGTTATCAAGACTTAAAAGTAATATGATTTAGCAAAACAAGTCACCTTCTTCCATTGCTCCAAGGTCTTGTTCTGATGTTCATCGTCACATTGTAGGGGATATCGGTGGTTGACAGGGGTCAGCATAGGCGCCCTATCCAGTCTGTGGCTGTTCAGCAGTATACATAGCAGGCTGTGATGATATTTGTCTTTTGACACCATTATATTATGGTCAACAATATGTTTTTCAGCAATTTGACCTACAGTAGCTCTGCTCTGGAGTTGGACCAGCTAGACTTCATTCCCTTTGAAGATCATGGCTCTGTCACTGGTTTTCTGGTGCTCTTCCTTGAACAATTTTTGTGTGTCCTAATTACTGCATGGTGAAATTACTATTCCTGCCATTTTGGAGATGCCCTTAGTCACCTAGCCATCGCAATTTGACCTTTCACAAAGTCAACGTATTAGTACATCATTGCTGATATTCATGTGGTTACCACGGGCTACGGCGAGCCCGCGGTAATTCCCACACATGTCTGCTGATCTGATCAGCAGACATGTGTGGCTAACAGGAGCAGGTGGATCGGAGATCCACCCGAGCCTGTTAACCCCTTAGATTGCGCTGTCAAATACTGACAGCACAATATAAATGTCCGTTGCAGGATAGCACTGTTCCCCGCCTCCATTGGCGGCCCCATGACGTGATCACGGGGCACCAATATGTTGCCATGGTAGTGTGGGGGTCAGCAGTTGATCCCTGACGCTGCTATGACTCACTTCCTCTGAGAGACAGAGCGCCAGCACTCACAAGAACGCTGCATTTCTGCTGATCAGAGCGATGCTGCTCTGATCAGCAGAAATGAATCAGTGATCAGACTGCTGATCCATAAAGACCCCTAGGGGACTAGTAAAATAAATAAAAAAAGTTAAAAAAAAGTTTTTAACATATGAAAAAATAAAAAACCCTAAAAGTTCAAATCACCCCCAAATCGTCCCATTGAAAATAAAGCAGTTTGAAAAAATAAAAAATATACACATAATTGGTGTTGCTGCGTTCAACAATGTCAGATCAAAAAATATGAAATTAATTAATATGATTGGTACACAGCGTGGCAAGAAAAAAATTCCAAATGCCAAAATTAAGCTTTTTTTTGTCGCCGCAAATTTTTTTTAAAATACAATAACAGGCTATCAAAATGTAGCATCTGAACAAAAATGGTATAATTAAAACTGTCAGGTCAAGACACAAAAAATAAGCCCTCACTGAACCCCAGATCTTGAAATATGAGAACGCTATGGGTCTCAGAAAATGGCAATAAAAATTCTGAATTTTTTTAACCCCTCAAAGTAAACCTATACATGTTTTCTGTGTACGAACTCATACTGACGTGAGGCATTGTGGCGCCCTGGACAAGCCAGGACGTCACAGAACAACACCTACACACCCCACACTCCCGGTCAGGCACACCTAAGTCATACAAAAACCCTTGTTGCCTCCCTCCAGGGGCTGATGGACACACCAGGGGGGTGGGCCAGGCAGTTGGTCCCACCCACCAAGGAGTTCACAGTCCTGGAGGCGGGAAAAGCAGGCAGATGAGTTTGAGAGTGGAAAGTGGAAGGAAGGAAAGTGGCAGTTAAGCAGCCTGAAGTTGGTCCGGGTGTGTGGCCCGGATGGATCAGCAAGGTTGGCAGACGGTGGTGACCGTCTGCAGGAGTGGCCTATTGGAGCTAACCATAAGGACCGTGGACAGGCGGTGGCCCGGCGGTACCGGACCGGTACGCAAAGAGAAGCCAGCACCATCCGGCAGGGGCTTACGGACCCCGGCAAGGCTAGGAGTCGCTGTGAATTTGCCAAATTCGTTAGCGAAGGGAACCTCCTGGGTTTCCCAGCAGCCAAGTCCCGTCAGAAGGCAACAGTCCAACCGAGAGAGGGAAACACAGTCACCGCCAAGGCTAAAGTTCCCAGGGCCAGAGTCTGCGGGCAAAAGGGGCTCCTTCAGCACCCATGCAAGCTGGGGAGCGGGTTACCGGTGGGAACCCATTGGAACCGTACACGTTACACAGGTGCAGGGAAAGGCAGTCACCATCAACCTGCCGGGAGGAGAAACACCGCAGCCGTCTGTGGGACCCGTCCATCCAGCCGTGTGTTTTACCGAGAACTGTGTCCTCATCATTGCCTGAGTGAGTACCACCGTGCCGTGCGACACAGCGCTGCCCCTGCGACCCTGCACCTCACCAGGCCCCGTAACCCGCCTGCCATCTATCCATACCCCATCACCGAGCCCCGGGACAACCAACCCCCTACACACGGAGGGGAGAACTAACATCCAGGCTGCTCCCTGTCATCGCTCCCGGGATCCCCGTCCAGAGCAGCGGTGGTGTTACCAATATCACCACAACCGTGGGTGGCGTCACGGACAATAACCAAATCCCCACAATCCAATCCCCACCCTTTTCACTCACGGGCGAGGAGCGCCGCTCGAGTCCCCGGGATCCGGCCCACCGCTCGAGCCACCACCGAGCAGCCGCAGCAGCAGCGGCCGGACCCGAGCAGTGGGAGAGCGCAGGTTCCCCTCCTCCGCCCGCGACAGCATCACACTGACACATCACTTTTACCATATAGTAAACACTGTGAATAAAAGACCCCCAAAACTAATGTGCAATCGCACTTTTTTTTGCAATTTCACCGCTCTTGGAATTTTTTTCCCATTTTCCAGTACACTATATGGTAAAACTAATAATTTCTTTCAAAAGTACAAGTCATCCTGCAAAAAATAAGCCCTTATATGGCAATATGGATGGGACAAATCTCAGAAGAAGAGGACGAAATAACAAAAATGAAAAACGCAAAATTGACCGGAGGTGAAGGGGTTACTCTTGTCCAATTTTCATGTTTCCAACATCTCAACTTCAAGAATTGATTATTCGTTTCCTGCTTAATATATTCTAGTTCTTGGCAGGTGTCATCTCATCATCACAAGATAATCAATATTATTCACCTGCAGTGGTTTTGATGTTATGGTTGATCAGTGTATACACTCCTCAGTATTGAAATTGCAATACCAACAAGGAAGAGTTGTGACCTTAGTTAGTGATATACAATTGTTGAAAAAAAAAACTAGAATGTTTTTGTTTTAAATATCTCAGTTTATTTAGTAACAAGTATGGGCGCCACATGCAGAAATCCCCAAGCTTACACACCTTGGCTGCTATCAATGAGGTTATAAATGGTTGTCTGAGGTGTGTTCTGCCACCCTGAGTGCACGTGGGCAAATCATCAAGATCATCTGCTGGCAACTTGCTTAGCACTTGCAAACCAGTGATGTGATAGTTGGGAGACAAGTCCGGGGACCCTGCAGGCCATGGTAGCACGATTTACGTTTTGGCCACTGGATGCTCATAGTAGCACAGTAGTGTCATGATTAAAAGGAACCTGTCATCAGATTTTTACCTATTAAACTAAAAGAATCCCCTTCTGCAGCTCCTGGGCTGCATTCTATGAAGATGCACCTTGGCCCTGACTCCACTTCCAGACCCCAAAAATAATTTTATAAAACTTTGCCGTTAGGTATGCTAATTACCTTAGTTGGCCAAATGGGCGGGCTCATTTTCGCCTCCTGTCTTCCCCTCCTGCCGCTGATCCACGTCCTCCTTCCTTGATTGACGGCATGACGCCTACGCATCCTCCCCGTCGCATTTTTTAATCTCGCGCCTGTGCAGTAAGGTCTGCTCACGCAGGCGCAGTTCGCTCTGCCATATCGCGGGCAGAGCTGAAAACAGCTGCCCTCGCTTGCGCCGGTGAGCTAAATGCGCTATTTGAAAAGTTTTTTTTTGTTTTTTTTTTTTTAGAGGGCACTAAGGCAATATAAATGGGATCCTCCAAAAGCACACCTGAAAGCAGCAACAATGAAAAGGAGAAAAGGGTGGTGTGCTAATGAGGAGATCACCAAAACAATAATGGCAATAAATATTCAAAACTTTATTGTAGGAAAAACACCAACATAGTTTAAAAACATCTAAAAACATGAAGTACAATAAACATCAGAGGTTTGCTATAATAAAGCATAAGCCTCTGAGAAGTGTCCACCTCAGAGATTTTAGACCATGTACTGCAATCAATAACACCAATGAAGCATAATAATATAGCATGCAAAAAAAACAAACAAAAACAGCAAAGATATGTGTCAGTCCTAAAGACAAATGGCTAATACATTAATATGTAAAAATCAATATGCAAAAATGCCCAAATACATATATTAATCCAATCAACCATAGGATAGGGCATGGAAAAGCTTGTAAGATGAAATAAAGCAGGTTTACATATAAGTAAATATATACAACGCCATAATCTTTACCAGAATCACAATGATGGAAAAAGAAGCATGCAAAATAATTCCCATTAAGGCAAACAGAGCAATGGTGAAAAAGCAGTCATGGAGGAGGTGGAGACCTAAAGCAAATCCCCCCCAACGCGTATCGCCATATTCAGATGGCTTCCTCAGGGAAAAACGGGGTGAGCTAAATGCGCAGGCACGAGATTATGGGCGGGTATGAGCATTGCGCTGGTGAGGTCATGCACAGCGCCGACGTCACCAGCGCCTTGCTCGTACCTGTCCATAATCTTGCGCCTACGCATTTAGCTCCCCGGCGTGAGCTAGGGCAGCTGTGTTTTCTGCTCTGGCCGCTATATGGCAGAGCGAACTGCGCCTGTGCGAGCAGACCTAACTGCACAGACGCAAGATTTAAAACTGCGACGAGGAGGCTGACGCAGGCGTCATCCCGTCACTCAAGGAAGGAGGACAGCGATCAGCGGCAGGAGGGGGATAAGGGAGCAGAAAATGAGCTCGCCCATCTGGCCAACCAAGGTAATTAGCATACCTAACGGCCAGGTTTTATAAAGTTATTTTTGGGGTCTGGAAGGGGAGTCAGGGACAAGGTGCACCTTCATAGAACGCAGCCCAGGAGCTGCAGAAGGGGATTCTTTTCGTTTAATAGGTAAAAATCTGATGACAGGTTCCCTTTAAGGATAGTTTGGCCTTTTGAGATGAGTTTTCCACGTTTACATTTTTTTGAAGTTCCAGAAAGATTTTAAATATGTATCTTTAAAGAATTGAGAATATATTAAGGGAATGCTGGAGTGCGTGGGTTTTATCTATTGAAAATTTGTAATAGCACCTTAAGGTGTGTGCAGCTAATCCAGGAGTAGATCTTATGTTGACAATGAGAGGGAAGAAAGATGTACATTTTTTGGATACAAATTGATATATTTTAGCATGAATCTAGATATTGGCCAAAATGCTGCACATGGCAATTAGCTATTATTTGGTCATTGGCAATATCTCTTGGCTGGTATACATATATCTCAATAATATGTGTGCCTTTACCTAAAATATTATAACATATTTTTCCCCTCTTTGTAACCAAGCTCGTTGCAACCATCTTCAAAACTGTCCAGGTTATCAAAAATATCTAGCCACATAATAAATTTAGTGCTTGCTACATATCTCGTGTCAGTGATATCCACCCCGTATTGTAATACTATACCGTAATATATTCCAGCCCCGTAAAGGCAGAGGTTGTATAGATGCCGGTAGCAAATCACAGTGAAGGTGAGTAGCTCCTTTCAATACAAACATTTCACTAATGGAACCTAAAGTGATAGTACTAGATCTATTGGCTTGTACATAAAGACCGGAAATCATTAATTATGCATATATTCTGTAGACACTTGCTTATTACGTATAACAGGACCTACTTACTAGGTCATCCATGCAGACAATCCATTCCATCAAGTAATTATGGATAGTAGTGTTGGATTCAGGTTTCCATAAAAATACAAAAAAAACAAACAAACAATTTAAGACATTTCTTGTGATCTATATTTACTCTCTGCATGTTTTTAAAAATTTCTAAGAGACAGTTCATTGTAGAGGATCCACTTTTCCATCTATGGCCATGTTCTTCAACACTACAAATAAATATATCAAAAACACTGACCCGCACATCCAACAGGTGTGAACAGCTGCCAGCTGAAAACACATTGTAACTACAAAACATATACAGCTGCACTCTAAAATGCTAACAATTAATAAGGGAACTCTGGTATTGCATTACTGCTATAGGATATACCTTGCCGTGGTGACCAGGCTCATATGCATTGACTAATACATAAGCTAAGTATCTCTTTTTTTCCAAATATTCCTATAACAGTAATGCAATACCAGAGTTCCCTTATTCATTGTTAGCATTTTAGAGCGCAGCTGTATGTGTTTTGTAGTTATAATGTGTTTTCAGCTGGCACCTGTTCACACCTGTTGGATGTGGCAGGTCAGTCTTTTTGATATATTTGTAGTGCATTTCTTTCTGATTGAGCACTCCGCCCTGTAACCAGGCTGTGTCCATATTCCTTTATAGATGGAGCCTAGCTGCCCAGATGTGTAGGTTTTTAACTCAGATAGAGGCATTTGGGTTAGGGTTCTGATATATTGAGATACCTTGCCATTTGTTACCGGCTCACATGCTTTGGCCAATACATAAGCTAAGTATCTCTTTTTTCAAATATTCCTATAGCAGTACTGCAATATCAGAGTTCTCTTGTTCATTTTTAGCATTCTAGAGTGCAGCTGTATGTATTTTGTACTTATAATGTTCTTCAACACTGTCATCTATACAAAATCTTTACCATCACCACATGGCATAACGCACAAGGTTGCGTAAGTTCCGTTGTTAATTCCTCAGTTTTTTCATGGATTAAAATAAACTTAGTTTTTAATTTACTGGATGGTTGTGCTACACTCCTCCTCCCTCCTTCCTCATGATTCACTCTGCGGCACCAGAACAGGACTAGCACCCTCCAAATCCTTGGATTCCCCAATTTACTAATGACTTCTATGGCGTAGTGAGTCCATCTCTATTACCAAATTTATTTAGTTTTACTTATTCTATATTACTTTTGTACAATGAATACACTTGTTGAAAAAAAAATGAAAAATTTGCTTTGTGGTTACCATATTCTGTGAGCCATAGGTTTCACAATATTTCATCAGCAGGGCTGTATGAGGATTTATTTTTTTGCAGGACAAGCAGTTGTTTACATTGGTGCCATTTTATGGTGCTTGCAACTTTTTGATCACTTTTTATAAACTCTTTGGGAGGCAAAAATAAAAAAAACACAGTAATTCATTTTTTTGCTTTTTTAAATTCCCTTAAACAACCATTACTGTTTGGAATAATTGACATATTATCTTTATTCTGCAGTTCGATACGATCAAGGCAATATCTAATAATATTATTATTATTTAGGTTTGTTTTATGTTTTGCTACTCTTGCAGTAAAAAGTACTTTAACATTTTTTTGGGGGGGAGGCGCCATATTCTGACACCTGTAAATTTTTTAGTTTTCTATAGAGGTATATACAGTATATACAGTGCCTTGCGAAAGTATTCAACCCCCTTGATTTTTTTTGAACCTTTTCCCACATTTCAGGACCCCCCCATTGAAATTTCCCGTGACGTTGGCAGGGGTGGCTCAAAGAATTGATCAATTATTTGCTAAACAATTTCATTTTTTTATTATAGTACAGTGGATTTGCACTTTTTATATGATGCATGCTATTTTCAGATTGTGCTGGCTCCTTTTTCTATGAAAAAACTGGTGACAGGTTCCCTTTAAGTTACTCAGAGATTAATCATTGAGTTATCTGTGTAGAGATATAGTACTGCAGGGAACATCTGCTGTATCTCTACTCTGAGAGTATTACCACTGTTTGGCAGGTTCAAGCAACTGTCTAAAAAAATCACACAGTTTCATCCATAAAAGTGTGAGGATTTTTCTCTCAGTTGACATTCACATGTTAACTGTTTAAATCCATTTTTGCACAGTAACAGCTATTAACCATTTACAGGGCCTGTCACAAACAGCGGGGGGGGGGGGGGGTGTAGTCACACACTGATCCTGCCACTTTTACCAATTTGTCACAAATAGCCCTCTGCAGCCCCCTTGTCTCAGGTCAATCACTCAACTAATGAATACCGGAGGAATCCGCGGCGGTTTCCACTACTGGGCCGATTATTGGGAGCCTCACACTGAGCATATGCTACACATACAACTGATTCCATTGCATGGAATATATTTAGATACTCCGGTACGGTCACTGCGAAGCTCCATAATAACACAAGAAAGATTAATGGCTGCCACTACCAATCATTTTACATAGGCCTATTGGACACCCATTAAAGGTGGCGTAAGACTTCTTGGGGTTTGTAGTTTATAGAGCAAGAGGAATGAACCTACCTATTACATTTTATATATTTAATAACAAAAAGAGGCAGTGTTTGCAAAAATATGCAAAGATTTTACAAAGTGGACATAGCAGTACAATCCATTACCTAAAAAAAAAGGAACTTGCTAAACGTGTGCCACAGCAATGGCTTCCAGGTTAGAGAAGGGAGGGGCTCCTTGGAAAAAAGACAGACAAAATCACAGCACAGCTGCTGCAACCTCCATGGACTGAGAAAGGCTAAAATGTGGTAGCTGTCTTTTATTACCTCATGTTGCCAATTCCTTGATGACCTCATGTGCATTATGAAATTCCCAACTATTAGGATATCTTTGCCCATGGTGATCCCAGGCAGAAGATATTACCATCATCTTTCCTATCATGATTTTCTATAGATAGGAAATGTGATAGACACAATGTCATACCTCTACCTGATATTTATTTTCGGATGATGCTCAGGCCTCACAATTATGTAAAAATATGTATGTTCTTCTTCTGGTGATCATGGTTCCAAAGATATACCTCTCAGAACTGTAGGACCTATGCACACCCAGATATTTATAATTTTCAACTGATACCTAAGCATCTGAAAAGTTACTTTGAACAACAAAGGTTTCAGCCTGGGACTGCAGGTGAACATTTATTACAGTATTTAGGTTAGGTATTACTGTGTTTTTATCCTCACTGCTACATTTGGACAAAGGATTATTGTTACTTTTATTTTAAGCATAACTGGTGAGACGTTCCCAGATTGTCCTGCCTCTATAGGCAAAAATCAGATGTTTACCATTTGTTATGTTCTTTATTTTTTTGCTATTTTTAAAAATATTTCACTAGTCACTACATCTGTAACAGCGGCAGACACAGACAGAAGAGGGCCCTGTACACAAACAGTATATGGGCTCTGCAGCCCAATAATGTGTCTGGGACAGAAGCTGCTTACTGCTTTGTAGGTAGAAGTGGGCCACTGGCAGCCACAGACAGAAGAGGGCCTTGTGCAACAACAGTCTGCCCTTTGCAGTCCAATAACTCATCATAACACACAATTTCCCCAGCTTTGGAGATGGTAGTGGCCCCCTTACCTCCCGGGCCCCTGTAAGGCTGCACAGGTTGAACCAATAATTTGTCCTCTGTGTTTGAACTATGTGCAGTATTCTATCATGTATTGTTTGCATGTTTTTAATCTCTCCTGGAGTCTTGTTGCTTGCTGCCCTCTAGTGGATACATTAAAAGTTGTCATATTATTCGAGTTCTGTAGTGTTCAATATAGAATTCTATATTGTTGCCTGTGCAGACTTACAAAAGAGCATTGTAACAGAGTCTGCCACACTCTCACAAAATGTAAGTAATTGTTCTGCTGTCCAAACCCCAAAGTTGTGTCCTAGACTTTCATATCCTTTGCTGATGCCACCGGATACTATTGACCCTGTTGAAGTGGACACGCCTGGTTACAACTTTGCTCTATTGGTGCTGACTTAGGCTGGTTTCAGACATCCATGTTTAATCAGGTACCAGTCACATGCATGGTTATGGTCACACATGTGTCATACTGTGTCATACATGTGTAACGTGTGTATCACACGTGTGACATCCGTCTTTTCATACATGTGACACGTACCGGGTAAAACACGTGTCTCTGCAATGAAAAGATGTTCTATATTTACCTGTATCCAGCGATGCTGTCTTCTGCTCTGCTGCCTCCCGCCCGCTCATTATTTTCATTGATTATTCACTGCCCAAGGATCTGGAAGCCGGAGCATTGCGGGGACAGCGCCGGACAGCACAGCTGAGGACAGCATAGCCGGGGACATCGCCAGTGACAGGTGAGTATACAGCAGTTTGTGCAGTGACATCCAGGGGGTCATTGGAGTTCCCAATGAACTCTCATGAACCCCTGGAAGTCACTGTCGCGGGCGGAGGAGGGGACGCTGCGCTCTCCCACTGCTCGGGTCCGGCCACTGTTGCTGCGGCTGCTTGGTGGTGGCTCGAGCGGTGGGCCGGATCCCGGGGACTCGAGCGGCGCTCCTCGCCCGTGAGTGAAAAGGGGATTTGATTGGATGGTGGGGATTTGGTTATTGTCTGTGACGCCACCCACGGTTGTGGTGATATTGGTGACACCACCGCTGCTCTGGACGGGGATCCCGGGAGCGGTGACAGGGAGCAGCTTTGATGTTAGTTCTCCCCTCCGTGGGTAGGGGGTTGGTTGTCCCGGGGCCCGGTGATGGGGTAGGGATGGATTGCAGGCGGGTTACGGGGCCTGGCGAGGTGCAGGGTCGCGGGGGCAGCGCTGTGCCGCACGGCACGGTGGTACTCACTCAGCCAATGATGAGGACACAGTTCTCGGTAAAACACACGGCTGGATGGACGGGGCCCACAGATGGCTGCGGTGTTGTTTCTCCTCCCGGCAGGTTGATGGTGACTGCCTTTCCCTGCACCTGTGTACTGTAAATGGTTCCAATGGGTTCCCACCGGTAACCCGCTCCCCCAGCTTGGATGGGTGCTAGAGGAGCCCCTTTTGCCCGCAGGCTCTGGCCCTGGGAACTTTAGCCTTGGCGGTGACTGTGTTTCCCTCTCTCGGTTGGACGGTTGCCTTCTGTCGGGACTTGGCTGCTGGGAAACCCAGGAGGTTCCCTTCGCTAACGGATTTGGCAAATTCACGGCGACTCCTAGCCTTGCCGGGGTCCGTAACCCCTGCCGGATGGTGCTGACTTCTCTTTGCGTACCGGTCCGGTACCGCCGGGCTACCGCCCATCCACGGTCCTTACGGTAGACTCCGATAGGCCACTCCTGCAGACGGTCACCACCGTCTGCCAACCTTGCTGCTCCATCCGGGCCACACACCCGGACCAACTTCAGTCTGCTCTACTACCACTTTCCTTCCTTCCACTTTCAACTCTCAAACTGATCTGTCTGCTTTTCCCGCCTCCAGGACTGTGAACTCCTAGGTGGGGAGGGCCAACCGCCTGGCCCACTTTCTGGTGTGGACATCAGCCCCTGGAGGAAGGCAACAAGGGTTTGTGTCTGACTTCGGTGTGCCTGACCGGGAGTGTGGGTTGTGTTGGTGTTGTTCTCTGTGGCCCCTGGCTTGTCCAGGGCACCACATTCCCCCTTAGTAAAATGCAGTCCGTCCGCGGGCTGCCCGTCCATCACCGGTTTTATTTTCACAACTGAAAAAGTAAACGGTAAAACAGAGATTACAATTAAAATAACATCTTCCCACATCGGGAGGTACTCTTACTTTAACGTTGCAAATGGTTACGGCTTCCGCTCTCTCCCACCCAAGCAACCTGGCCCTGATGCTGCCCCTAAGCAAATGGGCAACACCCCTTGACCCCAGTCCAGCACAAGTTGCCCGAGCGGGTTCTGTCCTTTTCAGGGGACCCACGTCCATGGGGAGCCCTCTGAAACCCCCAGAGGATCGCCACCGGTTCCGGTGGTGGCTGGGCCCCAGCCTGCTCCACTGCGGGCCCTTCCTCCAATCTGCCTCTCCAGAGGCGGCAACGATGAAAGCCATAAAACAACATTTTTATTTACAAGCCACAAGTTCATGGTTGCCTTGCTAGTTCTCAGGCTTGTCCATAACGAGTCCCTTATGCAACACTTGTAGACAGTCCCCACGTGAACAACGGTGCTGGCAACGACCGGTCTCAATCAGGCTGACAATCAGGTAAATTTCATGGTAAATCATTTACTTATCATTCTTTTAAACGGTACTGTCAACACTGGTGGTCCCAACGGGGAACAATTGCAACGGGACTCCGCTGCCATCACTCCGATTCTTCGGCATCGGTCGGGGGAGGGGGCGCGGTGCACACACGGGCCTCTTGGCTGCCCCTCAACTTTGCATCTAACGCAAACCACCCCCTCTCCCCGCAGTGCCGGGTGTACTGTACCAGGTCCCCTGGCATCAGGTTGCGGCCTGGGTGCTCCTCCGGCAGGTGGGCGTTAACATCCTGCCGGGCTATGAAGACTTCGGCCTCCAGGCCTGGCTCATAGATAAAGCCATAGCCCCGGCGGACATCAAACCGCCTCACCTGCCCTTCATTCAGGGGGCCCCGGACACGGAAGGTCGCTTGCCTGAGACTCTCCTTTTCCCGGATGGTACGGGCCACCATCTCTGCCTTCTTCTTCTCCCTTTCCGCGATCTCTGGGCCCAGCGGCGTTGGCTCCCTATCCCAATACGGTGCTGCTGCGAGCTCCGGCGCACGGGTCGGGCCCCGCGAGACCTTATGGACACTGCAAAACAAGAAGAAAAAAAGAGTATACCTATCAAGGGATCACCAAAAAATTGAATCGTATGAAAGTATAAATCTTTATTACAAAAACAGAGAATACATGAATCTCCTCACTGGGAGTAAAGGCACATGAAAACAATTAAAAACATTTACAAACAGACTTGTATCCCCAAGCCAAAAACCATTTGTAATAAATGTGAAAGTGAATCACACAAAAAAATATCAGATAACCCTCATACAAATATTACATAAATAAGTAATGTAACCTGCTACACAGTATGCACTTTAAACTGTACAATATAGGTTATGTAATTATAATATATGGGCTTGGGCAGAGCCTTAGATGGTATAAAGAGGGAATAGCAGTACCTCAAGGGCTATGAGCTGTCTTTTTTAGGATGACAAAGATAAAACAAGCCTGTTCCGATTAATTCACATCAATATAGTACAGTAAATAGTATAGATGAAAAAACCTCTAAGAGACTAAAGTATCACAGACAGAGCCAGGAGATGCAACCCTGATCAAGGCTAGCGTGTTTCAGTATATATAAAAAGTGCAACAATAAGCACAGGAAGAGATGATCAGACCCCTGAGTACAAGGAACATATAGACTGGTGCAATAGATTTAAGACCACACACACTATCCTAAATGAAGAGTGTATGTGTAACAGCCCCTGTAGGACCGAAATGTCACCAGCAAAATCAGAGGTTAGTTATTCTGATCAGAGTCTGCAAGTATACTGCAGCTATAAAGTGCAAAAGTACAGCAGAAAATGCATACACCCTATATAATGTAGTAGTATAGGCTAGTAGAATAAAACTGAGGCATATCCTATACCATGGTTCAGGGCAATGCCAAATAGTCTCATACTCACTATCCTAAAGGGGTAAAGCAGATGTATAGCAGGGTACCAGGAGGGGTAGGTTATTGGCAAGATAACCCCATGCGTATCGCCCCCATAAAGGAGGCTTCCTCAGGGGAAAAAGACAGACAGTGTGTGGTCAAACATGTGCCCTATTTCTATCAAACACTAAGTTAGATGATTGCTCACCAGTGTGCAGCTTCACAGAAAAAAAAAAAAAATTTTAGATCGAGCAGAATTATTTTTTATTTTTCAGCAGGGTTTATTTCTGGAGCGCATGCGCAATAGGTATTAGCCCATACTTGGTAGATATGTCACGACGCATATACATAGGATGCAGAGTCGAATGCGCTTACGCGCTAAGTACCTTTGGCATTCAATACGGATGCCAACTTGTCACAAATATGCACAGTTAGCGCTTATTCATTATAAAGATATCCACATATGGTGCGAACAATCCAGAAATGCGGCGGATTACTTTTAGATAGAATAAAGTTATTTTTCATACCAGCAGGTTTTTATTTATAAGTAGCGAATGCATAATGAGGATTAGTCCATACTCAGTGAACTTGCCACGGCACATATGCAAAAAATGCAGTATCCGGTGCGCTTGCGCACTAGATACCGTCAGCTTTCAATATCAGTGCCAACCAGATACATACAATTAACCCTTGTGGAGCACCATACAATAAAAAAAAAAAAGGCAGTTTATCTCTGAACCTGAAAAGACCGATTTCATTAAGGAGTTGGTAATCAGTAGATCTTGGAAAGAGTATCTACAGAGTTGAAAACAAACATTATCGTAAAGTATCCTGCAACATATTTTGCAAAATATTTTATTCTATTTTGTTTAGAACCATAAGAAGGTGCAGCCCACATACGGAAACACAGTCAGTAATTCACTTCCTGTTTCGGTTAGGGGGGAATGTCTCAAAACAGTAAAATGTTACCTAATTCAAATGACTAGAACAGGAAGCATTGCCAATTCAATGTGTCTCAAGGTGGTACATGGGGTAAGCATGATGCCCAACACAGTGTACTGCTATAAACCATATTCTATACCATCCAGAAAGGCAGCCCACATACAGGTGAAACGGCTAAAATATTAATTAAATTTCAGTTGGAACAGTAGAAAGGTACGAAAGTCATAGATCTACAAGGGAAAGATTCCCTAGTTTGAATTAATCAGTGAAAAGGCATTGTGTGTTAGGTGTGACTCAGGATAGCATATATGAGCCGGATAATGACTCCATAAGTACCGTTCTAACCCAATGGATCTATAAGGGAAGGTTCCCTACTTCAAATGGCTCAGAGGGAGAGACATGGTATGTTAGGTATGGCTCAAGGTAGCACATATGAGCCAAATAAAGACTGCATTTCTAGCCCAATGAAAGAAGTATTTGGGGTACAACTGAAGCTGTGCTTATAAGCCCAAATATTTACACAGATCAAATTACCCTAATTCAAATGCCTCAGTGAGGAGACATTGTCTATTCAGAACGGCTCAAGATAGAAATGAGCCAGATGAAGACTCCATGGGTCCATTTCATACCCACTTAGGGATATATATGAAACTATACAGTCAGGCCATTACTTTCGAAGGGCTTGTCATTTGCCCCGATGAACAGGCTTGACAAATTTATTGTAACCAAAGATCTGTACTTATTCTGTAGGCAGCTCATGTTCAAATATTTATATAGTCGACCAGAACTTATCGACACGCTACCTCCGGAGGACAGACAAGTATTCGATGATCTTCTGGGCCTTCTGGAGGAAAGTGAGAACGATCAAGGTAAGAAAATACCTTTTTCAGGACGCTTGCTTTCCCAGGCCACGCCTCCCTTTGCTCTGTGTCCAGCTATTAACATCTTTTTTAACAGGGTCTGTAGTGAGATTGAGAAGTTAAGATTGGATAACAACAGGGCCAACAATCTAACAATAGGAGAAAGACAGACCCTTTCAAAACTTAAGGATAATAAGGATTTTGTTATAAAGGAAGCAGACAAGGGGGGGGAATGTGGTTTTGTGGCCAACAGATATGTACATCAGGGAGGCCAAACGACAACTCTCTAACAGAGAGTGCTATGTGGCATTGCCATCGGATCCAACATCCACGTTTAAGAATTGTCTGGATAGACTCATATCTACTGCCCATAGCCAAGACATCATCTCTCTGAAAGAGAAGAATTTTCTCACTACTAAACACCCGGTCATGCCCACCTTCTACATGCTACCAAAAATCCATAAGGGTAGACCTGAACCCCCCGGCAGGCCTATAGTGTCGGGTATTGGCGGTTTGTTTGAAAGACCTTGTATCTATTTAGATTTTTATCTTCAACCTTTGGTGCAGTCTTCTCCATCTTACATCAGAGACTCTACGCATCTGATTGAACAGGTGGCCAATCTCAAGGTTCCATCTCACACCTTGTTAGTTACCCTAGATGTAGAGTCACTCTATACCTCTATCCGGCATAATCTAGGGTCACAGGTGGTTTCGTTCTTTTTGGATCGCAAGACCACCGGTAACAGGAGGCACGATTCCTTCGTGGTTGACCTTCTTTATTTGGTCCTGGACAAAAATTACTTTGTCTTTGATAGGGTTTACTACCGTCAGACGTCCGGTACCGCAATGGGGGCTTGTTGTGCGCCACCCTATGCAAATATCTTTTTAGGGTGGTGGGAGGAGACACAGGTCTATACTTTGGAAAACTACAAAAATCATGTGATCAGATGGTTCAGATACATCGATGATGTGCTGTTCCTCTGGTCGGGTACTGTAGAAGAGTGCGAGAATTTCATACTCATCTTGAACGAAAATAATCTGAACATCAAGTTGACCTCGAGTATGTCCTCAAACTCAGTAGAATTCTTGGATCTCCGGGTATCACGGGAGAATGATGCGATTTGTACAACCCTTTTTTGCAAACCCACAGCAACTAACAGCCTACTCCATTACAGTAGTTTCCATCCGGCCCACGTCAAAAACGGTATACTGAAAGGACAATTTATGAGGGTCAAGAGAAATTGTAGTAATGTCAGTGATTTTGAATCTCATGCTTTTGACCTGTCCAACAGATTCCGGACGAGGGGGTACCCGAAAAACATTGTATCAGGCGCACTGCAGGACTGCAAGACTCTTACACGGGAGACCCTTCTACAGCCAAAAATACGACAGAGAGAAAGGACAGTGAGTATGATCACCCCCTTCAACAACCAGTGGCAGGATCTCTATGCACTCCTTAAATCTAATTGGGATATCCTACGGAGCGATAAGAAATTGGCTCAGTTTGTAGACGATAAGCCAAAACTGGTGGCCAGAAGAGCTCAAAACTTAGGTGGGATCCTTTCTAGGAGTCACTTTAGGAGACCCGTACAGAGCCTTGGTACAGGTATCAGATTGAAGGGTACTTTTCCCTGCGGGTCCTGCTCAGTTTGCCCCTTCATGGTGGCAAGTGACCATATCCTATTACCGATTTTTCCTAGGCGGATTACCAGCGGGACCTATTTCAACTGTCCCTCCAGGAACGCCGTGTACGTGCTCGTCTGCAACTGCCCTAAGATTTATGTAGGACAGACCACCCAAGAGGTAAAGAGGAGGATACAACAGAACTTTTCCAACATAAATACAGCTGGTATAGATCTGAAAAAAGGAAAAACACTTGTCCAGGGCGCCACATCACCATAGTGACACTCTCTGTAGCGCAGTTGTCATCAGGAGGTCATCAGAGTTCATTGGGAAATCCGATGACCTCCTGGATGTCCCTGCACACACTGCTGGTGTGACACCCTGGACTAGTCAGGTCGACCCAGGTAGTCACACACAACACCACACCCCCCTCCCGATTAGGTGACATCAGTCAAACTAAAAGCCTTGTCACCACCCTCCAGGTTTGATGTCCACACCAGGGGGGTGGAGCCAGGTGGTTGGCTCCGCCCACCGAGGATTTCACAGGCCTGGAGGCGGGAAAACACGGAGTCTAGTTCTAGAGGAGGTAGAGAGCAGTCAAGTTCACGGGCAGTCCTGTGTCCAGGCCTGCCAAGAAACTACCAGGTGGCTGGGTCGGATCCCAGTCGCCATTGGCAAGGAGGCAAACGGTGGTGGCCGCCTGCAGGAGCTGGGATTACAGCCGGTGGAACCGTAGGGACTGGGGTCGGGCGGTGGCCCGCCGATACCAAACCGGGGAACCGATTGGAAACCGGAGCACCAGGAGGGGTACTCAGACCCAGTACAAAGCCTTGAACCGACAGGGCCGAGTCAAATCAACTGATTGCGGACTGGACTTAAGGACCTATCCCACACAAGCCCCGTTAGAAGACAACAGCCCAACCATACAGGGTAGAGCCACCGCCAAGGCATAGAGACCCAAAGGGCCAGTGTCTGCGGGCAAATGGGCTCCTACGGCATATACAAGTCGGGGAGCGGACTACCAGTGTCTAGGCATAGGAGTCAAACATTTACACACAGAGGTACAGGAGAAAGGCGGAAACCACCAACCTATTCTGGGAGAAGCTGCAGCTGGCTGCGGGCCCCGTTCATAACTCCGTTTGGTTTACCAGAGACTCCAGTGTGTTGTGTCAGAGTAAGTACACCAGTGCCATCAGGCACCGCGCCGCGCCACAACACTGCACCCTGCACCCCGGCCCTCGCCAACCGGGCCCCGGGACCAACACCCCCTACCCACGGAGGGGTCAACACCTAGCTGCGCCATTACACCGCTCCCGGGAGCCCCCCATATCTTCACCCCAGCGGTGATGCCTACAATCTCCACAACCCGTGGGTGGCGTCACAAACTCACATTCCAAACTAACCCACTGCGGCCCCGGCCGTGGAGCTCCTCACCCAAATCCCCGTGTGTAGCGCCAACTCTCTTGCAGAGCGACGTGACCCCCGGGTCCGTGAGAGGCTCAAGCCACCACCCACATTACGAGCACGGATCCGAGTGGCTCGGCGGTCGCAGCTGAGCCCGTGGGGCGGTACACTGGCAGGATACTCACTTGTCACTAGCGATGTCCCCAGTGATGCTGTCCTAGGCAATGCTGTCCTCAGTGGTGCTGTCTCCAGCGCTGTCACCGTGATGCCCCTGATCCCAGCTGCTCACTGCGGTGAATAATCAATGAAAATAATGAGCGGGGGTCAGGAGCGGGAGGCAGCAGAGCCGGAGACAGCATCGCTGGAATAGGTAAATATAGAAAATCTTTTTATTTAAAAACCTGTGTTTTCTCCGGTACATATCACACTGATGTCACACGGATCACATCAGTGTGTGGTCCGTGTGACACCCGTGCTGCCGGAGAAAAAAACGGGCACGTCTCCGTGTGAAAGAGCGTGTGAAAACACGGCCATGTGAGCACACAATAGGGTAACATGGGTACGTGTTAAAAACGGATGTCACACGTACCTAAAACATGGACGTCTGAAACCAGCCTTATGTCGTATATTCTCCTGCTGTGTATCTATACACCTGCACTTTGCTACCCTGAATTGTGCCTGTGAAGGAAGGTGCTGATCCTGGGCCGCACGGGTGCCGCACTTCTTTGCCAAGGAGACTGTATGTGAATGTGACTTCGGGTGGGGTGCATGACACTTACTGGTTTCTTCAGGCCGGTGTCCATCACCCCGCTGGCAGTCATTGTGTGACGCCCTGGCCTATCAGGTCATCACAAGGGTGCCATGCAATCTGCCCTTCTGCATGGTACCTGCTCCTCCTTGGTTACGGGTTCTGTCCCTTTGGTGTTGCTAAGAACAGGTATGTGTACTGCCCCGGGGCTCGGCCGGCTGCCGAGCCGCTCAGATCCGTGCTCGTCGGTGGGTGGCTCGAGCTCTCCATGAACCCGGGGGTCACGTCGCTCTGAAAGGGGGTTGGCGCTACACGTAGGTACTTCGGTGGGGAGGTCCACGACCGGAGCCGCGATGGTTTGGAGGGGATTTAAGTTTGTGACGCCACCCACGGGTTGTGGTGAATGGATGGACACCACCGCTGCCGTTGACTAGGCTCCCGGGGACGGTGTTGCGCAGCTTGGTGTTGACCCCCTCCGTGGGTAGGGGGATGATGGTCCCGGGGGCCCGAGGGAGGTGCTGAGGCGAGGGAATGGATGCGTGCTGGGGTGTCGATGCGGTCCGGCGCGGTGCGCGGCCCAAAGGCACTGTTGTACTCAGTATGAGAAAATATGCTGGAGTCTCTGGTAAACCAAACAAGATGGTGAACGGTGCCCGCAGCCGGCTGCAGTTTCCCCTTAACAGGTTGGTGGTCTCCGCCTTTCTCCTGCACCTCTCTGTTGTAAAAGTTGTGACTCTTATGCCTAAGCAACGGTAGTCCGCTCCCCGGCTTGCTATGTGTCGGGAGAGCCCTGTTTGCCTGCAGACGCTGGCCCCTTGGGTCTCTATGCCTTGGCGGTGGCTTTACCCTAATGGTTGGGCTTTTGTCTTCAGTCGGGTCTTGTGTGGGAAAGGTCCTGAAGTCCAGTCCTCCATCAGTTGATTCGACTTAGCCTAGTTGTTTCTGGGCCACGTACTGGGTCTGAGTACCCCTCCTGGTGCTCCGGTTTCCAATCGGTTCCCCGGTTCGGTACCGGCAGGTCACCGCCCGTCCCTGGTCCCTACGGTTCCACCGGCTATAATACCAGCTCCTGCAGGCGGCCACCAGAGGATTGCCAGAGGTGACTGGGCTCCAACCCAGACACCTGGTGTAGACTTTGGCAGGCCTGAGCACAGGTCTGCCCTTGAACTTGACTCCAGTTGACTCCACTTCACTCCACTGTCAAGACTAATCTAGACTGTTTTCCCGCCTCCGGGCCTGTGAACTCCTCGGTAGGCGGAGCCAACCGCCTGGCTCCGCCCCCCTGGTGTGAACATCAAACCCGGAGGGTGGTGACAAAGGTTTGTAGTTTGGCTGCTGTCCCCTTACTAAGGGGGGGTGTGTGTGTGCATGGGACTACATGGGACGACCTGACTAGTCCAGGGCATCACATATACACAAATCCTGAGGAACACTCTGCACCACACCTACCAGACATCCATTGGGCAGCCTGAGGGGAATAGGGCCGCCCAGATGGAGGGATGGTAGAAGGAGGGCCAGAAGTGTCAGGAGAGAGAGAGTAGTAGTGGAGACGTGCCAGTGAGCAGTGACAGGAAAGGTCATGCTGCGGAGCTGGGCTCCTGTAACCATCCCAGGTACCAGACGTTGGTCTGGCCTGGAAGGAGCTGGAACCCCGGTTGCAGGGGGTAGTGACAGGGGGCACGGTACTGCCACGGAGGGCAGACCGGCGGCCTTGTGCTACAACCGGGCAGGGGCCAGGGCACGACGGGGTACGCAGACCCTAGGCTGGGAAGTAGCTTCACGCAGCCCAGTAATTCACCCAACGGGAACGGAATCTTCACGAACCACTCCCCAGTCACTCCAAAATCGGGGTAGTAGCGCAACGGAGGGATAGGACTTCCCAAAACCGTCCAGAAAATCCCAAGCGTGAACCCTGAGAGCAAGCTCACCCTGCTAGCCACGCAGGTGAGCAGGACCCGAGTAGTTCTAGGCGAAAGGGATCCACCAAGTGTAAACACAGTGCCAAGGGACAAGGCTTCAGACCAACCAGCAACACCAAAAGGGCACATACCCAACTTGTTCGGACTAAAGGCACCTTTACACGCTGCGACATCGCTCAAGCGATCTCGTTGGGGTCACGGAATTTGTGACGCACATCCGGTCGCTTTAGCGATGTCTTTGCGTGTGACACGTATGAGCGATTTTGAATTGTCGCAAAAACGGTCAAAATCACTCATCGGTGACATGCCCCCCTATTCTCGAATATCGCTGCTGCTCAGTGTACGAAGTAGTTTGTCGCTCCTGCAGCAGCACACATCGCTATGTGTTACACCTCAGGAACAAGGAACCTCACCTTACCGTCGGCCGCCCGCAATGAGGAAGGAAGGAGGTGGGCGGGATGTTACGTCCCGCTCATCTCCGCCACTCCGCTTCTATTGGGTGGCGGTTCGGTGACGCTGCTGTGACGTTGCTGTGACGCTGCACGAACCGCCCCCTTAGAAAAGAGTCGGTTCGCAGTTCACAGCGACGTCGCTAGGCAGGTAAGTAGTGTTACGGGTCCGCGTGATGTTGTGCGCCACGGGCAGCGATTTGCCCGTGTCGCACGAACGATAGGGGCAGGTACGCACGCTATCGATATTGGTCACAATATCGCAGCATGTAAAGCAGCCTTTAGGCTACATGACGTCACAATAACACATAGAATACATGACATAAACAGTACGGGGCATGTCCATCTTCTGCACCTGTTCCATGCTCATTGTTGTCTTGCCTGCTACTGTTATATGTGCTTGATTTGTCAAATATGAAAATTCCCCTGGGTACTTCAGTCTGCTGCTGTACTCCATAAGACATGTGGATAGGGAATTTAGATTATAGCAGGGATGCGTTGGCGCTACAGAATGAAACACACTGTTGGAGGAGTTAATGAGACAAACAACTGTACTCAACAGCAGCCACTAAATTATGTACGGAAGTGCAGTCCTCCACACTGACCATTGCATAGATCCACTCATGGGCGGACATATCATCAGGGCAGCCTGTGCAACCGCACAAGGGCCTAATAGGTAAGGGGGCCATTTCTAAAGTAGGTAGAATTGTACATTTATTATGGGCTATTGGACTGCAGAGAGCCCAATTATTTTCTTGAACAGGGACCCCCTTCTGTTTGTGTTTGACAGTGGATCCACTGCCGAAGTGGTTATCAGCTTATGGGTGGGGGTTCGGGATGTTGGTACCCACCCACCTTGTCCATAGGACAAGTTCATCAATAGAAATGAGAAAATTGATGTGATGTGAATTTGTCTCAAAGTTTGGAAGTGTTTTTTGTCAACCTGATGCCAATGGCGTAACTAGAGTTTGATGGGCCCCGGTGCAAAGTTGGGACCTGGGCCCCCCACCATACACCGACACTCGGAGAGCAGGATAGTGACGCCGACACTCGGGGTACAGGATAATGACGCTGACACTCAGGGTACGGGATAATGACGCTGACACTCAGGATACAGGTTAATGACGCTCACACTTGGGGTACAGGATAATGATGCTGACACTTGGGGTACAGGATAATGATGCTGACACTTGGGGTACAGGATAATGATGCTGACACTTGGCTCGTTCAGCACCTAGGTTTCCCATGATCTGAAATCCCTCTTTCAATCAGCACCCTGCTTTCCTATGTTCTGATGTCCATGTTGTCCTCAGCACCCAGCTTCCCCATGCTCTGCTATACATATTTCCTCAGTACACAAACCTTCACACTACATAATTGCTTGCATACAGTATAATGGCCCTACATAAAGCATAAAGGCTCCCTCATAGCTCTCCAAATACTATAATAGCCCCAACATAGCCTTCCATATAGTATAATGGGTCCCGCATAAACCTTCATTTATTAGAATGCACCCCCCATGTATTATAATGCACTTCCCATAGTCCTCCATGTATAAGGTAGCCCTCATAGTCCTCCAGTTATTATAATGCACCTCTCATAGTCCTCCATGTATTATAATTCACCCCTTAGTCCTCCATATATTATAATACATCCCATAGTCCTCCATATAGTATACTGCACCCCACAGTCCTTCATACATTATACAACACTCCATAGTCGTCCATATATTATACTGCACCCCATAGACCTCCATATATTATACTGCACTCCATAGTCCTCTATGTATTATAAGGCATCACCATAGTCCATGTATAAGGTAACCCATTAGTCATCTATTATAGTATAATGCAGCCCCCATAGTCCTGCATGTATTATAATGTACCCCATAGCTCTGCATGTATTATAATGCAGCCCCCATAGTCCTTCATATTGTATTATGCAGTTCCCTTACCAATTAATACACCCCATAGTCCTCCATGTATTATAATGCACCATAGTCCATGTATAAGGTATCCCCATGGTCCTTCAGATTCTATTATGCAGCCCACATACTGCTTAATGCAGCCCCATAGTACTTACTTATTTAAAAAAAATAAATAAATAAACAAGTACTCATCTTTCCTCGTTCCCCCGCTGCTCCAGTCAGAGTGTCCTGCATGTCTCAGCATAACGGCATGCAGTAGAGATGTCACCGCACTCCGCTGCGCTGAGATATTGAGAGCAGGCATGTTCTCCATGCTTGGAGGGTTTGTGTGAAATGATGTTCAGTTTGCCTTTTTTCAGTTGTTTTTTTTGTTATTCTTCCAATGCACACAAAGGAAATAAACATGTGTATGACAAAACATACTCTGGGAGTATGTTTTCAAATCATTTTCTGGGAGAAATACTTTATTTTCTTGAACAATTTCAAGGGTACCTTCACTTTTGGCCATGACTGTATATGTTCCAGCCCCAGTGTATCCTATGTCATGTATAGGTACAACTCCTAGTTTTTCTTATGTGCTGTATATACACCAGCTTCAATGTCTCCTATGTCATGTATATGCACCAGCTTCAATGTCTCCTATGTCATGTATATGCACCAGCTTCAATGTCTCCTATGTCATGTATATGCACCAGCTTCAATGTCTCCTATGTCATGTATATGCACCAGCTTCAATGCCTCCTGAGAGGTATATACTCGTATACTAACACCAGTGTCTTAAATGTGATGTATGTTCCGAATCTATAACTAGGCTGCGAGTGTAGGGCATTTGAGATACTGTTTCTATGGATGTCTGTATGCACCATTACATGAAGAGATTTCATCAGATAGCTTGACTAAACTGCAGAGGCATATATGAGAATTCTTGTAATTATGCAGAATTACAGTACATAAAAAAGACTATTCTGAACCAAATATGCAAAGACATGAGCTTCTTAACATTGCTGACATACACAAAATGAGGAAGAAGGTAGTATTTTTTAAAAACAGCGCTAGGGTAGCATACAGAAAGGGAGGGAAGACAAACTTCTAAAAGGTAACTCTATTGCAAAGCAATGCAACAATGCAATGTGTTACGGTTGCTGCGAGCACTGGAGACTATGTCCAGATTTCTTGCTACTGCACATGTGCGAGCGCTGGAGACTAAGTCCAGATTTCTTGCTACTGCACATGTGCGAGCGCTGGAGACTAAGTCCAGATTTCTTGCTACTGCACATGTGCGAGCGCTGGAGACTAAGTCCTATCTTGGAGCCATTGCACATGTGCGGGTGACATCATCGCTGACACGAGGTCACATGTCTCTGACACCTTCTATGCCGATTGGTCGCTGGTCATGTGCTTGTGACGCCTTGCTCGGTGACAGGCCAGCATGACGTCACTCTTGTCGTTCTGGCAGCGGATTGGCTCTGGTGTCCTCCATCTTGGATGAGGCACAGAGTCTATATAAGACCCTGACACACGCCGCATGGCGCTCAGTCCTCTTGGTTCATGCATAAGAGTAGACGCTCTGTGTGCGTTCCTCTAGGCATTCCTCTGTCTATGCTAGGTGAGCGCTACCGGCAGGGTAGCGTTCTTATACCTTACAGCTTCGGCTGCTGTCCGTATCCTTACCTCTTAGGGGAGCGGACATAGGCAGGTGCCTGAGGCACATGGTCTGGCTGGGCCTTGTGATTCGACTCGTAGGTGGACGTTGCCGCTAGGGTAACGTTCCTTATACTGCGTCTGGCAGTTGTTCGTATCCTCGCACACTAGGGGAGCGAACAGAGGTAGGAGCTTTGTGTGTCTTTTGCACCACTAGAAGAGCGGACCTAGGCAGGTGCCATATCTAGTGGTTCGTGTCCTCGCACACTAGTGGAGCGAACGCAGGTAGGAGCTTTGTGCGGCTTACGCTGCTGTTCGTCTCTTTTGCACCACTAGAAGAGCGGACCTAGGTAGGTGCCATTTCGCACACATTGCCTTTGTCTCTGTGATTATTAACAGAGATCATTCCACACACCCTCCAAGTAAGGGAGGAATTGCTTTACTTACTTATTATATCCTTCTGTGAGTTAACAGAGGTATTGCACTCTGCCATAGTCTGCAGCAGAGTCTTTTCACGGTGGACCCTGACTGTCTGATACTCCTTTAAGTTGTTATCAGACAGCCCCCCGTAACATTAGGACTGAGCCAAGGGTCTGGCAGTTATGGCAGAATATCAGCAGTTACACCGTTACATACAAGTACTTGAGTCACGGCTCAAGAGTATAGAGGATAAACCTCAGACCATGGTGGCAGCTGCACATGATCCTCGACTTGCTCTGCCAAACAGATATTCTGGCGATGCCAGATCATGTCGTGGTTTCATTAGTCAGTGTCAGATACACCTAGAGGTCAACTCTTCTCGCTTCTCTACGGAGAGGTCCAGAGTAGGCTTTATCATCTCCTTACTTCAGGACAAAGCCTTAGAATGGGCGACTCCCCTATGGGAGCGCTCTGATGTGGTTACTCTGAGACATCAAGACTTTCTTGATGCTCTTAAGGCGGTATTCATGGGTCCGCAGGTTACCCATGATGCGGCCCTGAGACTGTTAGATCTATCTCAGGGTTCGTTATCCACTAGTTCTTATGCCATTGCTTTTAGAACTCTGGTGGCAGAACTAGATTGGCCAGAGAAGGTGTTGATTCCTATCTTCTGGAGAGGGTTGGCAGGCTATGTCAAGGATGCTCTTGCTACTCGTGAGGTCCCTGCTTCTCTGGAGGACTTGATCACAGTAGCAACGAGGATCGATGTACGCCATAAGGAACGTAGACTCGAGGTCTCTTCCTCACGCCCTAAGCATCGGGCTATTCCAGTTGTTGAGGGTCCACTACCATCTTCCTCAGCATCTGAAACATCTCCCAGTCCTATGGAGTTAGGTCATACGTCCTCCAGACTACGCAAGTCTGGTCCTCCTATATGTTACGTATGTCGTCAGGCTGGGCACTATGCCAACAAGTGTCCTAGTCGTCAGGGAAACTCCCTGGCCTAGTAACCATTAGAGGGGGTTACTAGAGACGTCTTCTGCACCCTCTAAGTGTTGTATCCCAGGTCAGCTCTCGTTATCTGAGAATACATGGCCTATTATGGCTTTTGTGGATTCCGGAGCTGACGGGACTTTTGTGTCCTCAGGATTTGCAAAGGGACACAATATTCCCTCTATCATGTTAGAGGCGCCTATTCCTGTCCGTGTTGTTAATGGAACTATGTTGTCTGACTCCATTACATTGAGGACAGTTCCCTTGCGCCTTTCCCTGTCTCAGGGTCACATAGAGGAGATTTCTTTTCTTGTTTTGCCTGAGGGTATAGACGACGTCCTTCTGGGTCTTCCATGGCTTCGGACTCATGCTCCTCACATTGACTGGGAGTCTGACAGCATTATTAGTTGGGGTTCGAAATGTCAGTCCCGATGTCTTCCCTTACCACCTAAGGTCATTGCGGTTGCATCTACTGATCTCTCTCCCATACCTACACCCTATCTGGATTTCGCTGACGTGTTCTCCAAACAGGGTGCTGAGGTTCTTCCACCCCATAGGCCGTATGACTGTGCCATAGACCTTATCCCAGGTTCGGTTCCACCTAAAGGCAGGGTTTACCCCCTGTCGATACCTGAGTCGGAGGCCATGTCGACCTATATAAGAGAGAGTTTAGAGAAGGGGTTCATTCGTAAGTCTGTCTCTCCCGCGGGAGCTGGGTTTTTCTTTGTTCGGAAGAAAGAGGGTGATTTGCGTCCCTGCATAGATTACAGGGGTCTCAACGCAATCACAATAAAGAACAAATACCCATTACCTTTAATTTCGGAGCTCTTTGACAGACTGAGAGGAGCTCAAGTTTTTACGAAGTTGGATCTGCGGGGTGCGTATAACTTGGTACGAATTCGAAAGGGTGACGAATGGAAGACCGCTTTTAACACCCGAGACGGTCACTATGAATACCTCGTCATGCCTTTTGGGTTATGTAATGCACCCGCAGTATTTCAGGACTTCGTAAACGATGTGTTCAGGGATTTACTGTTATCCTCAGTAGTGGTGTATCTGGACGACATCCTGATTTTTTCTCCTGATCTGGAGACTCATCGTCAGGATGTCGTTCGTGTCCTTTCCCGTTTAAGGGAGCACTCATTGTTTGCTAAACTCGAGAAATGTGTATTCGAGCAGTCCTCATTGCCTTTTTTGGGTTACATTATCTCACAAGAGGGCCTGGCTATGGATCCTGCGAAGCTCTCTGCTGTCCTGCAATGGTCCGAACCTCATTCCTTGAAGGCGGTGCAACGCTTCTTAGGATTCATAAATTATTACAGGCAGTTCATACCCCATTTTTCTACTTTGGTGGCCCCTTTGGTGGCCTTGACTAAGAAAGGTGCTAATCCCAAAGCCTGGTCTACTGAGACATCTCAGGCTTTTGAGGCAGTAAAAAGACACTTTTCAACTGCTCCCGTTCTTCAAAGACCCGATGAGAATAAGCCCTTCCTCTTAGAGGTTGATGCCTCTTCAGTGGGTGCTGGTGCGGTCTTGTATCAAAAGAACGGTGCAGGTAGAAAAAGGCCGTGTTTCTTCTTTGCTAAAACCTTTTCACCGGCAGAGAGAAACTATACCATTGGGGATAGGGAACTGCTCGCCTTGAGATTAGCCTTGGAGGAGTGGCGTCACTTGCTGGAAGGAGCGAAACATCCTTTCCAGGTCTATACAGACCATAAGAATCTGACGTACTTACAAACCGCTCAGCGTCTGAATCCTCGCCAAGCCCGCTGGTCCTTGTTTTTCTCCCGCTTTCACTTCTCCATCAACTATCTGTCTGGGAGTAAGAATAACAAGGCAGACGCCCTGTCTCGCTCTATGCTTTCTACCCAGGAAGAGATTGACGAACCTCGTCTTATCCTTCCCTCCAGGGTTTTTCATATGCTCTCCCCTGTGACGTTAGACCAAATCCCACCGGGCAAGACCTTTGTTCCGCCTGATCGACAGAATGATATACTATCATGGGCCCACACCTCAAAGGTGGGTGGGCATTTTGGTATTAGGCGGACACGAGAGTTACTGGAGAGGTGGTATTGGTGGCCACACTTAGCCAGCCACGTCAAGAGATATGTCGGTTCCTGCTACTCGTGTGCTCGCAACCGTCCATTACGGCAGAGACCGGCTGGGCTCTTGCATCCTTTACCAGTGCCAGATAGACCATGGGAGGTGGTAGGCATGGACTTTGTGGGTGATCTTCCATGTTCACAGGGACATAGATTTGTGTGGGTCATTACGGACCATTTCTCCCGGATGGTTCATCTCGTACCATTATCGAGAATCCCATCTTCCAGGGTACTAGCCAAACTATTCCTCAAGCATGTCTTTAGGCTTCACGGGATGCCAGATCGTATCATTTGTGATAGAGGCCCGCAATTTGCTTCCCGTTTCTGGCGAGATCTTTGTAGCCTTCTGCAAATTGAGTTGAATCTATCTTCGGCATACCATCCGGAGACCAATGGTTTGGTTGAGCGTACCAATCAATCCATGATTATATACCTTCGACACTTTGTTGCTGAGAACCACGATAACTGGTCCTCCCTCCTACCCTGGGCAGAATTTGCCCTTAACAATTCGCTGGCTGAGGCCACTGGGCAGACACCGTTCGTACTCAATAATGGGCAACACCCTAGGGTACCGGTACCGTTTCCCGCTGCTGCACCTCCTCCTCTTGTGGCCGACTGGGCAACTAATGCCAGAGAGGTTTGGGATCGGACTCAAGAGTCAATCCAAGCAGCTAAGGACCGTATGAAGACGGTGTCCGATCGGTTTCGTCGCCCGGCTCCTGTCTTTTCTCCAGGGGACTTTGTGTGGCTCTCTGCAAAAAACGTGAAACTTAGAGTGAGCTCTGTCAAATTTGCTCCTCGCTTCCTGGGTCCTTATGAGGTTCTTCGACAGGTAAATCCTGTAGTCTACCAATTGAAGTTACCCGTCCATCTTAGGATCCATGACAAATTCCATGTTTCACTGCTAAAGCCGGCAATTTTACCTCACGCTCGTGAAGTGCACTCTCCTGCTTCTGATTCCTCTCGCTCTAGCTATGAGGTACGAGCCATAGTTGGTTCTAAGATGGTTAGAGGGCGCAGGTTCTTCTTGATAGATTGGGAGGGCTACGGCCCGGAACATCGCTCTTGGGAGCCTGAGGAGGCTGTCCATGCTCCCGACTTAGTTGCCGATTACCTGCGTCGCCGGGAGGGGGGCCCTTGAGGGGGAGGTACTGTTACGGTTGCTGCGAGCACTGGAGACTATGTCCAGATTTCTTGCTACTGCACATGTGCGAGCGCTGGAGACTAAGTCCAGATTTCTTGCTACTGCACATGTGCGAGCGCTGGAGACTAAGTCCAGATTTCTTGCTACTGCACATGTGCGAGTGCTTGAGACTAAGTCCTATCTTGGAGCCATTGCACATGTGCGGGTGACATCATCGCTGACACGAGGTCACATGTCTCTGACACCTTCTATGCCGATTGGTCGCTGGTCATGTGCTTGTGACGCCTTGCTCGGTGATAGGCCAGCATGACGTCACTCTTGTCGTTCTGGCAGCGGATTGGCTCTGGTGTCCTCCATCTTGGATGAGGCACAGAGTCTATATAAGACCCTGACACACGCCGCATGGCGCTCAGTCCTCTTGGTTCATGCATAAGAGTAGACGCTCTGTGTGCGTTCCTCTAGGCATTCCTCTGTCTATGCTAGGTGAGCGCTACCGGCAGGGTAGCGTTCTTATACCTTACAGCTTCGGCTGCTGTCCGTATCCTTACCTCTTAGGGGAGCGGACATAGGCAGGTGCCTGAGGCACATGGTCTGGCTGGGCCTTGTGATTCGACTCGTAGGTGGACGTTGCCGCTAGGGTAACGTTCCTTATACTGCGTCTGGCAGTTGTTCGTATCCTCGCACACTAGGGGAGCGAACAGAGGTAGGAGCTTTGTGCGGCTTACGCTGCTGTTCGTCTCTTTTGCACCACTAGAAGAGCGGACCTAGGCAGGTGCCATATCTAGTGGTTCGTGTCCTCGCACACTAGTGGAGCGAACGCAGGTAGGAGCTTTGTGCGGCTTACGCTGCTGTTCGTCTCTTTTGCACCACTAGAAGAGCGGACCTAGGTAGGTGCCATTTCGCACACATTGCCTTTGTCTCTGTGATTATTAACAGAGATCATTCCACACACCCTCCAAGTAAGGGAGGAATTGCTTTACTTACTTATTATATCCTTCTGTGAGTTAACAGAGGTATTGCACTCTGCCATAGTCTGCAGCAGAGTCTTTGCACGGTGGACCCTGACTGTCTGATACTCCTTTAAGTTGTTATCAGACAGCCCCCCGTAACACAATGCTGTATGATTCCCAAGTCGTGGGACACGACAATTTATAAGTACTACCAGTGTCTCCCATGTGATATATATGCTCCATCCCTGGTATTTCCTATTTAATGTATATGGAACAGCCCCAGTGTCTCCTATGTGATGTATAAGTACCAGTGCATCCTATGTGATATATATGCTCCAGCCCCAATGTATCCTATGAGATGTATATTTACCAGTCCCCAGTGTCTCCTATGTGATGTATATGCTCAATCTCCAGTATCTCATATCTTATGTATAAGTACCATCAGTGTCTCCTATGTGATGTATATGATCCATCCCCGGTATTTCCTATTTAATGTATATGAACCAGCCCTAGTGCCTCCTATCTGATGTATAAGTACCAATTCCACTGCCTTCTATGTGATGCCCCAATGTATCTTATGAGATGAACATTTACCAGTTCCCAGGGTGTCATATGTGATGAATAAGTATATATATATATATATATATATATATATATATATATATATATATATATAAGTTCAGACCAAAAGTTTGGACACACCTTCTCATTCAAAGAGTTTTCTTTATTTTCATGACTCTGAAAATTGTAGATTCACATTGAAGACATCAAACTATGAATTAACACATGTGCAATCAAATACTTAACAAAAAATTGTGAAACAACTGAAAATATGTCTTATATTCTAGGTTCTTCAAAGTAGCCATTTTTTTGCTTTGATTACTACTCTTGGCGTTCTCTTGATTAGCTGCAAGAGGTAGTCACCAGAAATGGTCTTCCAACAATCTTGAAGCAGTTCCCAGAGATGCTTAGCACTTGTTGGTGGCTACTTTGAAGAACCTAGAATATAAGACATATTTTCAGTTGTTTCCCACTTTTTTGTTAAGTATTTCATTCCCCATGTGTTAATTCATAGTTTTGATGCCTACAATGTGAATCTACAATTTTCAGAGGCATGAAAATAAAGAAAACTATTTGAATGAGAAGGTGTGTCCAAACCTTTGGTCGGTACTGTATATATATATATATATATATATATATATATCATCAACAGTGTCTCTTATGTGTTGTATATGCTTCCACCCCAATATCTCCTATGTGATGTATATGCTCCAGTACCAGTGTCTCTATACAGCAGTCTAAGTGTCTTCTATGTGATGTATACCACAGTCTTAGTGTTTCCTATGTCATGTATATACCGCATTCTTAATGTCTATGTGCTGTATATACAGCAGTCTCAGTATATCCCATGTGATGTATATACCGCAGTCTCAGAGTCTCTTGCGTGATGTAAGTGCACTAGTCCCAGTGTATCCTATATAATGTATATGTTCCAGCCCCAGTATCTCCAATGTGATGTGTATGCACCAGCTCCAGTATCTCCTATGTGATGTATTTGCACCAGCCCCAGTGTCTCCTATGTGATGTAAATGCACCAGCCTCAGTGTCTCCTATGTGATCTATATGCTTCAGTCCCAATATCTCCTATGTGATATATACTGTATACTCCAGTACCAGTGTCTCCAATGTGATTTATACAGTAGTGTCAGTGTCTCCTATGTCATGTATCAACAGACTGTGTCTCTTATGTGATGCATATACAGAATTTTTGATGTCTATGTGTTGTATATACAGCAGTCTCAGCATATCCTATGCGATATGTATACAGAAGTCTCAGTATCTCCTATGTATACACAGAAATCTCAGTGTTTCCTATGGGATGTATGTGCACTAGCCCCAGTGTCTCCTTTATAATGTATATGCACCAACTCAAGTATATCATATATCCCTCCCTGCTTGAGTTCTATAAATGTTACTTGAGCAACGATGGATGTTCTACTACTGTATGAGGAGATATGCAGTGTGGTATATATCTGTGTTCAGTACAATATACATAGAGTTGACTGTGCTCCAGACCGATGCAATCCTAGAAAAGCAGTTACGAGTAGAAACATCATCAATACCACCTAACATTACATCCTCAAGAAAGAGAAGCAGCTCCCGCCATCACATTAGGGGCGAGTTGATTAAATGTTTGACCAAACAAAGCAGGATAAATTTCAAGTTGATAATCTTGTCTGGCAGGCAATGATGTCATAAATATCCAAATAGTCCTTGGCAGAAAAAAAGTTCCTCACCCCTGGTCTAGAGGGTGATGGCCAGGAGAGCAAGGCATTCCATACTGCTATGTGAGGACCATTATGTTTTGTGTTATTGGCCCCCTGCCCCCCAATCTTTAAAGAAACAGACAGGAGACTTTGTAAATACATATAAATGTTTATATATAATTTACATACAAATATATTAACAGTTTACCAGGTTAACAGTGAAAACTATTGCTGAGTAGAACAGAATGACTGTAGTAATTACGAGAGCTAAAACATGGGACATTGAATCGCCTACAAGGGTCCATATTATACACACTCCCTGGTCCACAGCATTTACAATGACATTCCTGCACGACAAGGAACGCCTTCACCCTTCTTTTTTTAATTTCTTATATATACACAATGTAGCAATAATCCAGAGGTAGGCAACTTCTAACCTGGTTTCTGACACAGATGAAGTGGACATTTCTGTAAAACGTCCTATATGTTTTATACAATAAAGGGGGAACTTCCTTTTGAGGATTCCACCAATTTAATTCCTTTCGTGTGATTCCTATAATTAAATGCACATCTGCAACACTGATTGAACAGTGTAGCAGAGCTGGTAGGTTGAGCTGGATGGGCTGAGCAGAACTGAATGGGCTGAGTTGGATGGGCTGAGCAGAACTGGATGGGCTGAGCAGAACTGAATGGGCTGAGTTGGATGGGCTGAGCAGAACTGGATGGGCTGAGCAGAGCTGGATGGGTTGAGCTGGATGGGCTGAGCTAGATGGGTTGAGTTGGATGGGCTGTGCTGGATGGGCTGAGCAGAGCTGGATGGGTTGAGCTGGATGGGCAGAGCTGGATGGGCTGAGCTGGATGGGTTGAGCTGGATGGGTTGAGCTGGATGGGTTGAGCTGGATGGGCTGAGGTGGATGGGTTGAGTTGGCTCGGTTGACCTGGATGAGCTGAGCAGAGCTGGATGGGTTGAGCTGGATGAGTTGAGCTGGATGAGCTTAGCAGAGTTGGATGGGTTGAGCTGGATGGGCTGAGCTGGATGGGTTGAGCTGGATGAGCTTAGCAGAGTTGGATGGGTTGAGCTGGATGGGCTGAGCTGGATAGCCTGAGCTGCATAGGCTGAGCACTTCTGGATGGAGGAACATTTTGTCCTAAGCTGGCACCAGTACTTGCAGGACAAGAGTGAGTGTGTTTGCAAAGACGTAAAACGCATACATTTAACACTTTGAATGACCTTTCAGTCTGTTTTACATAACGTATTACAAAAATTTGTAAAAAGCAGAAATAAAAGTGACCCTGATATGTGTTGTATGATGGGGATTTATGGAGGATATGTGGAGCAGTGATGCTTCAGAAACCTTTATTAAACATTTTAACTTCTTCACGATCTTGGAACGTCCAAGGCCCTGTCTGTTCCTTTAATGCGAGTTTGCGTGGCGAGACACACTTCAGTTTATGTATTATGAACCAAGACACAAGATTGTTGAGTTCTTCTCATTGGGACAGTCAATAAGTTTCTTTACTGCACATTCGGTCAATGTAACAGTGACATATCATGCAACCCGCAAGTTCATACACTATATATATTATACAAATATTTGTCAATCAGTACTTTTCATGAATGATTAGTTTCATGGATCATTTATAGTAGACTGGTCATAGGCCACAGAGTATATCATTGGAGATAATGAAAGCAGCACTGGAGGGCTGAATCACCATTGTCATATGGGTAGTGAGTTATAAATAAGAAGAAATAGGGAGAGGGGGCCGGGGGTTAGAGGCTGATATAGAGGGGTTATTAAAGAAGTCCCTCTGCATCTTGCTGGCCTTGTGGGGTCCCACTTTGTGATCCAGCAGCCCTGGATCACAAGGGTCAGTCTAACAAGCAGGTATCTTCCACAACTTCCTCATAAGCATGCACACTCAATGATCCTGAGCGTGCTTTTTTGTTTCAATAGTGGAAGGGAAATAGGCTGCTGATGAGTCTTCAGATCTTCCAAGGACAGAAAGGATCAGCTAGGTTGATTTGGTCTTCCCCCATACACGTTACATTGTTAGGTTTGACCAACATTAATAAGTATGTATGGCATGCATGCAATGAACCTTGCAGTTCAGTCTGTGGGGAGCATTTCATAGAGAGGGAGAAGACACAGAATTCTATATAGTGTAAGTTCTATATTCAGTGCAACGTCTATTCCATTCATTAAATCCCTGTTTCTTTTGATTTTAGGAGTCCAGTTGGTGGTGCCCATCAATGACCGACAGCCTGCCCTGTAAGAGTATTATGCACACAGACATAACTGTCAATCATTGAACAGATCTGCCCACTGGACTCTTTAGCTTAGACACAGCAGGGCTTTTAATCAAGAAATCAGAAGTTATACTAGATCCTTTCCTACAGACCCATCTATCAATCTTTTCTGGTAGATTTTGCTGCATTTCCCTTCTACGCGATGTACATCATCCCAGCAGCACCAGACTCTTCCTGCAGTCTCCAGTGACCATGGAGAAAGCTCTCACTTTGTGGGCAGATAGACTTCTGATTACAAGCTGCACATCTGTCTTTCATAATTCCCCGATTCCGGCTCTTCGTCTTACATCTCAGCTTTGGTTACAGCCCAACGATTTGTCTTATATTCTGATTTTCTTACTGAAAATTGGATGGAGTTTTACTGAGTTATATAAGAGCATTCGGTCAGACTGATCCTTCCTTGTATCAACCTCGAATGCTCAGGAATTCAAGAAAAACTTTGTGGCAATGACAGAATTAATAAAATTGAAGAATGAAGTGTGGAAACCTACGAGTCCATTACTCCCCCTCCAGGCTCCAGCACAACGGTTCCTCCCATCCGTATCTGCTGGATTAGGATGTATGATTGATCCCTACATATTAGTGAATAAGTGCAATGTTATTTTTACATCTGTGCGCTATTCTCATCTTATCATTCAGCACTGAAAAGGGCACTTTTGTCTTGTCTTCTAAGTAAACTTGGATTTTCCTGTCCTTGTAATTGGGAACTTATCCTGCTTGGCTGAACATAGCTTCAGCTTTGTAGTTTGCATTGCTAGGAGGGGCTCTGGCAGAGCTTGCAGTGTCTGGCCCCTGAGGAATACAGTTTCAAGGAAAGGCTTGAGTCCAGCAGCATGAGCCATGGAGGAGGGAAGCTATGCCCGGCCAGAATCCTTCTCCTGTAAATCATATTCTCTGCTCTTCTTTACTTTCCAGGCAATGCAGCTCAGCAGCAGCAATCCCAAAGCCTTGTATCCCATCTGAAGACCAAGATACCTATGGAGAGAGGAATATTAGTTTATCCTAAACCATATCTTTGTGTAAATAAGAACTGCTGACCATGATTGTTATAGGAGGTATGGAACAGCAGACGCTACATTGCCAATATAAGTAATTGAATTATTGGTGACGTCTGTTGCCTGCAGCTGTGGTGGTGGAATTGCTGCTTCATCACTGGCATTATACATTGCTGAGAAAACAGAAAACTCTTAGTTTTGCTTATCTAGCCTCTAACCGCACAGGGCATTGACTCTAACATAGTACATCATTGAGTCTCAGACATATTGCATCGCAGTACAACTAACCCATATCAATTTACGATGTTAGAAAACGAGAACTTCACCGAGCAGAGGTCCCATATCCGACCCACCCCCTAGAAGGTAGTTTAGATATAATTGAGGTGATTAGTGATGAGCAAACGTTCTCAGCACTATTCATGCCGCTGCTTGACATGCTCGGTTTCCTGAGCGCCAAATCCTCTGTCTGTCGTTTTTCTGGACGCCCCGGACTGGAGACAAAGAGAGAAAGAGAAATATCTCATCCCCACCCCTCCTGTTAAGGTCTACCGCAAAAATACTCGAGTTTCCCATTGACTTCCATTATGCTCGTTACTTGATTCTAAAGGGTGCTTTACACGCTGCGACATCGCCAACAATATATCGTCGGGGTCACGTCGTTAGTGACGCACATGCAGCATCGTTAGCGACATCGCAGCGTATGACACCAAGGAGCGACGATCAATGATCGTAAAAACGTCAAAAATTGTTGATCGTTGACACGTCGCTCCTTTTCATAATATCATTGATGGTGCATGCCGCTGGTTGTTCGTCGTTCCTGCGGTATCACACATCACTATGTGTGACACCGCAGGAATGACGAACATCTCCTTACCTGCGTCCACCGGCAATGAGGAAGGAAGGAGGTGGGCGGGATATTCCGCCCACTCATCTCCACCCCTCCGCTTCTATTGGACGGCTGCCGTGTGACGTCGCTGTGACGCCGCACGAACTGCCCCCTTAGAAAGGAGGCGGTTCGCCGGCCACAGCAACGTCGCAGGGAAGGTAAATCCGTGACGGGTGTAAGCGATGTTGTGCGCCACGGGCAGCGATTTGCTCGTGACGCACAACCGACGGGGGCGGGTACGCTAGCTAGCGATATCGATAGCGATATTGCAGCGTGTAAAGTGCCCTTAAGTGTCTTGCTCGATTCGAGTAACGAGCACCTGAGCATTTTAGTGCTCACCCATCACTGGAGGTTGTACATGATGAGCATTTTTCCTGTTTAGCAGCAGGTCAAAAAATGATAAATATCTTGCCTGGCACACATTTTTCCAGCAATAATGGCTGATCGGTGGAGTCTTCATGTGACAATGTCTAAAAATGTTTGTGTTTGGATGCAATGTAATACATTGACTGTGAATGTGCCATTTCCACGTGGCATAACGACCACAATTTCTGGCATGTACATTTTCATCTAATGCAAGTCTATGCTGAAAATCCACACATTAAACACGGAATATCAATAAGATAAATTGACATATCATCAATTTAAAAAATTCACTGAAGGTCAGTTTATTCTGAGTATGGTAAAAACTCATATTGGGAAATTAACTTAAAGGGTTTCCAGTACAATAATTTAAATGACTTATCCTCATGGTAGGCCATGAATATCAGATTGGTGAGGACCCACAGCTGGCACCCTACAAATCAGATGTTTTCTGCTCTGGCACTGGTTGTATGTAAACAGTGTATAGAGTAGAACATCGCAGCTCCTTACACGGTTTTATGGCCACTGTTGGGTATAGCAGATGATCTCTATGAATATGTGCTGCTGTACCCATGAAGTGGCCACTAAAAAGAGTATGGCGCTCCGTACAATGTTCATATCTGGCCAATAGCTGATTAGCGAGGGTGCTGGGTAATGCACCCCTACAGATTTGATATTGACTTCCTTCCTTACCGATAAGTCATCATTATAATACTGAAAAAACCCTCTAATTCCTAATTATTATATATATACTATATATATATATATATACATATATACATACTGTATATATATATATATATATATATATATATATATATATATACATATATATATATAGATATACATATATATATCTATAAATTGATATTGAGTTCAAGGAGTCTCTGTAGAATTCCCCGGTCGAGTTCAGAATCAGGACCTCAGTGCTTGATGGCACCTGTCATAACCACCGAATCAATACGTAAAGGCCAAGCTCATGAGCGTCATACACAAAGTCGTTCTAATACCTGTTCCTTAGAAGGTCATTGTCATAATATCGACAAGCGCCTCTTTTCAGACTGGAAGATGTAGACCACTGTAAGCAGGTAGAATCAATGACAAGTCCAAAAAGCGCTGGGGCTGGTAGCCAGGCTGAGAAAATAAGAAATACACAAAAGTGAAATCAGACATCACATCAGGTTTGACCTCTTGAAGTAAAAGCAGTTTACAGCATTATTTTATTTACTAAAGTTGTCCATAAACTTTATATGAAGTCAGTTTCGTCTGTTGTTAATAATGGATGGCATCTGCCCGATTTCTCTCAAAATTGTGATTCGCTAGATTTAGAGATGATCAGAAGATTCCAACAGCTTGAATACAGCATCAACATCAGTTGTGGGATCTTGGCCACCGACCAGATCACTACAAATGATCTCCTACCTGCCGGAATCCCAGGCTCCTCTTCATATATGTAAGAACAGAGCCGGCAGGTAGGAAGAAGTTTGAAGGGCTCTGGTTCTGCCAATCTATTTTATCATCTACCTTGATTTCCATGGCTGGTTGTTGGCCATTAACAGCTGATTAGATTAATATAGAATGATCTGACGGTTCAGTTTTGCAGCTGATGGTCGAATCAAATTATTTAGTTTAGCGCTTGTTGCCTAGGTTACCGGCCACCTCTACAGTCTATGAGAAGTGGCTGTTTTTAGAGGCACAGAGTGCGCGGTACAAAGTTCCTTGCTAAAGGACTTGCAAGTGCCCTTGCCAAGAGCCCAAAAAGACGATCTTCAGGAAGCGCATTGCCGCTTCTTGTCAAGTAGGAAGTCAAGAGGCAGCCGAGCTGTGCGGTCCTGAAGATAGGATTATGAGATAAAAGTCTTAAAAAGGTTTAATGAAGGAAGACTGAGAACCATAACTCACCTAAAAGTCTCATAAGTAGAAACTGAACTCCGATTGCAAATGATTTCTCCTCTTGCGGTACTACCCTAAAAAAAAAGAAAGATGGCATTAAGTGAATTGTGCTGTTTCTTCAATATCAATTTTGTCCCCTATCTTTCTTACATACCTTAAGACCATCATGTAAAGAGGATTGTGAGAGAGACAGGCAATAAGTCCAGCAAATGAGATGAGGAACATTACAGGAAGGAGGAGGTGGGCGCAGCTCATGGGGCAGGAGCCTGACTGTGCCGTTCCCCCAGCATTACTGCCATCACTGACACATGAGCAGTTTGTATATACCTGGAATAATAAGAAAACATAGTTTAATATGAAGGCAGCCTTGTGATGACCAGTAACAGGTCTCAATTAGTGATGGGCGGACCCGGACTGCAAAAGTCCGGATCCGCGCAGTTTCAGACATACTGAGTGGAATTCTGAGTATTAATCCGGAACTGACACTCAGGTAATACAAAAAAAAAGGCGAAATAAAGAAAAAAATAATAAAGAAAGCGGGCTATAATTACCGAGTCTCCTGCACGGTTGTAACTGCTCCTGTGGCCACTCATTCACTTCCAAGGTCGCTCATTACCTTCATTGCAAATGCACTGCTTTTCCTGCACCACGGCAATCGGGAAGAGCAGAGTAAAGTGCTGGGATTGCCACATCTAATGGATGCAACAATCCTGGATGGCTGCAGGCTGCTATTTTTAGTCTAGGGGGTCCAATAAGTATGGGTGTTATGGACAAGATTATGAATTATTATGAGTATATAAGAGTTACATGGAGATATCCATAAAGAACAGGATTTAAGATGGTGTTTGAACTGTACCACACATATCTCTTGGCATAAGACTCAGACAGACAGTCTGGGCTATTCTTGTGACAAGTGAATCATGCTGACATTGCTTAATATAAATGAGGAACCAAGCACATTACAGTAAATTGTATATCACAGAATAAGCTGTTCTACTTTATCCAATAGGAGACATGTTACGTATTCTTGGCACCTAGCCAATAAGCCCGGTTATATATATTTGTACAACTTCCGGAATAAAGCAGTCTTACTTTCTATTCATATCCGAGTACGTCTCTCTGGTGTGTGTGAAAGAGAGTGGTTATGCATGCTACCACAAGTGACTCATAATTTGGACTGCAGACAGTTTAAGAGGGATGCATGACTGAATGGCATCAACCTAAATTAAGGCCTTATCATTTGGCGCCCAACGTACCTTAGGACGGAGCTCTGGATGGCGGACGGCCGTGCTGACACCTTCAGTCGAAAGGCAACTACGCGAGAGGTGGAGATGCGCACTCCAGCTGCAGGTGAGAACATTTGTATAATCTCACCTTGCAACCTCATGCGTGTACTTGCATTTCGAAGGGGGGGTTGGGCTGTCCCAGTCTAGACACCTAATGACCGCCATCTCGCATTAGATAAGCCGTCCTAAGAGATCCCACACCAAGGTGGTCAGGTTCACCTTAAGCTGTCTGTAATGTAATTCTAAATCACATGAAATGTAATGTGGTTTGAGGTTTTGTCTGCTCTTTGGAGAAAAGCAGAAGTTCTATGTTATTTTTCTCTGACTTAACTGCAGGGGAAAATGAGGAAGTTGTTATATATGCTGGATATATGGATATATATGGTTATATCTGCAGGTGAGATCAACCACCTGGATGGTGTATATAGTGTCCTTATTGTTATGTCATTGTGTTGACCTGTGTCTACCTGTTGAGATGTCTGTCTATTTGCAGCAGGTGGAGTACTTGCTGGCTGCAAAAAGAGGAAGTTCTATGTGGTTTGTTCGTACGGCTGCCAAAAAGAGGAAGTGTCACGAGTGTCACGATAATGTAGTGAGAGCTGTCTTTGAGTGAAGAAAAAAAACAAAACTCTGAAGCTGTACTTTGAAGTATGCTGTTTATACTGTTTATGTATATAGTCGAGATACACTGGTGTGTGACATGTCCGGTCGATAGTTGATGTTTGATAAGGCCTTGGACGGACCTGATCTTCGGGAATAGAAGATTTGGAAGGGTTTTCTATGTACAGGTGCAGTGTTGTATAAAGTGGGGGACGGACCCTGACTGTTACCTGGTACGGTGTTCCTGCTAAGCAGTGAGTTGAACGTGGTATGCGTACTCATTGGTCTTGTTTTAGTTGTCAGTGTATTCTTACCTAGGATTGAATACATTGGGGAAAACCCTTGATTTTAGGCTTAATCATTGAGTATTGATGTTCTGGACGGATTTGTTCAAATAAGGTGTATATAGTGTGAACAGAGGTTACTAGTACTTGAAGTAAGAGATAGTGAGGGTGAATTTAGGTTCTATCACCCACGTGACACTTCTTCCTGGTAGGACAACCCCTTTGTGTTGTGGTTTTGTGGATAGAAATCTTGGTATTCTGTGGATGTGTATAGTTACTGGTCCAGGAGAGGAAGTGCACTACGGCACAGACCATACATCCAGGTTGACGCGTTAGTTTTAGGTCGTGTACCCTTTAAACATGGGGTCTAATCAGTCCACACCTGTCAAGTTAACGGCAGAAGAATTAGTAAGCGAGCAAAAAGGTAAAAAGTATATTAAAAATATGAAGTCGCTCCTTCAGGGATCACTATCAAGAGGGAGATTAGAGGAGCAGGAATGGAAAGATGTCTTATTAAATAAGCGAGGGATTTTGAAAGATAAAGATCTCCTTATGGATGCTGAGGCATGGTATAGAACGTCAAAAGATGTTAGAAAATTGGCATGGAAAGAGGAATGTGATGGAGATAGTAGATATTTCTATATTGCATCAGCTCAGAAAATGGCACCTCAGGAAGTGGCCAAGCCCATTAGGAAACTATGCCCCCCTCCTCATAAGTCGTCCCCAGAGGATTGGACTTGTGTAGTTTGTCCTCCTGCCCACCAAACGCCCTCCCTAGCCTGTCCAGACGTCATTTCAGGTCGGGCCGCACCTAGTTCCCTTTTCCAGCCATCTTAAGTCTCAAGGCCACTGGCCTATTTGTTGCTGGAGCAACAGAAGCCACCGAGGGGGGGGAAGGAAGATGAGAATGATTTAACAATGATTCACCCCACCACCAAAACTGATTTGTATGGGCTCACCCAAATTAAAGATGGGGATTCTTTCTGGCCAGTAATGGAGCCAGGTTTGCGGGTTTACAGTGAGGGTGCGTGTACCTTATCACCCAAGTGACACTGGAAGATGTTTTATGTATAATGTACGCAGTTTTTGGTGTAGAACACCGTAGGAGAGTTGAAATTGGGAAAAAAAAAATAAATAAATAAATAAGAGAAGTATTAGTTTCTATTTCAGTCCTGTGAAGTTTAATTGTAAATGACACACGTATGTTGAAATGGAGAATTCTCCCAAGGGGGGAGATTAGATGAGAATTGATGAGTAATTCTGAATCTAGTAACTACACTATGTGTATTTTACCTGTCTGTGAAAATAAGAAACATAAGCTGATATATAGGGTGGACTTGTGTGCTGTCTGTGGAGCACTGTGTCCACGTAAGCCCACCCCATTATTTTCTGTCCTAAATGTAGATTTCTTTCTGTCACTCTGTGTTTTGCCCAGCCCTGGGTGGGGTATGGTATGGGGATAGTTATCAGGGTCTGACAGGAGATAGGGATACGCTGGAGGCTCGGCCCTGACCACCATCAGGTCTACCGTCGAGAAGAGGGCGAGTACAGGGTCCCTAGTTACAGGGTCAGCCCAGGGGTCCCTATATAATCCGTATTCCCAGTGACAGATTGAATACCTCCTGAATGTAGATGTCACAATACATGTCACTCCCTCCCAGGACTCTTCAGACGCCATTTTTGGCCAACACCTACTTCCTCTTTTAGCAGCTGTTTCTTATCGGTAATTATTTTCAGTGGACGTTTTAACTCAGACACTACATAGTTCATCTTTTGACGCCATTTTAGTCCAGCCGACACCCAGTTCCCCATTTTTGTTTCAGCAACCAAAGCCACTGCTCTGTTTATTGCTGACATAGCAGGGACTGCAGAGGGGGGAGACAGGGACCTGAAACACACACTCCGTTTTTGGTCATATATGCAGTTGTGCCCCATTGTGTTCCCACTCATGAACCTTAGCAGAGGTTATTGTTGATAGTCCTGTGGAAACCTTTTCCCTTCACTTTTGCATGTTCGTTTTTGTTGTATCTAGTATACAGTTTATTAGACCATATAGACTGCTCACTATTAGTCCTGGTGGACGGTGAATATTTTTCTGCCTATGGCAGTTGCTGCTTAGCCTGGTTTTGAGATATTTTCACTTGTATGTTATCCTGCCTGGTATCTTGCACAAGAGTTCCCTGATAGAGAGGGTGGAGGTTCATGTGGTCCCAAGGGGACATTGATCATCAGGAGTTGGCATATATTAGGGTTTTCGTTGGCAGCACCCAGTAATCCTTTGTGTCTTAGTTTGCAGGGTCTGACAGGAGAGAGGGATACGCTGGAGGCCCGACCCTGACCACCATCAGGTCTACCGTCGGGATGAGGGAGAGTGCAGGGCCCCCAGTTACAGGGTCAGCACAGGAGAGGTAGAGTAGATACGCTCCACTGCTTTTTCCTAGTTGTGTATATGTAGTCAGGGGGTGTTGCTTGGTAGTTTCCAAACCCTCTTGTGCTCTTTTCTCTTTCCCCGGGGTTTTAGGGGATCTTAGTTTTTAGAATTTCAGTGTTCTCCTGACCCCAAGCTACACTCATTGCTCTTTCTTACAAACCTAGGTATAGTCCTTTGTATCAGGTCTCCGAGAGCCCATATGCAAACAACTACAGCTGGTAACACCTGAGTTACAGTCACAGTCACCTGAGTTACAGTCACAGTCACCTGAAGAGTATCATCATGTCATCTCCAGCCCAGAAGTCATTCTACATGTAAGTCACCATCTCCCGGTGTGGGGTCCTTAATCCTGCTGAACTTCTCCCTCTTCCAAGGGGGGAGTGTCCCACCTCTGACACCTTGGTGGAAGAGGTAGTCGACTCTGGCATAGCTGAAACTCTGGATTCGATACAGTGATGGATACACCTTTGGACCCTGACTTAACCCCTTTGCAGATGGATCAAGATGTGCATCAAGAAGACGGTTCCACATGGGTATGGTGCTGGTAGCAGAAGACGCTGTGCTGATAGAGCAGTCGCTACCCGCATGCCTGTCTGTGAAGAAGCAGATGTATGTGCTCTCGCTGAAGCCTGCAAGATGGCAGCCAGCATCTACTCTGTATGGAAGACAAGAGACTTGATAACTGCCAATGGAACTGTACGCCGCCATGAGCCAATAGAAGAACGGATGGAAGCTTTGCTATTGCCAGACAGAGTCGCGGTGAGCAGTGTTGAGGCCTACATTGGAGAAGTCAAGGGAAGCAGTAAGAAGTGCCCTCACTGACAGAACATCCAAAGAAGCCCCAAGACCACTTACCAGAGAAACAGTCAGTCAATCTGTGCTTTTTGAATGACCCCGATGTGAAGAAAAGAGGATAGATGGAAAGTCTTGAGAAAACATTGTCCTGACTCTACAAGAGCAAGTCTCAGAAGAAGAAGAGGACTGAGATAGGGTGCAGCTGTGGGCTCCCGGAGACCATGGAAAGTGGCTAGTGACCTGCTTTCACTGTAGAAGGCAAGGGCATGAGAGTCTTCCCCTTGAATTGTTCAGTTTCAGACACACCCCAGCAGGGACCACTAGGTTGAGACCCTATGAAATCCTGTTTAGAAGTACTCCCAGATACTTCAACTAAGCTTGTTGTTTGTTTAAACATTTGCCTAATACACGTTTTTGAGTTTTCTCCTCCAGATCCAACCAGATCTAGATTTTTCTCTTTTCTTTTCCTCTCTTTCTCTCTCTCCCTCTCTTCTCAATCTTTCTCTCTCTCTCTTCTTCTCTCTTCTCTTACTCTTTTTCTTTCGGACGAAGATCCATGCATTCCACTACAAAGAGATGTCGGACCTGCCTGAGACCAGGAGATGGCTGTCTTCCCTCTTCTACCCGATATTTTGTGCCAGGACGATGATATCTAAGCATGTGTACCAGAAGACGACTGTGCATCCCACCTTTGATGATGTCCCACCATTACCGCCTGAGGACTGAGGAGCATGAGACTTTGAGTGAAACCAACCCTGATAAATATTAGCCCATTAGAGGACTACTGCCAGCCACATTCCCCCTTCCTGAATAACGTGTGCCAGCGGAACATAGCCATGAGGACAGTCTAGAGAATACGGTCAGTATCTGGCTTCCTATGCATAGTCTGTTGGGTGGGAAGATTCATCCACAAGGGATGGGGTATCTCGTATGTGAGTGAGGTAACCATCGGCATTAGGACAGATCAATAGACCTGGAAAAGTAAGGAAAGACTTTTTGGCTATCTCCAAAGGGGGGACTGTTATGGACAAGATTATGAATTATTATGAGTATATAACAGTTACATAGAGATATCCATAAAGAACAGGATTTAAGATGGTGTTTGAACTGTACCACACATATCTCTTGGCATAAGACTCAGACAGACAGTCTGGGCTATTCTTGTGACCAGTGAATCATGCTGACATTGCTTAATATAAATGAGGAACCAAGCACATTACAGTAAATTGTATATCACAGAATAAGCTGTTCTACTTTATCCAATAGGAGACGTCTTATGTATTCTTGGCACCTAGCCAATAAGCCCGGTTATATATATTTGTACAACTTCCGGAATAAAGCAGTCTTACTTTCTATTCATATCCGAGTACATCTCTCTGGTGTGTGTGAAAGAGAGTGGTTATGCATGCTACCACAAGTGACTCATAATTTGGACTGCAGACAGTTTAAGAGGGATGCATGACTGAATGGCATCAACCTAAATTAAGGCCTTATCATGGGTATCCCCAGCCTGAGAATACCAGCCTCCAGCTGTTGGGCTTTATCATGGCTGGGTATCAAAATTGAGGGGGGCTGCACACTGTTTTTTTTTTTTAAATTATTAATTACATTTTTTTATATACACAGCCAAGATAAGCACACGGCTGGCGGCTGCAGCCTGTAGACGTATGCTTTATATGTGATGGGTATCATAACATGGGGGGAAATAACGCCAATTTATTTATTTTTACTGTACAATAGTGACACGCTTGGTGTGTGATTGGTTTCAGTCAGGCACTGTCACTCAGCGTGGGGTCGCGTCTGACTGTCTGACAGATGTCAGTCGGTGGGGAAAGCAGTGCATATGAATGACAGTAAATGAGTGGCCCTGGAAGTGAATGAGCAGCCTGGAAGCAGTTACAGCCGCGCCGGGGCCTCTGTAAGTACAGAGCGCTTGTTCCTATCCCCCTATCTCTTCTACCACTATTTTGAATCATTGGATTCTGGTCCCTATAGATTTATATAGGGACCAGCGTCCTGCCAGATAACTGGGACCAATCCTAGGCTGGAACTGGGTTGTTTATTTTTAACTCATTTAGACCTGTCGGTCCCAGTTATCTGCAAGTCCACCCAGTACTAGTCTCAATTCTTTAATGGCCAAAGCTTGGCATAGCCCATGCTGATATAAGTCCACATATCAGTAAAGGGAATCTGGCACCAGGTTTATTAAGTCTGAGGACAGGATAAAGGAACGACAGACAATCATTTATTACTTGGGGGGGGGTTGGCTGCAGTTTTCATAAAATGACCCTTTATCAGCCACTTGACTTTCCACAACAGACAATGTCAGGGTAAGAAGGATTGGGCATATTTAATTGAAATGCCCAATCCTTTTGTTCTTGGGATACATAAGACGCTCCCCTACACACACTGAACACTCGGGTAGCTTTGCTGTTTGGGAAAAAAAGGATTGGGCATGTTGTATTTTTTTTATATGAGGTTTATTGTGCGTACTTTTATAAGGTTTGACCATTGGGTTTCTTTTAGGAAGAAGTGAGTACAGATGGGCCATGTGAGCTCCAAACACATAAAACAATGGTCGATAGAACTTAGGAGTGCCTGGTAGTTGATACCCTGGGGTATTTGGCCCTTTTGCCCTTCCTATAATTTGGTCCTGAATTATAGACAAATCATCTTGGCACTTTTGTAAATGTAAAACCTTAAAACTTACGGAAACGTAATCAGTGTTGTATGGGTTACTCACCGATGAATAAGTATTGAAAGTACTACATCCAGCTTGGCAGGGGGACATGTACTCCACTCCATCAGATCCACACACTGGGTGAAAAGCATGTTCTTGGCAAGCACACTGCTGAAGGCAAGTCATATTCGTACTGCAAAACATCACAATTTTTGGGTTGGAAAAACTTTTAAGAGAAAAGTTCATGGCTGATTTATAACAGTGGGCTACTGAGTTATGTGCACTCATTAAAGGGGTTGTTCAGCCCAGTCCAAATTTTCAGCACATATTCCAACTTGGTAAATCGTAAGAGTAAGCAATATAGATAGTGATATTCGGCTCTGATTGACGGTTAGAGCGGTCATCACTAGACAGCATATATGTGACTTCCATACTTGTGGCCAAGCGCCAACTCGATTCTCATCCATTTCTCTAAATAGAACAATGTCACTGTCTGTGAGGATTCAGCAAACTGCAGTATGTGCTAAAACTATGCACTGGGATGGCCAACCCCTAAAGGTACCGTCACACTAAGCAACTTACCAGCGATCCCAACAACGATAGGGATCGCTGGTAAGTTGCTAGGAGGTTGCTGGTGAGCTGTCACACTGCAACGCTCCAGCGATCCCACCAGCAACCTGACCTGGCAGGGATCGCTGGAGCGTGGCTACACGAGTTGCTGGTGAGCTCACCAGCAACCAGTGACCAGCCCCCAGCGCCGCATGGAAGATGCTGCGCTTGGTAACTAAGGTAAATATCGGGTAACCAACCCGATATTTACCTTGGTTACCACTGCACGGAGCTACACGTGCAGAGAGCAGGGAGCAGCGCACACTGAGCGCTGGCTCCCTGCTCTCCTAGTACAGCACACATCGGGTTAATTACCCGATGTGTGCTGCAGCTAAATGTGCACAGAGCAGGGAGCAGCGCACACTGAGCGCTGGCTCCCTGCTCTCCTACTTACAGCACACATCGGGTTAATTACCCGATGTGTGCTGCAGCTACATGTGCACAGAGCAGGAGCCGGCAGCACAGGCAGTGAGAGAGGCTGGTATCGAAGGTAAATATCGGGTAACCAAGGACAGGGCTTCTTGGTTACCCGATGTTTACATTGGTTACCAGCCTCTGCAGAAGCCGGCTCCTGCTGCCTGCACATTTAGTTGTTGCTGTCTCTCTGTCACACACAGCGATCTGTGCTTCACAGCAGGACAGCAACAACTAAAAAATGGCCCAGGACATTCAGCAACAACTAACGACCTCACAGCAGGGGCCAGGTTGTTGCTGGATGTCACACACAGCAACATCGCTAGCAACGTCACAAAAGTTGTTCGTTAGCAGCGATGTTGCTAGCGATGTTGCTTAGTGTGACGGGGCCTTAAGAGTATATTCTTGGAGTTAATAAAAACATGGAAAGGAATGCAACTTTATTACAGATAATGTTAAAGGGGTATTCCCATCTCCAAAATCCTCTCCCAATATATAGTAGGTGTAATAAGAATATTAGCAAATACCTCCTATAAGTAATGTAGTATAGTTTTTCTGATTCACTATGTCGCTTACCTCATGTTTAGGACTTTGCAGGACCTTAGGTATCCATGGTTACGACCACAAGCAACTAACTAAATAACTCTTTGTGACTATATGGTGGTTGTAACCATGGATACCTAAGGTCCTGCAAAGCCCTGAACGTAAGGTAAGAAACATGGCTATATCAGGAGAACTATACTACATTTCTAATTGGAGGTATTTGCTAATATTATTATTATTCCTACTACATATTGGGATAGGATCTTGGAGATGGGAATACCCCTTTAAGTATGTTAGCTTGTGTCTGTGCCAAATATTCTGATCCATGTTTGGTATCTGTACAAATATTGAGATGTTGAAGAAGAATTTGTCTCATAAATATCATTTATAGTGTTTAGATAGGAGACAAGTATCTAAAGGTGTAGACCTATTAGCTTATTTTGTCCACTATCATGGTTGTTACACAAGGTTTCTTCATACAGTGAAAAACGACGGGTGTTGGAAGCAGAAAGTGGTTCAGGAAATTCCGATTTTTGGGGGGTATTTTTTTATTGAGATTTTGTTAACATTTCCTTCTTGAAGTGTTTGTTAATGTTTCTCTTAGTCATTTTTTGCAAACATTTTTTTAGCATTCATAGTGCATTTTTCTCACATTTTTTTTAATGCCATGAAGCAAATAATAGCAAAAACACCATAAAAGTAATTTTCAAAGGTGTTTTTGTAGCCTTCCCATTGACTTATATGGTAAAGTATGGCATTGCTTAATAGCAGAATTGATAGCTCACTTATTTAAACTTCTTTTGGAGCCCGAAAGCTAATAAAAAAAACAATCAAAAGCTGGAATATACATATTACCAGCAAACCATTTTTCAATAGAAGTGAATAAAAACAGTATGGAAAGCTATAACAAGTGAATTTTCAGTGTATTTCATAGCTTGCCCATCCCAAAAACACCTGAAAAAAACCTCCATGTGAAAAAAACCTTATAAATAACACATTGTCAAGTTTTCATGATTTGCTCTAACCAGGGGCAGAACGATCGCGTTTGCAGGGATCACGACTGTGACCAGGCCTAGGGGTGCAGGGGGCCCGACGACGGCGCACATCTAGCTGCATTGCAGCACAGAGACCCATCAGGTCCCTGTATTGCAATACAGGCTGCCAGACAATCAAAAACCGGCAGCTTTAATCGCCATACCAGTGACTGATGGTGGCGCATGACAATGACGTCATGCATTGCCAAAGCACAGACACCGATGAAAGCGGCCGGCTTCTGCACGCTTGGCTACACAGGAGGATGCCGCACGACATGGGAGCCAGGGATGGTGAGTACAATGGAGACGTAGTTACCAGGATGGAGACATATATACCAAGAAGGGAACAGTGTATACCCTTGTGAGCCCAGGAGGGGGACAGTATATACCAGGAGGGGGACAGCAGATACCAGGAGGGGGACAGTATATACCAGGAGGGGGACAGTGTGTACAAGGAGGGGGACAGTATATACTAGGAGTGAGCAGTTTATACCAGGAGGGGGACAGTATATACAAGGAGGGGGACAGTTTATACCATTAGTGGGACAGTTTATACCAGGAGGAGCCCAGAAGGGGGACAGTATATACAAAAATGGGAGGACATATATTCCAGGATGGGCCCAGGAGGGGATAGTATATACCAGTAAGTGGACATATATACCAGGATGGGGGACATACCAGACTGAAGGACATATTTACCAGGAAGGAGCCCAGGATGAGGTACATTAGAACAACAATGATTAAGGACACCTGACCGAAATGCATTTGTCTGTAATCTAGCTTTATGTGTCTAGTGTATCTACATACAAGGATGTTTTATCCTATTTTCTATGGGTTACATTTTTAACAACATTTCACAATAAATTTTATTTTATGAAGAAATGGTTCCTGGGACCACCTCCTTCGCTCACAAAACAAACAAGCCCTCACACGTCTGTGTGGACATAAAAATAAAAAAGTTATGGCTCTTAGAATAAGGGGAAGAAAAAAATGCAAAAATGGAAATTGACCGCAGCTTGAAGAGGTTAGCCAAGTAATATTTAGGATGTGTTAGAAGTAACCGGTGTAACAAAAGGGAATTTTCGGTATTTCATCACTGGTAGGACACGAAGAGGTTAGCCTGACCAAAACCCAGACAGTGCAACGCGTCAGTAAGGCCGCTTTCACATTTCGTTTTTACCTCCGTTCAGTAGTGCCGTCGCAGTTTCCGTCCGAACACCCCGGCAAAACGTGCTTTGGACGCATGCGCCGATGAGGCCATTGACTATAATGGAGCAGACGGAGTCACCGCGTGCTCCGTCTTGCACCATTTTCAGGCATATACACTTTCTGCTGGTGGACACCCAGACGTTGTCTACTACATCTGGGTGTCCCCCTGCCGAAAGTGGATACGCCCAAAAATGGTGCAAGACAGAGCACACCCTGACTCCGTCTGCTCTATTATAGTCAATGGCCCCGTCGGCGCATGCGTCCAAAACATGTTTTGCTGTGGTGTTCGGACGGAAGCTCCGACGGGAGCACTGAACAGAGATATGAAAGCGGTCTAATACTTGAGCCTTCACACCTCTCACATTTGGTCTCGCAAGTCCTTAAATATCTAAAGCAAAAAAACATTTAATTTTGGTACGCCAGAGGATATTCTTCAAGTTTGATGATTATGTAGATTAGGCCATACTCACTGCTACAATCATAAAGTTTTTTTTCCTCCAACTGCTATAGTATATCATCACTAGAGGTCACACAACTAGGACCCCCATGAAGACGAGAACAGGGACCTTCATGCCATATTTGAATATAGGGGTAGTTCATTCTTATTAAACCCCTTTAATTATCATGGATTGGCCACTAATATGCGCATCTGATTGTAGTAGACCTCAGTACCTGCCACTAACGGATCCCAGCTTCTGTGTGGAGCAGCCCATGAAGAACAGAGGTACGCAGAGCAGGACCGACGTGAGCAGGACAGTCAGTGCAAAGCGAGGAATTGTCTTGGCAGCAAAACAACATTTCTTCATTATGATTCCTCCTATTAGCATTCCTAGAGCAGCAGCTGGCAAATTTACAGCACCTGTATACACAAGACACATAAGCCAAATTAATATTCAATCAGTTAAAAAAGCATACATTTAATGTAGCAATATCCATCACAACCCTACAGATAAACAGACAGAAGGGTAGCTATCCTGCAGTGACCTCTTTATCACCACACTGTATGGACTAGTTGTTTCGTGCCATGTAATCCTCCTGCTCTATGTAACCCCACCCTCACCACTGATTGGCAGCTTTCTGCCTATGCACAGTGAACACCGAAAACAGTGGTGTGGGTGGGGTTATACTGAGCTCAACAATTAGAAAACTACTAGATCTGCAGGACAGAACACTGATTTTATGACTACTCCAACCAGCCCAGTAAGTGACATCACTGGAATCAGGGTCTCTGCCCCTACATTATGCTGCTCTCAGAAAACACAGCAAAGACCTGCTGACATATTCTCTTTAATGGATTGACATTGGCTTATAAGGTTGACCTCAATAGGTGGCACTAGAGAGCCATATTAACTTATAGGAGTGTTTCACAACTATAATAATAATAATAATCTTTATTTCTATAGCGCCAACATATTCTGCAGCGCTTTACAATTCAGGAGGATCATACACAAACAAATAACAGTTATAGAAAATACAATAATTAGAGTGAAAAAAAGACAACCCTGCTCGTGAGAGTTTACAATCTACAATGAGATGGGGGGGCGGCAAGGTACAGGTGCTTATTTACAATGACAATCAAGCCATCTCAAGGAAATGAGGGATAGATAATGGCTTCCTGGACCAGTTGGCTAGAACCTTGAGATGCATATGGGTGCCATGGAGTTTGACGTGGGGTTATGTTCTGAGAAGGCTTGGAGGGCCTATGTGAATTTAGTTCGCCTAGGGAGTGTGATAGTCCTCCCTAAAAATATGCATTTTTAGGGTGCATATGAAGCTGAGTACATTATGATTCATTTAGCTTCTTGGGGTAGAGCATTCCAAAGGATTGGTGCAGCTCGGAAGAAGTCTTGGATCTGGGAGTGGGAGGTTTCAATTAGTGTGGATGTTAGTCGAACGTCATTTGCAGAGCGTAGATAATGGGTAGGGTGATAGACAGAGAGGAGGGTGGAGATGTAGGGGGGTGCCACATTGTGGAGAGCTTTGTGGGTGAGAACAAGCAGTTTGAATTGGATCCTGTGATATATGGGCAGACAGTGCAATGACTGGTACACAAACACAGACACAAACTATGATGACGTATCCGAAACAGTTGACGGAGCTGCGATGTTCAGCTACCAAACTGTTTCCATCCGGTCACCCTCGGAGCTAAAAACAGCAGATCAATGGGAGTGGTAGCTGCAGACTAAAGGCCGCTTTACACGCTACAACATATCTAACGATGTGTCGGCGGGGTCACGTCGTAAGTGACGCACATCGGCATCGTTAGTGGTGTTGTAGCGTGTGACAGCTACGTGCGACTGCGATTGAACGTAAAACCGTTCATCACATACACGTCGTTCATTTCCTAAAAATTGCACGTCGGGTTGTTCAATGTTCCCGAGGCAGCACTATGAACTATGAACAGATTTTACCTGCGTCCCGCCGGCAATGCGGAAGGAAGGAGGTGGGCAGGATGTTTATGTTCTGCTCATCTCCGCCCCTCCGCTTCTATTGGCTGGCCGCTGTGTGACGTCGCTGTGACGCCGGACGTCCCTCCCACTCCAGGAAGTGGATGTTCGCCGCCCACAGCGAGGTCGTATGGAAGGGTAAGTACGTGTGACAGCTTTTAATCGATTGTGCGACACGGTCAACAAATTGAATGTGCCGCAAATACGATGGGGGCGTGTCACATCGCATACGGTATCGTATGCTTAATTGAAAGGTGTAAAGCAGGCTTTACTATTAGTCCATACAAGATATGTAAAGCTTTTTACAAGAAGATAATCAGCACTTACATTTGGACTTATTTTGTTAAAAAATGTCACAATAAAGGAAATTTTACTAAGTGCTAAAATAGGCAGGATTCTAATGCTGTCTTCCACACTCATTGTTTTGGACATTTTCTGTGATTTGCCCAAGTAAATGCTCCATGTCAAGAGATGGGTCTAAGACGTAATGCCGTGTAAGAAAAAATGAGCTAAATTTTTGGCAAAAATTTCTGGTGCAAAGGAAGTCAACTAATAAGTGTTGTAAAAGTTACACTAAATAGTCAAAAGATGCACCAAATGTATCCTCCGCCATCAGCAATCATTTTACATCTCGTGCATTTTAAGACGGTCTAGTCTAAGTTTCCACATTCATATTAGACAGTTTTAATAAATCTGCCCCGTAGAGATCAGGGAGGAGACTTAGAAAAATGTGTTCTCTGGCACATCACTGCTTATCTGATCCCAACAACATTTTCTATCTGCCTTCAGAAAATGTGGAAATCATTATTGTCATTCTCCTGTTTTGGAAATAATGTCTTCGAAATACTAATTCAGAGAACAATGATGGGTGTTTTACTTGTTTAACCTTTCTGGAAAGGGATCCGCACGATCACGCGGCATATTTCACATTTATTCGTTCTGTGATTAGTAAAATGTGAAGTTTCCAAGAATTCTGAAGATGAGAACGTGCTTCCAGCTGCTTATGGGTCAAGTAAGAATGAAGATCTTGCTTAAGAGAAGGGTGCACTAGCCCGAGAGGACAGTTTCTCCTGCTCCCTTTGAGTGACAGCACTCTCCCCTCCAAAAAAATTTAGAGAGATACCTGTCACTCATTGGGACTGAGGTAGGTGAGAAACCCGGTGGCGAACCTCTTGGACTAATCATCACAGTAGTATAGCCTTGTCTTTTAAATGTCTGATTTTTCTGAAATGACGGAACCATTATCTGATTCATGGTTTGGAGAGCAATAACTCTTTGTCAAGTTCACTTTACGTCTCACATTTCTTGAACATTATTATTATTATTATTTATGTTACTTTTATTGTCTTATTTGTAGGATTTTTATATTCAGAGATGTGGATCCATGTTATCCATACAAATATTAAAGGGAACTTGTCACCAGGTTTTTCCCTCATGAACTGCGGCCACCACCAGTGAGCTCCTATATACAGCATTCTAAAATGCTATTTATAAGAGCCCAGGTTGCCCTGTATAATGTAAAAAAACACTTTTATTATACTCACCGAGGGAGCAATCCAGTCCAATCAGTGTCGCTGCTCTCGGTCCGACGCCTCCTCTCTTCCTTCCATAGCCATCCTCCTGCCTAGCCCTGTGTGCATGACGCATCCTACAGCATCCACACAGGCCGGCATTGAGGTCCTGCACAGACGCACTTTGATCTGTCCTGCTGAGAGCAGATCAAAGTATTGTAGTGCACATGCGCAGCCGGTCTTTAACCTTTCTTCGCTCCTGCGCATTACAGTACTTTGATCTGCCCTCAGCAATGCCGACTTGGGCTGGATAGAAGGACAATGGAGATCGCAGCAGAGAGGAGGTGCCGGAATGGAGAGCAGCGACGCCCATCAGACCTATGTGAGTATTATAACAGTGTTTTTTACGTTATACAGAGAGGCCTGGGCTCTTATATATAGCATTTTAGGCTCTTATATACTGTTTTCTAGAATACTGTATATCAGGACTCACTGGTGGTGGCCGCAGCTTATAGTCGCCAAATCTGGTGACAGGTTCCCTTTAAGGAAAAGCTTGGAGAATTTTCAAATGTATTACTTACCAATGAGAAAGTTGGCATATGAAGTGCTGGATCCATATTCTTTCTCTAGATATTTGTTGAGGAAGGTAGATAGAGCAGCAATGACCGATGAGAAACTGCACTGAGACAGGACCAGGATCAAGAATAATGGATTCATGAGCAGACGCACGAAGTGTCGTGGGAACTCTGCAAATAGAGAACACAAACATTCATATGTAAAACATATAAAATTATGTAAATGGTTACACTAAGACATAAAAAAATAAAATTATATATATATATATACATATATATATATACACAGCATGTATGTATATATGCTGGACTCATTTTGTCTAGTGTCAATAAAACCAAACATTATGGCATCTCCACCCTAATACACTGGGAATTACAGTAGTTTTGACATCATGTCATCATAGTGTGGCGACAAGTCCTGTGCACTATTAGCTTAAACAGCATAAAGAATATTCATCTGTCTTCCTAAGAATGCAGTGGACTACTTATAAGTCCACAGTATTCATGAGAATTTCTAAGATGCTTGTTTTTACCAGCCCTATCCATCATATATGAAGTTTGGAATAACCCTTTAACCTTGAACCCTATAGTCTGCTGCTGGAATAAGGTTTGCTGAATTCATTAAGCATGCCTTTTAAATAACTTTGACATATTTTTGGGCTGTTCATGCCCCAGAAGAAAAAGAATCTATGCTAGATTTTTACACCAGTTCTTTGGCATACATTATTGGTAAATATGTAGTTTGGCCATGCTCCTTTTTGCGAAACCTACCTGTCCCTCCCCCTAAACTTTCCCCTAATTGCAGAGTACAGCACAAAAGTTAAAAAAAAAACAGTCACAAAAGTTTGCATGTAATACTATTTAGATCAATTTTTGCTACCGTTTGACAGCAGTTTTCTAGCATAGCGGGGAGGACTAATTCCCTCCAGCACTGTGCACCACTGTCATATCTTTGAAACAATCTGTCATTGCCATGTCCAAATATTAGATCTCAATTACTAAATGTGAGACAATTCATCTTTTCAATTCTCTGACATGGAGTAGAGTTCCTGAAAAGCGCAACACCTCACAGCTGTTATTCTCCGACCACACTTTGGCGACTATCTAGCTCATCTGTGCAATTTCCTATCTCTAGGGGTTAGCGGGCCCCAATAGCTTTTCGAAGGAGCAGTTCTGCCTATTAAATTCTGTTCTTCTACTATTAAGAACTGCTAGGACTTAACTGCCCTAGATCAGTCTTATCTGTCGTAGGCGCTTGACTTCCACCCAACTTCCTGTCACTAGTCAAGTTTCTTGGTTAAATACTGATAACTGAATGGCCGACCTTTGGCAGCTACTTTCCTGCAAGTTTCTGAAGTGCCAGTGGCTTCCTGCCCAAGGAAAAATACAATGTGCTCAACGCATGTCAGAACTGGGTTCTCCAGGGTCCCTAGGATCAGAACTTGTCCTGGAAAAACCCTATTAAATGTTTAACTAATCAGTTTATAGTAACTCCGGCCAAGTGGAAACCGAGCTGTCAAGTTACATTGCAAGGTTTATAAAGTCATCTATAAAGTCTGACATGTGAGTACAATAAGTGTGTGTATTTAAAGCAGCCAGCCAAATGATGAGAGGTGTAGTATTATTACTTTTCTGCCTATTTATTTACTTATATTTTATCTTAGAATATATATATATATATATATATATATATACAGTCATATGAAAACGTTTGGGCACCCCTATTAATGTTAACCTTTTTTTCTTTATAACAATTTGGGTTTTTGCAACAGCTATTTCAGTTTCATATATCTAATAACTGATGGACTCAGTAATATTTCTGGATTAAAATGAGGTTTATTGTACTAACAGAAAATGTGCAATCCGCATTTAAACAAAATTTGACCGGTGCAAAAGTATGGGCACCTCAACATAAAAGTGACATTAATATTTTGTAGATCCTCCTTTTGCAAAAATAACAGCCTCTAGTCGCTTCCTGTAGCTTTTAATGAGTTCCTGGATCCTGGATGAAAGTATATTTGACCATTCCTGTTTACAAAACAATTCCAGTTCAGTTAAGTTTGATGGTCGCCGAGCATGGACAGCACGCTTCACATCATCCCACAGATGTTCAATGATATTCAGTTCTGGGGACTGGGATGGCCATTCCAGAACATTGTAATTGTTCCTCTGCATGAATGCCTGAGTAGATTTGGAGCAGTGTTTTGGATCATTGTCTTGCTGAAATACCCATCCCCTGCGTAACTTCAACTTCATCACTGATTCTTGCACATTATTGTCAAGAATCTGCTGATACTGAGTTGAATCCATGCGACCCTCAACTTTAACAAGATTCCCGGTGCCGGCATTGACCACACAGCCCTAAAGCATGATGGAACCTCCACCAAATTTTACTGTGGGTAGCAAGTGCTTTTTTTGGAATGCCGTGGTGTTTTTGCCTCCATGCATAATGCCTTTTTGTTTGACCAAACAACTCAATCTTTGTTTCATCAGTCCACAGGACCTTCTTCCAAAATGTAACTGGCTTGTCCAAATGTGCTTTTGCATACCTCAGGTGACTCTGTTTATGGCGTGCTTGCAGAAACGGCTTCTTTCGCAGCACTCTCCCATACAGCTTCTCCTTGTGCAACGTGCGCTGTATTGTTGACCGATGCACATTGACACCATCTGCAGCAAGATGATGCTGCAGGTCTTTGGAGGTGGTCTGTGGATTGGCCTTGACTGTTCTCCCCATTCTTCTTCTCTGCCTTTCTGATATTTTTCTTGGCCTGCTACTTCTGGGCTTAACAAGAACTGTACCTGTGTTCTTCCATTTCCTTACTATGTTCCTCACAGTGGAAACTGACAGTTTAAATCTCTGAGACAACTTTTTGTATCCTTCCCCTGAACAACTATGTTGAATAATCTTTGTTTTCAGATCATTTGAGAGATGTTTTGAGGAGCCCATGATGCCACTCTTCATAGGAGATTCAAATAGGAGAACAACTTGCAAGTGGCCACCTTAAATACCTTTTCTCATGATTGGATACACCTGCCTATGAAGTTCAAAGCTCAATGAGGTTACAAAACCAATTTAGTGCTTTAGTAAGTCACTAAAAAGTAGTTAGGAGTGTTCAAATCGAGAAATTGATAAGGGTGCCCATACTTTTGCACCGGTCAAATTTTGTTTAAATGCGGATTGCACATTTTCTGTTAGTACAATAAACCTAATTTCAATCCAGAAATATGACTGAGTCCATCAGTTATTAGATATATGAAACTGAAATAGCTGTTGCAAAAACCCAAATTGTTATAAAGAAAAAAGGTTAACATTAATAGGGGTGCCCAAACGTTTTCATATGACTGTATATATATATATATATATATATATATATATATATATATATATATATATTATACAGTACAGACCAAACGTTTGGACACATCTTCTCATCTCTGGAACAACTATTAAGAGGAGACTTTGTGCAGCAGGCCTTCATGGTAAAATAGCTACTAGGAAACCAAATGCTAAGAACAGGCAACAAGCAGAAGAGTCTTGTTTGGGCTAAAGAACACAAGGAATGGACATTAGACCAGTGGAAATCTGTGTTTTGGTCTGATGAGTCCAAATTTGAGATCTTTGGATCCAACCACCGTGTCTTTGTAAGAAAGGTGAACGGATGGACTCTACTTGACTGGTTCCCACCGTGAAGCATGGAGGAGGAAGTGTGATGATGTGGGGAAGCTTTGCTGGTGACACTGTTGGGGATTTATTCAAAATTGAAGACATACTGAACCAGCATGGCTACAACAGCATCTTGCAGCCGCATGCTATTCCATCCAGTTTGCGTTTAGTTGGACCATCATTTATTTTTCAACATGATAATGACCCCAAACACACCTCCAGGCTGTGTAAGTGCTATTTGACTAAGAAGGAGAGTAATGGGGTGCTATGCCAGATGACCTGGCCTCCACAGTCACCAGGCCTGAACCCAATCGAGATGGTTTGGGGTGAGCTGGACCGCAGAGTGAAGGCAAAAGGGCCAACAAGTGCTAAGCATCTCTGGGAACTCATTCAAGACTGTTGGTAAACCATTTCCAGTGACCACTTCTTGAAGCTCATGAAGAGAATGCTAAGAGTGTGCAAAGCAGTAATCAAAGCAAAAGGTGGCTACTTTGAAGAACCTAGAATATAAGACGTATTTTCAGTTGTTTCACACTTTTTTAAGTATTTCATTCCACATGTTTTAATTCATAGTTTTGATGCCTTCAATGTGAATCTACAATTTTTAGTCATGAAAATAAAGAAAACTCTTTGAATGAGAAGGTGTGTCCAAACTTTTGGTCTGTACTGTATATACTGACAAGCAAAAGAGTAACAATGTTTTAAACTTTTGATTTTCAGACAAGGAAACTAGAGTATGATCTCCAGCACTTCAAAGAAGGTTAAAAATATTTATTGAGGTTCTATTAAAAAAGATCCATCGATCATGAAAACAGTGAGGGGGGACACATTAAGAGAAATCCAACATGTTTCAGCTAGTAGAGCCTTATTCAAGGATTGCACTTACATGTCTATTGTGCACACAGATATACTGAGAAGTTTCACTTGGAATGGAAAGGAACCTGGAAACAATTTCCAGTAATTGCTAGTAGAAAAGTCTCTATAGTAAGCACCTGAAAAAATGCATGTATGAAACACCTAAGTAAAGTGAACAGGTGCATATAGGTGCGTGCACACATAGACAAGAAAAAGGATGTATATAAAATAAAAAATACCAAAAATTAGTACAGATAAAACCGAAACATATATATATAATACAATACAAAAAATATACATTCAGTTATATTGCAAAATGAGATCCTGCCGAACATTAAGACCTAGGGGTTGGCGTGTAGCTAGTTTAAAAATCCAGTAAGATTCACGATTTAGTATAGTTCTATGATAATCTCCACCTCTGGCTGATTTGAAAACTCTTTTCAATACCTTGAAATTTAGAACCATTTAGAACTATACTAAATCGTGAATCTTACTGGATTTTTAAACTGGCTACACGCCAACCCCTAGGTCTTAATGTTCGGCAGGATCTCATTTTGCAATATAACTGAATGTATATTTTTTGTATTGTATTATATATATATATGTTTCGGTTTTATCTGTACTAATTTTTGGTATTTTGTATTTTTTATTTTATATACATCCTTTTTCCTGTCTATGTGTGCACGCACCTATATGCACCTGTTCACTTTACTTGGGTGTTTCATACATGCATTTTTTCAGGTGCTTGCTATAGAGACTTTACTACTAGCAATTACTGGAAATTGTTTCCAGGTTCCTTTCCATTCCAAGTGAAACTTCTCAGTATATCTGTGTGCACAATAGACATGTAAGTGCAATCCTTGAAAAAGGCTCTACTAGCTGAAACACATTGGATTTCTCTTAATGTGTCCCCCCTCACTGTTTTCATGATCGATGGATCTTTTTTAATAGAACCTCAATAAATATTTTTAACCTTCTTTGAAGTGCTGGAGATTATACTCTATTTTGCTTGTCTGTGTTCTACCTGAGGCCAGGGCAGCTCCGTGCACCAACACCGATCCTGACCTGGACTTTAGGAAGGGTGAGATGAACTACTTTTTCTATTTTCTGTATTTGATTTTCAGACTCCATATCTCCCGACCCAATGCAGTTTTGATTGTGAGACTACCTACATTTTATAGACAATCATTTTGGTTATCTCATGCATAAATTTGACTTTCACTATTTAACATGATATGCAGATTCTTCTCATGTCACTGCATTCTTACTGTTTTTCAAAATCTAATTTTTTATTATTTTGTTAGTACTTTGTAAATCCACCTTTTGGCTTTCAACACTGCCTGAATCCTTCTGGGCATGCTCTTGATCAGATTCAAGCATGTCTAGACCAAAATCTGATGCCAGGTCACTTCTACAAGGACCCAATGTTGGTTCATACTCACTTTGGTATCTACAGCATGAGTAGAGTAGAAATCCAGCAATCTGGTCCAAGATAGGTTAAAAATAGGTTCTTTCTTTATTTTATGTTCAAGTTAAAAAAAAATTTCCATCATGAATTCATAGGAATAAACGTAAGAGGACGCGTTTCGAACAGAGTTTGTTCTTAGTCTGTCTCTAGTAAATGGACACTGAGAGAGTGATTAAAAAGACATGAAACCGGACATAGAATCTGAAAAGACTGCACAGGTTCAAGGTGATTAATTGGAGTAATTCGACTCCCATGGGAAATAAGTGGTCATATCAATACACATACAACATATCTTTCTTTAAATTCATACCCAGGGGAGTTCTAGTGTCCATTGTAAAAATCCACTTGATTTCCTTGCGACAAAGAATATCTTTAAGATTACCACCTCTTTTTGGTAGACACACTTTCTCAATTGCATTAACCTGCAGTGAATCCATGTTGCCCGCATGCACATTGAGAAAGTGCTGCGATGCTCCAGATAATCCTCTAGTAGTTGCATTACTGGAGCATCGCAGCACTTTCTCAATGTGCATGCGGGCAACATGGATTTCCGGTTTCATGTCTTTTTAATCACTCTGTCAGTGTCCATTTACTAGAGACAGACTAAGAACAAACTCTGTTCGAAACGCGTCCTCTTACATTTATTCCTATGAATTCATGATGGAAAATTTTTTTTAACTTGAACATGAAATAAAGAAAGAACCTATTTTTAACCTATTTTGGACCATATTGCTGGATTTCTACTCTACTCATGCTGATGCTGAGGTCTGCCTACCTCTTTCTTTCCGTGCACGGTCTGGATTTGATCTCGAGTACAGGTGAGCGGGGTCACCCCCTTCCTCTGTTTTGTCACTTTGGTATCTACAGTATACAACTTTTTGTTCAACTGTACCCACAATTGTTTGATTGGGTTGAGGTGTGGGGACTGTAGGGACCAATCCAGCAACTCTACTTCTTTGTCATTGAACCATTGAACCACCAATCTCGACGTATGCTTTGGTCATTGTCCTGCTGGAACACTATGTCATTATTTTCATACCCATAGTACTGGAGTATTTGAAGTAACTCCTCTTGTAGGATACTCACATATAGGTCAGCATTGAGACCACCATCGATCCTGGTCAATAATCCCATATGTTCAAGCTTCCTCCACTGAACTTGACAGTTCCTTCAATTTCTTGATCTATTTTCTTAGTCCCTTTTTACCTTGTTTTTCCTCGACCTTTCAGAGCCTAGTCTAGTGACTTTTGTCATATTGCGCCAAATCAACTGTTTCCAATCTTCCACTGTTCGTACTTTTTTGTAAACTCGAGCCGACTCTTCTCATTACAATATTGAAGTTGAGGCTTCTTTACCTTTTTTCGGGGTACCATTCCAGACTTGTGTAACATGCATCACACAGTGCTTGCATAGACGTCTGGGATCTCACTATTATGAAGCATTAAGGCCGCTTTACACGCAGCGACATCGCTACAGCGATGCCGTTGGGGTCACGGAATTCATGACGCACATCCAACCGCTTTTGCGATGTCATTGTGTGTGACACTTACGTGCGATCGAAAATGGTCACAAAATCGTGCAAAATCGTTAATCGTTGACATGCTCCCCTATTCCCAAAAATCGTTGCTGCTGCAGATACGATGTTGTTGGTCGTTCCTGTGGCAGCACACATTGCTATGTGTGACACCGCAGGAACGATGAACATCTCCTTACCTGCGGCCGCCGGCAATGCGTAAGGAAGGAGGTGGGCGGGATGTTACGTCCCGCTCATCTCCGCCCCTCCACTTTGATTGGGTCGCCGCTTAGTGACGTCACTGTGACGCCTTAGAAAAGAGGTGGTTCGCTGGTCACTGCGACGTCGCTAGGCAGGTAAGTAGTGTGACGGGTCCAAGCGATTTTGTGCGCCACGGGCAGCAATTTGCCCGTGACGCACAAACGATGGGGGCGGGTACGCACGCTAGCAATCGCGCTAGCGAGATCGCAGCGTGTAAAGCGGCCTTTAGAGCCACGTCCTTTGCTGTGTTTGGTGCACCAGAACTGATAGACCTTGTGATGAGCTGACTTGTTGACTCCAATATTTTTCCTGGATGTCCACCTTTTGGCTTTTGAATGGATAAACTTCATTTCGTACTCTTCCTACTGTCATGGCCCTCACATGATGCCGTTTGGCAATTTTTGTGGCCGAGAGACTGAGCCGGATGATGCTGTTTCTCTTTTCTTGGGTATCTCCTCAATTTGAGCCAGTGACCTTTTGTTTGGGAATCAACCTAATAACACACTGAGCTATTAGGGAATCTGAGAACAGGTTATAATTTGTAGTATACAGGAAGAAAATGATTTTTCAAACACTAGGAGCAAAACAGTAAAAATGTAGTGACATGACAAGAATCTGCATAACTAATCATATGCTAAATACTTGCAAAGCAAATTTCTATATGACATAAGACATGATGATTGTCTATAAAATGAAGGTAAGCACAAAACAGACTGTTTGCAACACCAGGTGGAATACTTCACCAACGATAGGTGATGCGGCCCTGTCACACACAGAGATAAATCTTTGGCAGATCTGTGGTTGCCATGAAATCATGGACATATTGTTCCATTTGTACACAACCACAAACCTGGCACTGATTGTCCACAATTTCACTGCAACCACAGATCTGCCGCAGATTTATCTCTGTGTGTGACAGGGCCTTAAGTCAAAGGGATCCTCTTGGTCACCATCTCACAGATAAAAAGTATGGACAGCGTCCCTGGGGTATTTTCAATTTTCTTTATTTCATCAGGCAACATTTCGCCTTACATATAGGAATGCTTGATAAAGCCCAAATGTAGGGCGAAACGTTGCCTGATGGAATAAAGAAAATTGAAAATACCCCTCGGATGCTGTCCATGCTTTTTATCTATAAAATGAAGGTAGTTTCACACTCAAAACTGTAGTGGATGGTGAGATATGGAGCCTGAAAGTCAAAAGTCCGAAACATTGTTACTAGGGATGATCGAATACTTCAAATATTCGGCTTCACAAATATTTGCCAAATACGTCGCCGCTATTCAACTATTCGTGAATATTCGATGCGCAATGTAAGTCTATGGGAAACCCGAATAACAACTATTCGGAACTATTTGGGTTTCCCATATACTTACATTGCACATCGAATATTCGCATATCAGCGTCCTATTCGTCGGATATTCGCGAAGCCGAATATTTGAGGTATTCGATCATCCCTAATTGTTACCCCTTTTCTGGTGAGTGTATATATATATATATATATATATATATATATAGATAGATAGATAGATATATATACAAAATTACAAAATAAATGTATTTTGTCCTGCAACTAGATGCTCTGGGCCATCAATCAGTACAAACTGTCCAATGCTGCCAAGTTGGATGCATATTCAAGAATGTTCTTGCCAAAATTCTTTTTATTAATGTTCCTGAGTGACTGCGTGATTGACTATGAAGCGTGCCAAAAAATTCTTGGAAACCGTATGGTCATTGCAGCAAACAAGAGAAGCTTTGTGCGTGTCCTGATACACTCGTAGTTGGTGGTAAAACCATACACTTTTCTATCCTGTGCTAATAGCTTCAATGCTCGGAGTAAATCTTGTCATAACTGCTGCCAAACTACAAACCTTACCTGTAAAGCCACTAAAATCAAAAAGTGCGTTAGATCCTTATTTCTGGCACTGAGCTGACTACAGAGATACTGTATAAAGTTATACTTTCTACTATAAAAGCTCAGCGCATAAATGACATCAAATACACTGTGTGCAGAATTACATTTGGCAAGTCGTATTTTAGAGATTTTTTTTATTATTGATCAACAACTATGTTCTCAATCAACCCAAAAGACTTATAAATATCAAAGCTTAATATTTTTGGAAGTTGGAGTGGTTTTTCTTAGATTTGGCTATCTTAGGAGGATATCTGATTGTGCAGGTAACAATTACTGTGCAGAATTATTAGGCAACTTAATAAAAACCAAATATATTCCCATCTCCCTTGTTTATTTTCACCAGGTAAACCAATATAACTGCACAAAATGTAGAAATAAACATTTCTGAGATGCAAAAACAAAACCCCAATAAATTAGTGACCAATATAGCCACCTTTCTTTATGATCACACTCAACAGCCTACCATCCATAGATTCTGTCACTTGCTTGATCTGTTTACGATCAACATTGCATGCAGCAGCCACCACAGACTCCCAGACACTGTTCCGAGAGGTGTACTGTTTTCCCTCCTTGTAGATCTCACATTTTATGAGGGACCACAGGTTCTCTATGGGGTTCAGATTAGGTGAACAAGGGGGCCATGTCATTATTTTTTCATCTTTTAGACCTTTACTGGCCAGCCACGCTGTGGAGTAATTGGATGCATGTGATGGAGCATTGTCCTGCATGAAAATCATGTTTTTCTTGAACGATACCGACGTCTTCCTGTACCACTTCTTGAAGATGCTGTCTTCCAGAAACTGGCAGTAGGTTTGGGAGTTGAGCTTCACTCCATCCTCAACCCGAAAAAGTCCCACAAGTTCATCTTTGATAATACCAGCCCATACCAGTACCCCACCTCCACCTTGCTGGCGTCTACGTCGGAGTGGAGCTCTCTGCCCTTTACTGATCCAGCCTCCATCCATGTGGCCCATCAAGAGTCACTCTCATTTCATCAGTCCATAAAACCTTTGAAAAATCAGTCTTAAGATATTTATTGGCCCAGTCTTGACGATTTATCTTATGTTTCTTGTTCAAAGGTGGTCGTTTTTCAGCCTTCCTTACTTTGGCCATGTCCCTGAGTATGGCACACCTTGTGCTTTTTGATAGTTCAGTAACGTTGCGGCTCTGAAATATTGCCAAACTGGTGGCAAATGGCATCTTGTCAGCTTCACGCTTCATTTTCCTCAATTCATGGGCAGTTATTTTGCGCCTTTTTTGCCCAACACGCTTCTTGCGACCCTGTTGGCTATTTGCCATGAAACACTTGATTGTTCGGTGATCACGCTTCAAATGTTTGGCAATTTCAAGACTGCTGCATCCCTCTGCAAGACATCTCACAATTTTGGACTTTTCAGAGCCTGTGAAATCTCTCTTGTGACCCATTTTGCCAAAGGAAAGGAAGTTGCCTAATAATTAAGCACATCTTATATAGGGTGTTGATGTCATTACACCAAACCCCGCCTCATTACAGAGATGCACATCACCTGATTTACTTAATTGGTAGTTGGCTCTCAAGCCTATACAGCTTGGAGTAGGACAACATGAATAAAAATTATCATGTGATCAAAATACTCATTTGCCTAATAATTCTGCACACAGTGTATATGGGGATTTATAAAAATGGTTCAACTATTAAAGTGCTAATTGTTTTCAATAATGATGGATAGATGATTGGAAGGTTTTGCCTAGTGGCAGCGCACCGCTGTGTGATATTTGAGTATGTTGTCCATATCTTTTTACCTACAATGATGGTTTTTTTCTTTATTTTTTTTCCTTGTTACTACCACTCCTCCTATTAGGACTTGCACTATTTGCTCTCAGTTGTGATGTGACAGTGGCCTTATATACTTTGATCAAAATGTTTATGCACCACTCCCACGTTTTTGGGGATTTTTTAACACTAGAGTGGTGTTTAAATCTAGGACTCCTGCCCTCGGTCTTATATTAACCTACCATTGGCTTCAACCTCTTACCGATTCCTTTGCAATCCTACAACGCCATCTTTTGCCCGTAGCTTCTGACTGGCCAGAAGTCAGAAATTACATTACAAGTTCTCAATGCAAGTCTATGAGAGCCAGAAAGAGAACAGAATGAGGCTCTCATAGAGTTACATTGAGTTGTGACCTCCGGCGCACTTCATGAAACACTGGAGCAGCCAACAGGTCTCAAACTGGAGAAGACAGGCTGGAGCGACGCGGATAACAGATGAAGACGCCGGAAGGTGAGTATAAGACTGGGCAGGGGAATTAGATTTAAAGCACCACTCCAGTGCTGAAATGAAAAGAAATGCTTCAGTGGCGCTTTAACTAAGAACCTCATGTTCAGTTTTGAAAATTTTGCTTAGCTGCAGTAGTTCTATGTATAATATTTGGACGTGCAGTCCATGTCTTTTTACCTACAGTTATGGAGTAATAATAATAGTGATGCTTGGCAAAAATGAACGTATGATGAAAATTACCATTTAAAGTGAACCTGTCAGGTCCAATATGCACCCAGAACCACGAGCAGTTCTGGGTGCATATTCCTAATCCCTGCTAACCGTCCCTGTATACACTACCATAGATAAAGGGATCTTTAGAAAAATTATTTCTAAAGATCTTTTATCGTATGCTAATGACCGAGGGGACTAGTCCCCTGGGCGTCAGTTCCCCTGGCTAGTCGGCTCCATTAGCGTGTTGGTATACCCCTGTGGGCCCCTGTGGGCGTGCTAACATGCTAATGAATGTGCAACGTCACAGGTTGATCTCACTCACCTCTCCGCTGCCATCGCGTCCAACGCTGGATTTCGGCTCAGTGCGCATGACCTTGGAGTTTGGGTCATGCGCATTATGAAGTCGGGTGTACGCGTCCTGGCTTCAAACTGAAGTAGTGCACATGACCAAAAGTCCAGGGTCATGCGCACTGAGCTGAAATCCAGTGTCGGGTGGCGATGGCAGCGGAGAGGGGAGTGAGATCATCCTGTGACGCTGCACGTTCATTAGCATGTTAGCACGCTCACATGGGTGTACTACATGCTAATGGAGCCGACTAGCCATGGGAACTAACGCCCAGGGGACTAGTCCCCTCACTGATTAGCATATAAGAAATGATCTTTAGAAATACTTTTTCTAAAGATCTCTTTATCTATGCTACTAGATGCTGGGACGGTTAGGCAGGGATTAGCAATATGCACCTAGAACTGCTCGTGGCTCTGGGTACATATTGTACCTGACAGATTCCCTTTAAAAGTGTTTTGAAAAGTCAATCCATGTAAGAAGCCTTTAAAATGTTCATAAATTACACAATTTCAGAAGCAAGAACCATACCATTGGTGAAACCTGTGTAGCCACACAGCGGCTCAAGAGGTAAGGGGGCCACTACCACCACCTCCAAAGTAGGTAGAATTGGGCATTATGAAGAACTACTGTAGTGTTAAGGGCCCATATATTGTTCTCACCCTCTTTTGTCTGTGTCCACTACTGGTCCTACATGATTACTTTTGTAACAGCCCACACATTGTTTCACTATTACTGGCCAACTATATTACTGGCCAACTATATCTAGAAAAACCATAAGCAGTTCTTAATTCTGAACTCTTCCTACATCCAGTCTTGTAGGTTGGGCAGCATTTATCTTCCTGGTCATAAGAGTCATATTATTGTTAGTTACTGAACTGAACGTCAAGGACAAGAATTCACAGTGCTCAGCACTTGACTTGAGGAATAATATGTGCTCAGCCCTTCCTGTGATATGGCTGGCCGTGGTGTCCCTGTGGTGCCGTCTCCTTACTTTTGATAAAACCGGATAGAGAACTTTCCTCGCTGGTTGAATCTGGGATCTTCCTGAGAACGTTCTCCTCTGTATTTGACTTCTGACACCGAAAATAAAAAAAGAAACATAGTTATAATCTTTTTGTACTAGGCAAAAAATATGTGGACATCAATAGTTACACAATGTCATGCAATCTCATGTACAAACATCAGCTGGGGGAAAAGTGAGGAGTGAGGTTGAAGGACAGGATGTGAAATCTACAAAAAATGTTGATTCATGAAATTTGTCCCTTAATAGGTCTGTCCTGATAAATATTAAAAAGTGATAAAGGTGAGAGAAAACGTTTTACAAGTAATTCCACTCCATGGTCCATGCAAAATTATTAGCGAGTACAAAATGGCACAAAAGCTGTTATAAGTTGCTCCATGGTTGGAGATGTTATGCCTCAGTACACAAGCCATTATTAATTGTGATCATCGGCTCGAGTACAAATAAAAAAGAAAGCGCTACTGTATTCTGAGACAATATCTCACACAGAGATTTTCACAAACTCCCCCGACTGTCATGATGGCATTGGCTTCTGTTCATACTACAGATTCTGACACACTGCCTGATAATTTTGTGTCTGTGATCTACAAAGGCAGATTTGGGTATCGACCTGCTGAGTGCTAATTCAGAGGAAGGCTAGCAGGAGTTAATCTCTGCTAGTCTGCTTGTTACTCTTGATTGATCATCTGCTGTGGGGGAGCCAATCACATCTGCTCTCCTCCTATATATGCTGGCTGGATCCTTCCACCTATACCAGCTATAGATTGTCTTGGTTGGTGTGGGGAGTTGTGGTGATCCAAATTATCTGGTGTGATACCTGTTGCTGTGTACAGTTGTGGAGTTAACCCTTGTTGCCTTTTTGTTCCTACCCTCCTGCTCTTGTTTTTCTTCCTGAGTCTCTTTGTCTATTCCTGTGTGTGTGCAGTGTGTCAGAGTTTTAGCTTTCTCTTGTATGTCCTTATCTGTTTGCGATCTCCCTCTTGCCCCGTCCCTCCCTTGGGGAGAGGGGGTATTAGAGTATTATTTCTCAGGACTATAGAAAGGCACGGGATTCCAGCATCTCCACCATTAGGAGTAATGCAGAGGTAAGGGATAGCCTAGGGGCCAATTGTGTAAGGGACAGCATAGGAGCCCACTGTCCTTCGCTATCTCAAAGGAACAACTTGACACAATAGAAATTAATAGTTAGAAGTGATGTATCATGCTTAATTATCTGGCTTCTCCATCTGTTGGCAAAGATCAGAAGAACATTTCCTACATGAACATATTGTGCTAAATGTAAAGTGTAAGTTTTCTGGAAAAGAATAATGTTTAAGGTAATAGTTTAGGTACCTTCTATGCAATAAAATCATTTAATGACATTTTAGGGAATTCTTTCCTTTTAACTTTTTGGCAACTGTTTGAAGGTCTGTTCCTGTTGTGGTGTGACATTACATTGGCAAGTACTATCCCAACTGGGTACACCTTGACGTTTGGTGGGATAGCTTTATGCTTTTTTTGATCAAAAACAGTGTTTACTAAGTACCCTATGTTTATATGCACTATGCTTTTATTTAGTTACAGCAGGGTATGTTTTCACAATTTTTTTTCCTTGGTTTCTCTTAGTCTCATGGCCAGTGTGAACATGGTCTCACAAGTTCCATGTATACCATCTCATACTCCGGCTCACTTTTTTGTTTTTATGTAGTTTTTTTGTATTCAGTACAAACAGGGAGTGGCCCCCTTCTCAGCGAGCTGGACATTTCATTCTGTGAATCCCCCTGACTGTGTGTGTCCTGTTGGGACCCGGTCTCTCTCAGCCCTTAGCCACATTGAGGCCTATTTTAGACCCATGGTAAGGTTTTAATATTAGAGAGTGTAGGTACTATCCCAACTGGGTACACCTTGACGTTTGGTGGGATAGCTTTATGCTTTTTTTGATCAAAAACAGTGTTTACTAAGTACCCTATGTTTATATGCACTATGCTTTTATTTAGTTACAGCAGGGTATGTTTTCACAATTTTTTTTCCTTGGTTTCTCTTAGTCTCATGGCCAGTGTGAACATGGTCTCACAAGTTCCATGTATACCATCTCATACTCCGGCTCACTTTTTTGTTTTTATGTAGTTTTTTTGTATTCAGTACAAACAGGGAGTGGCCCCCTTCTCAGCGAGCTGGACATTTCATTCTGTGAATCCCCCTGACTGTGTGTGTCCTGTTGGGACCCGGTCGCTCTCAGCCCTTAGCCACATTGAGGCCTATTTTAGACCCATGGTAAGGTTTTAATATTAGAGAGTGTAGGTACTATCCCAACTGGGTACACCTTGACGTTTGGTGGGATAGCTTTATGCTTTTTTTGATCAAAAACAGTGTTTACTAAGTACCCTATGTTTATATGCACTATGCTTTTATTTAGTTACAGCAGGGTATGTTTTCACAATTTTTTTTCCTTGGTTTCTCTTAGTCTCATGGCCAGTGTGAACATGGTCTCACAAGTTCCATGTATACCATCTCATACTCCGGCTCACTTTTTTGTTTTTTGTTTTTTTTTTTTGTTTTTTTGTTTTTTTGTTTTTATTACATTGGCATGGATGTCTTTGATTGTACTGCACAAAGCACCGATTTCACCTGTCGACCATCTCCATTTCCCAAATGGCACATGTGCACACTAAGGTGGGCTTTGCACATTACGACATTGCAAGCCGATGCTGCGATGTCGAGTGCGATAGTCCATGCCCCCCGTCGCAGGTACGATATCTTGTGATAGCTGGCGTAGCGAACATTATCGCTACGCCAGCTTCACATGCACTCACCTGCCCTGCGACCGTCGCTCTGGCCGGCGACCCGCCTCCTTCCTAAGGGGGCGGGTCGTGCGGCGTCATAGCGATGTCACACGGCAGGCGGCCAATAGCGGAGGAGGGGCGGAGATGAGCAGGATGTAAACATCCCGTCCACCTCCTTCCTTCTCATTGCAGCCGGGAGGCAGGTAGGAGATGTTCCTCCCTCCTGCGGCTTTACACACAGTGATGTGTGCTGCCGCAGGAACGAGGAACAACATCGTACCTGTCTCTGCACCGGCATTATGGAAATGTCGGAGAATACACCGATGATACGATAACGACGCTTTTGCGCTCGTTAATCGTATCATCTAGAATTTACACACTACGATGTCGAAAGTGACGCCGGATGTGCGTCACTTTCGATTTGACCCCACCGACATCGCACGTGCGATGTTGCAACGTGTAAAGCCGCCCTAAAGAAAGGTCAGCTAAACCCAGTGATTTCACCCCCTCATATGTGTGGTTGTGAAAAAAAACTATCGGGCACATTAAAGGGAACCAATTATCAGGATTTTCGTATATAAGCTAAAGCCAGTGCTATACTGCCGCTATCAGGCTGCTTATCTACATACCATTAGTAGTCAGCTCGGATGTTTAGGTTTTCAATTCCAAGACAGTAAACTTTAAAAAATCGTCAGCTTCATGAGTGACAATTGCAACTGAGCAGATAATCTCTGGGTGGGTATTCATATGGCTTCCCGTCCTCCTGCCTGTTGTTCCTGCCCCTCTCTGTTCAATATGCTAAAGTTACTATTCATCTTTTTTGTCACTAAGATGGCGTTGGGGTTGGCACCTGCACATAGCGCCATCTTTTTGAAGACTCTGTTATTGTAGTCTTGTGGCTGAGAGGGCGGCACATGCGCCTTCACTTCTTCAGCTCTCGTTGTGACTGCGGGAGCACGCACGGTCACAACAGTAGTGGAAAATAGCTGATCGTAGCGATTAGCTGCAGAAGAGGACACCGGGCCGCCCAGTTCTTCTGCAGCTAATCTCTATGATCAGCTGTTTTCCACTCCAAAGTGGACCCATAGAAGCGCCTGGTCGGTGTGACATGGCTGTCGTACAAAGAGCTCTCCCTCACCGCTCCCCCTCCCCTGCTATAACATGGATTCATTTGCTGTTGTATCCTTGAAGTGAAAAAATAAATGCTGCACTGAACTTCTATGTTATTTGAAACTTGGATTGGTTCCTGGGACTATATACGGAGATTAGCACTGCTGTCCTGCCTCACTTTGACTCCACGTGGATTCCTGTGAGTACACCTCTTCCTGTTTCTGTGTGGTGCCGCTATTCAGTGCATTTTCTGTTTCTGTTGTCAGGAAAGTGTGGCTCCCGGCCTGAGAATTGCGGTCCCTGGAATTCGGCCTGGGGGACGCAGAACTGATCATTTCCACGGACGACAGCGAGTTGACCCCCCCCCGGCTGTCCAGGGCCCCCGACACTTAACCGAGTGCACCAGGTTTTGACATCGGCCCTGCCGATTGCTATCATCTGCCGTTTCCAGCGCTCCTCAAATCCTCTCCTGCATCAAGTGACCTCATCTCCTATTTTTTGGCAGTCATTTCAAATCATTAGTTAGTTTCTTACAGTAAGTGCATGAGAGCCTTGTTTTGAGTTTCATACACTTACATTGAAAAAGTGGCCTTCAATTATCACCCAAATCCTGTGTGAGCTAGCTAGTCGTAGTTGAAGTCACATGAAGGAGAGGACATGAGCAGTGCTGGAAACAGCAGAAGATTGCGACTGGTAGTATTTTAATAAACAAACTGTACACACATTACTGATGGCTAACAAAAAGGGTTAATAAAAAAGAAACGCTTGAGTAGTCTTTTACGTCAACCATTCAAACTATGAATAATGGTTAAGACCTAAGCAATGGACATCACTTGGGCAATAATACAAAATTAGAAGATCAGGACATTAAATTTAAAACAAAAAATTCTGTCACATTTACCCTAATTTCCTTCTGTGTTGATCAAGAGAAAGCAGGATTCATTTTACAAACGCAAAAGTTAAATTCATTTGTTGGTCTTACATGAATTGCCTTCAAAATGTCTAAGCTTAGAAAACGTGAAACATTTTTTTTACCTTTGTTGTCATGTGCTTTGGAAAGAAAAAATAAGGGATGGATGTAATCACAAGGCATCCACATGCTATGAGTAGACCAAGCCACCAAGCCCCTATCCAACGTGGATCACCTGGGTTAATGTCAACTTCCCCTGAAACAAGAGATAATAGTTATCATTAACAAATTAGATAAACGAGTTCAATTATGGCATTCCGCATATGAGAACATAACAGTTTGTGCATGTTCTAAATTTTCCAATTTTCTTCAGATTTTTGTTATTCTAATTAAGAATGATACCGATATTACTAGTATATGGTGTAAGTTCTCCATCTTTACTCACCAGTGTCAACTCTTCCAATGTCGACAAACATTCTCAAGACCATGGAACCAAGAAGATACCCGAACGCTGGTCCGAAGACTGAGATTGCAAACAGAATGGCTGCAGACAGACAAGAAGAATGGTTACATCACATAGATACTAAAAATATATTTAATTCAGCTTAGATTTAATTTCTTACCAATATACAAAGGTGAATTGTTTGGTTCCGCAAAATCATCAATATAGGAGATACCAAAGGGTTGTATAGGTACTGTGCCAATTCCAGCCAGTAACTGCCCCACCACCATTATCGCCCACATCTTGCTGGAGTCAATGTTTTTGGTTTGGGATGATCCTTGGCCTTGAGTCCTTGTATCATACATAGTCCTGTTTTCTCCGGTGCATAGTTCTTGCTGAGTTTTATTTCCTGTCCAATAAATCAATATGTCAACTTAAGTGAAATGTTCTGTCTATAACTTAGCTACGTGACCTTGTCAGAATCAGAATTAGGTTCTGATTGAATCACTCTGTGTTAACCACTCAAAACTGGGCGAGTGCTACTTTCAATATTATCAGCATCTACTGGATACCTATACAATTGAGACTGGTGACAGAGCAAAGAAGTATTGGCTCCCACATGCCATTCCCCATCCTATCCGCAGTCCGCAGCCGGAAAGACTCATGCTCCGATCACTGCATTGCCCAGCCGGCAAGACTCCTGCTCCAGTCACCGCATTGCCCAGCCGGCAAGACTCATGCTCCGGTCACCGCATTGCCCAGCCGGCAAGACTCATGCTCTGGTCACCGCATTGCCCAGCCAGCAAAGCTCATACTCCGGTCACCACATTGCCCAGCCGGCAAGTCTCATGCTCTGGTCACCGCATTGCCCAGCCAGCAAAGCTCATACTCCGGTCACCACATTGCCCAGCCGGCAAGACTCTTGCTCTGGTCACCACATTGCCCTGCTTGTATTCGGCTCGAAAATCAGGAGATCCTTGTTAGGTGAGTATAAGGAATATTGATTTATGTCTCTTGGGCACTTATGGGGCATAATTACTTTTAAATGGGAAAAAAGAAGGCAATAATACTATTTGAATGTGCACTAATGGATATTATTAATTTTTAGGGTATATAATTTTGAGGACATTAACAAATAATCACTTTTAATAGAGCAATATGAGGATATAATTAGTTTTATGGGCAACTAATTATTTTAAAAGTGGGAAGCATTAGGAGGTCATTATTATATTTTAGGGGCATTATTAAAGGGTATAATTACTTTTAAGAGGGCACAATGAGGGCATGAGTACTTTCTACTTTCAGGCAAGTGTTAGGAAACCCCATACACATTAAATTATAAGTCAGAGTTAGAAACTACTTAAAACACCACTCCAGCATTTCTTTTTTTTTCTAAGCACTGGAGTGGTGCTTTAAATCTAAGTCCCCTGCTCCCCAGTCTTATACTCACCTTCCAGCGTTTTCAATTTTTCATCATCGTTCTGGTGCCCATAACTTCTGTTTTGCCGTATGTGAAAAGTTACACCAAAAGCGCTCAACGCAAGTCTATGAGAGGCAGAACAAGGCCAGAATGAGGCTCTCATAGACTTGTATTGAAAAGTGGCCTCCTGTTAACTCCATGAAACACTGGAGCTGCCAGCAGGTCACAAATTTCAGGAAACCAACCGGAGTGGCAGCGATGGAAGATGAAAACGGGGCATGTGACTATAAGACAGGGCAGGTGACTTAGATTTAAAGCACCACTCTAGAGGTGAAATTAAAAAAACACTGGAGTGGTGCTTTAAGGGATTGTCAGGAACTTTTACATTGAGAGCCTATAATTAGTGTAGGTCATCAATATCTGATAGGTCACACTGAACACCCCCACAGAGCAGCTGTTCCTGGTCCTGTTGACTGGAAATGCTCAGTTGTGGATTTTCACAGCTCTTTCTACATTATAATGGTGAATCAATAGCGGGCAGATGTGCAGTATCTGCTGTAGCCACTATACTAGTGATGGAGCTGTGCTGCACACCATCGCAAGTGCCAGGGAACAGCTGATCATCAAAAATGCCGGGTGTTGCAACCCCATCGATCAGATATTGCTGAGCTATTAAGGGTAGGGCATCAATTTAAAAGTCCCAGACAGCCCCTTTAAAGGGGCTTTGTCAGCAGGTTTTTTCTCTGCAATCTGAAGACAGCATGCTGTAAGGGTTAAGATTCAGTTCACAGCCAGTAGTCTCTTATCTCAGAGTGTTTTTGTTTGCAATGTTAGTTTAGCTTCAGTAGCTTAATCCTTAGTGGTTCTGAGGAGCAGGTGAACTGTAGTCTGACTCCAGCCCCCCCCCCCTTGTGATTAGCAGCTTCTGTCTATGGAAATGTGCACTGAGAGCCTGGTGTGGGCTGTATGGGCTCTGCTACATGCAAAAACTAAAATCTTACATTACATCAGAATGGCTGCACCCAGTAAACTAAGTGATACATCTTTAGATTCAGGATCTCTTTTCCTACATTATGATGCTCTCAGATGAGGTAGCAAAAACCTGTTGACAGATTCCCTTTTAGAGTCTTTATTCCTGCCTTCTTTTGTATCAGCATTGTATTAACTTAAATTGGAAAGGTCTTATATTTATTTTCATTTTTTTTAAAGTCATATTATTATAATATGCATTTGTCAATTTATAGAAAACAAATAGGGTTCAAAGACCCAAGCATTCTCGAGAAGAACATACCATGTTCTATTGATGTGTACTGATACCTCTCCGAGAGGAAGTGTGGTACTGTCAGTAGGAATGTCCCAAGGGCTAGCAGTAAAGCACCAATACCAATAACACGAGGTCGATGTACCCGACATCCAAAATAGCTTATGAAGATAATCAGCACAGCATTACTAATCTGAAACAGAGGAAGTAAAAATCAGCACAATATGAACAGAATTAGATTGACATTGCTGTATAAAAAATTATCAGATAAAATCTATGCTAATGGTGAGATAGGAGATAATACTGTTACGTCAAGAGTCAGTGAAGAGTTACTAAAAGGATATGTTTATGGTTAGACAAAAAAGGTCTACTTTTCTTGTAGGAATAGCGCCTCTCTTGCAAGTGGGATTTGTCTGGTATTGCATGCATTTGATAAACAGCTAAAGAACATCTTTATGCAACAAATGATGGTGGACCTACCTCGTGGATGCTTGAGAGAAGACCAGAAGTCGAGCTGGAGAGGCCAAAGCGTTTCTCAATTGTGGTCAGGCTGCTCTTAAAGTAAGCGCTGTACAAGAGCTGCGAGAGCTGCAGAAGAGCATGGCAAAACACAAAAACCTAAGGAAAAAACATAGATGCAGTCAATATTTTTTTCCTGCCATAGTATTTTTTATGTTTCTCTTTCTGGTCATAGAAGGGACTCTGAATAACAAAGGATCTCATGATGGTGTCTGGTTTAGACACTCCAGATGAAAGGGCCTGATTCTTATTTTCATCTCCCTTGTCATGGCCTTTCAGCCAACTTATCGCCCGCTTGTTTGCGAACGGTGCAGTTCCTCTGATGAGGGAGTCCTGCCAACTAACGGCAAAGAGCATGACGCCAACCAGGGCTGGGACGTATCTTCAAGGATCCCACAACAGCCGCTGGTCTTATGATACCCACTCCCTTATACTGTTATCTCAGAATCCAAACAGATTTTCAGCTCAATAGACAAAATAAATATCACAATAAGTCATTTATAAATGAATAATGCTGCATATAATGGATACGGGTCTCTAGATGTTATAAGATTTCTGCGGGATGTTCTAAGTCCCGTATCTGTGGGAGGACGTGAGATATGGAGATCGGAGGGCCTGCTTCCTTGTCACATCAGGGGGTGTTTGATGTCACTCACTTAGCGCCAGACACGGATATTCTATTTCTGGGAGAATGATGGAAATCAGAAAAACAAAACAAGGCAGCAACGGAGCAGCATTGTAGGAAAGGTCTATCCAAAAGCTTAGACGATACTGGATGTGCCCAAGAAGAACTGCTACAAACTAATGTAGGGTGTACAGTATAACTGTAGACAATATTTACAGTGTACCATCCCTTTTCAGAAAACCTGTAGTGAAGCATGCTCTTCCTGTCCTCTTCCCTCAGGAGGGTAAAACTATTTTTGATGCACATCCCAGTCTAATACGTCCAAGAACTTTTCGGGTTCGTATGATTTGTAACTTACTATCCAACTTTTTAATCATAGAATAGTAGAGTTAGAAGGGACTTCAAGGGCCATCGAGTCCAACCCCTTGTGAGTGCAGGCTTTCCTAAATAATCCCAGCTATATGTTTATCCAGTTTCCACTTGAAGATTTCCTTTGATGGAGAGCTCACTAACTCCCGTGGTCGCCTGTTGTCGCCAAACCGTCTCGGATGGAAGAGGTTTTTTTCCTCACGATTCTAAGTGAAATTCGAGTTTTAAAGTTAAACAAGGCTGTAGCTGACCCCATCCACTAAAGGTTAAGAGGTTGTCGCGTTTTTATTTCCGCGTTGGGACACAAAGGTACGGGTTAGGGGTTTGGTATATGCCATCAGTCTTTTCAAACTAAACATCCCTAGTTTTTTAGCCGTACTTCATAGTTTTGAAAGGGTGGTTCCTCTTTATCACCATTATGCCCACATATAGGTATTTGACTTTGTTTTCTTCATTTTTAAGCATTTATTGCCCCTGCCATTGCATGTCCTGAACTAAAAGTCTACCTCTCGGACAGACAGGAGAGCGGGAGCAGAGAGACAAGGCCTCGCTCCCACTTCCTGTAATCCGTCTCTGCTGCTACAGACAGATTACACTTTACAGCAGGCACGGGACAAGTTATGTAGATGTGGCACTGCTAGTGTTCATCACCTTGGAGTGACTTTTTAAGGGAATGAAAACCTAAATAAAGTGAATTGTAGATGTCCTATTTAGCATGTTGACCAGCAACTGAGATCAAGTTGTCTGAAAGTGCAGCAGTCATTTAGGAGTAAAAATTATTAATATTAGCATTTCCCTACCAATTTTCAAACTATCAAAGCAATGTAAAGCACAGTATTAATGTGAACCTTGCTGCAGGTGCATATATGCAGCTATAGAGGACACAGAGGTGGCAGTCACATATGGATGAGGCCCTCGTTGGTCAGTATGTCGTGCTTCTCATCAGCTATTAGACTGATTAAAAATATAGACACAACACTTTTGTTTTTGTTCCCATTTTTATGAGCTGAACTCTGAGATCTCAGACTTTTTCTATGTACAGAAAAAGCCAGTTTCTCTGAAAATTTGTTCACAAATTTGTCTAAATCTGAGTATCATGAACACTTCTCATTTTCTGAGAATCCATCCACCTCACACTTGTGGCAGGTGCTGATTAGACAGCATGATTATTGCACAGGTTTGCCTTAGGCTGGCCACAATAAAAGGCCACTCTAAAATGTGAAGTTTTATCTAATAACAGCTATTTGGATTGACAAAAGCTTTTATTTACTTTTAGCTATTTTCATTATTTATTATTTATTTCACATATTTTGCCCCCACCCCAACTATAGGGTTATAAAAGTCCTTTGGGGAACATTTCATTATATATGCTTTTTCCAGATTTCCACTGGTATATTGGCCCCAGTTACAGGAGAAAATTCAGCCTCCTGGTAAAATAAACCATCTGTATCTTCCCTATAGGAAGCTTGGTTGTATCAGACAGTCGACTACTTGGTCCCGATCACATGCAGTTGCTCTCTGCAGTATAGAACACAGACCGCCAAGATATTTGCCATCTATGGGCTGTCTGGAAGTAAAGCAATCCGCTAATCTATTACATACAACAAATCTGTTGTATTAGATGTAATATAATCAGTATTCAGTGGTTGTCTTTGTTCAAACACTTTTTTTAAGTTATTTATTATTGATATTTTACAATTCTGTACTAAATCATTGCTTAATACAGTTTTATGTTGCAAACCATTCATACATTGAAATAAATAATAAAGCTGTATCCAGTATGCTCCAGAGCTCCCCATAGTGGTGGCTGCTGGAAACTTGTCATTTAATTTTTTTCCCTACATGTGAGGTCCATGTATGTCACACATTAGGTGTTGGTGTTTGGGGCAGGCTCATCAGCTGAGCTCATCTATACAGGGTAGGTTATTCAGATGAGGACTGCAGCTCCCTTTCAGTCTCTGACAGCAACATTTACATAGCACGACTGCATAGCAGAGTCTTGCCAGTGCTCTTACTATACTGTTTAGTCTAAAAGGCGCATTCAAAATTAGAGTAAAAATTAAAAAAATGTTGAAAAACATTTAGAAAATAGCCAACATTAAATCCGAATGCCCTACTTTACCAAATCAGATTTAAAAAAAAATTGCATTATTGTGTCCATAAAAGTCTGATATATAGAAAAATAGCAAATTAGTTTAACCGTATGGTAAATGATGTAAATGAAAAAAAAAATTGAAAAAGGCTCTTGTAGGAAGGAGTTATAGTTATGTATATGCATGGGACATGGAAATTTACATCTAAAAAACAATATAAATTTGTATTAATAAAGTAATCATGTGACAAGGTGATCTCTTATATCTATTTATACTGGCACCCTAAATTGAAATGTCTCTATCTGGTTTAAAAACCTACATGTCTGAGCAGAAAGGATAGCAGGATCCTTTCTGTCCAGACATGTCGGTTTTTAACCCAGATAGAGGCATTTCAAGTTGGGGTCCCAGTATAAGTGTATATAAGAGATCACCTTGTCGTGGTTACTGGGCTCACATGCATTAGCCAATATATAAGATAAGTACCTCTTTTTTCAGATATTCCTATTGCAGTAATGCAATACCAGAGTTCCCTTATTAATTGGTAGCATTTTGGAGTGCAGCTTTATGTACTTTTGTAGCCGTGTTTTCAGCTAGCACCTGTTCACACCTATTAGAGGTCAGTCTTTTTGATATAATTTAAGAAATGAATTAGCACAGAATCAGTCATCCAATGCAGAGCTGATAATATCTTATGAGCGTTACCTACCCAATGTGGTCAATCAATGGTGTCAGAAGTCATGTAACTAAAAAATGCATCTACCTGGATGAATGGAGAATGCCGAAGCATCCTGCCCTGGAGTAACGAGGGCTACAGTCGGTGTATATATAGCTTTCTTCATGATTTTACAACATTCCTTGCCTTTTAATAAGCTTAATTGATAAGTCGGACAACTTTTATAAGTCCAGAAATGTTCTATGTCCGTTGAATTTAACTCTAAAACCCAGCAGTAAAAATGAATTAGACTTTCCTTCGTGAATTACAGTCGCGTGCGCTCCATTTGGTGCCTATGCGCAGACACATGAGATACCTGTATTATGTTGCTTTGTTACATGCCTTTGAAAGATCAACTGAAAATCAGAAAGTGCAATGAAAGCCATTGATAGACAGTGTAATTCCTGCACACAGTCCCCACCACACGGGGCCTCTCTGGCAGGAGAAGAATCAGGTCACATGTCGCTATTTGTTCACTTTTCCCCGTCAATAGCAAAAATCTTGTCCTCACGAAACGAGGCCAAAATCTGCTTGGCATACCGCTTGACACAGTGTAAGGCTATTAACAAATAGACACAAGGCAAATAATATTGCTGGATAAAATGTCCAGGTTGGATGATAACATTAGAGACCACTCATACGGTTCCCTTTATTTTAACTCAGGAAAACCTTCCTGTTTGCCTGAAGAAACATTGAGTTTGTCTAATACTACTCTAAACATCCTGTTATAGATAAACAGGTATAATAAGGGTAAAGTAAACTTTGTAGTTTTTGTAAAGGATCCCAAGATATTGCCCGATAATTGCTACAAAAAAATGATTTCACAATTTGCTTCTACAGAGCAGTTCCTTAATAGGCCATACGCATCACAACCAAACTTCTTCATATTATTGGGATATGGCATCTAATTAAAAAATATGGGGGGTCCGATTCATATAACTCCCATTGATACTAATGTCACAGTGCTGGATTAGCCTTTTAACCCCTTCAGCCCCCGTGCACTTTCCGTTTTTGGTTTTTGTTTTTTGCTCCTTTTCTTCCGAGAGCCGTAACTTTTTTATTATTCCGTCAATCTTGCCATATGAGGGCTTGTTGTTTGCGGGACGAGTTGTACTTTTAAATGAAACCATAGGTTTTACCATATATTGTACTGGAAAACAGCAAAAAAATTCCAAGTGTGGAAAAACTGCAAAAAAAGTGTGATCGCACAATAGTTTTTGGGATGTTTTCTTCACCATGTTCACTATATGGTAAAACTGATGTGTTGTTGTGATGCCTCAGGTCAGTGCGAGTTTGTAGACACCAAACATGTATAGGTTTACTTGTATCTAAGGGGTTAAAAAAAATTCACAAGTTTGTCCAATAAAAGTGGCGTACGTTTTGCGCCATTTTCCGAAACACGTAGTGTTCTCATTTTTCGGGATCTATGGCTCAGTGATGGCTTATTTTTTGCGTCTCGAGCTAACATTTTTAATGGTACTATTTTTGCACAGATGCTACATTTTGATCGCCTGTTATTGCATTTTGCGTAAAACATGCGGCGACCAAAAAACGTAATTTTGGCGTTTGGAATTTTTTTGCCACTACGCCATTTACCAATCAGATTAATTGATTTTATATTTTGATAGATCGGGCATTTCTGAACGCGGCGATACCAAATATGTGTATATTTATTAATATTTTTAACCCTTTCATTTTCAATGGGGTGAAAGGGGGTGATTTGAACTTTTAGGTTTTTTGTTTTTTTTTATTTTTTAAAACTTTTTTTTACTCTTTTTTTTTATTTTACTAGTCCCCCTAGGGGGCAATAGCGATCAGCAATCCGATCGCTCTTATCTATCTGCTGATCACAGCTATACAGCTGTAAACAGCAGATTCAGTCACTTCCGGTTTCCCTCTGCTCCGTGCTGAGGAAAAACGAAAGTGAAACTTCGTAGCTGCAGGCGTCATCACATGACGCTGTGCTACGATGGCAACCACCGAACGTCACGTGATCACTCACGTGACTTCCGGTGGGGGCAGCGGTAAGTAAAAAACATGGCCGCGCACATATAGATCTCGCTGCCAGACTTTGTCAGCGAGATTTAAGGGGTTAAATGTTGCGAGTGGAGGCGATTTCACTCGTAACATGCAGGCACACATGTCAGCTGTTGAAAACAGCTGATATGTGTGCTGACCGTCGCCGCCTGCCTGCGGCAGGGGGCGGGGCTTAACGGGACACGATCCTTGACGGATAGATCCGTCCAAGGTCGTGAAGGGGTTAAAGTTTTATCCACATACACTGACAACTAAAAGGGTAACAATATTTTAAACTTTTGACTTTCAGGCTCCATATCTCACCATCCACTACAGCTTCCAACGTGAGACTCCCTTCATTTTATAGACAATCATCTTGGCTATCTCATACATAAATTTGACATGCAGCTACTTAGCATATGATTAGTTATGCAGATTCTTGTCATATCACTGGATTTTTACTATTTTGCTCCTCGTGGTGGAAAAATCTTTTTCTTATTGTATACTACAAATTACAACCTGTTCTCACATGCCATAAGAGCTCAGTGTGTTAATAACTTGATTGCGAAAGTGAAAGGCCACTGGTTCGAATTAAGGAGCAGCCATGAAGAAGATTTCCCAAGAAAAGAGAAACAGCATCATCCATCTCATCGATAGCAGTCTCTCGGCCAAGAAAATCACCAAACTGCATCATGTGAGGCCATGAGAGTTTGAAGAATATGAAATGAAGTCCGTCCATCCATTCAAGAACCAAGAAGTGGACGTTGAGGGTTGGAGTCAACAAGTCTGCTCATCACAAGGTCTATCAGTTCTTGTGTGATAAACACAGCAGTGGGGGCGGCTCATATGCTTTGTCATAGGGAGATCACAGACGTCCATGCAAGCACCGTGCAACGTACACTACATCAATCTGAAATGGTGGCCCGAAAGAAAGTGAAGTCTCAACTTCAATAACATCTTAAAAAGCATTGACTTGGATTTGCAAAAATGTTCGAAAAGTGGAAATCAGAAGATTGGAAACGGTTTATTTGGAGCAATGAGACGAAAGTCAATATACGAGGCTCTAATGGGTGCAAATGAGTCTGGAAGAAACAAGGAACTAAAGGGCTAACGGATCAAGAAATTGAAGAAACTGTCGTTAGATGGAGGAAGCCTGATGACATGGGGATTTTTCTCAACCAAATATGTTGGATACTTGACCAAGATCAATGGTGGTCTCAATGCTCAGCTACAGTATATGTGAGTACTCTTCAAGATGAGTTACTTCATACACTTGAGTACTATGGGTATGAAAAGGACAGTGATCTGAAGCATACATAGAGATTGGCAAAGAAATCGTTCTATGACAATGAACTAGAGGTGCTGGATAGGCCCCCATAGTCTCGAGATTGCAACCCAATTGAATATTAGGTAATTTGGTAAGCGTTGAGGAAAAAACTGTATACATACCCAAGTGAGTAAACCAGTATACACCAACATTGGGTACATGTAAAAGAGACCTGGGATCAGATTGGTGGAGACATACTTGAATAGCTCAACCCCCTAAATGCTTTGTTCACTATTGATCATGGCATTTAGGGGGTTAAACAGCCAGGGGCGGCATGGGCAGTGACAGCTGGAGCTTGGATATCACTTACGACAATCATGTGGGCACAGCTCCTATTCCTGCACGATTACAGTGACGTAAGTTTACGTCATAGGTCGTGAACCCCTATCCAACCATGACGTAAACTTATGTCAAAAGTTTGAAAGGGTAAACAGTCCACGAGAAAAAGACAACATGTGGATGGCATCTGAATACTATCCGATTATTCTACTAACCCATAGACTTGCATTGGTGAGATTGATCTGAGACATAGATCAAAATATCATAAAAGTCCTTGGGATTTTCTGCTCACCATTCAGTCATGTGAACAGCTCCATAGAAATTCTATCCATCTATCTGGATATAACTTATACGTGAATAACTGATGTCTGAACGAACCCTTAATGTTATGGGTTCAGGAGGCAAATTAAAGACAAAGGAAACTACAAACTGACAATTATAGTCACACGTAGTTGTGAAGATTTTTTTCCACATTGTACATTATGTTCCCAAATACGTACGTCATAGATGAGTCAACAGCACTGCCATGACTCCTAGGTGAAACTTGGTAGAAATTGAGTTAATATCCATAAATATAGTTTGTTGTCATTTTGCAGGCAGTTGTACAATACAAAATTCCCTTGTGGGGCAACCTGGGCTTGTGTGCTCACATTTTCTCCATTGTAGATCTTTCATTAAGAGTCTTGACAGGTATTTCTTCATAATAATGTGCCTCAGGGTGCTATAAAAACACTGTATGTTTCCTTTAAAAATATCCCATATTTTCCATATCCATGTTTTATAGTTATGTTCTCCTAACTTTAAACTCCATTGAACTTTATGCAAACCCCCAGATGTAGAGTTTCCATTGCCAGCTCCTGTGTCATGGTGGAAATCTTTTCACTATGAAAATTCAGATAAGTCATAGAATAGACATAGAAAAGATTAGCCAGAAATATATTGTAGGATGTACCCATAGTTTGTTATAAAGGCTGACTATGGAATAACTTAAAGGGTCGATCCCAATAATCAGTTTGCATGCAAAATTTGCAGTACTAAGTACATAAAATACCATTTTCACATTTTTTAGCTTCCATTGTTCCCACTTGATAAAAACTAATTCTGTTTAGGGTGGGTTCAAGACTAAATCATTGTCTTTTCACTTTGGCAACTGACAAAACAGCTATACAATGTAAAAATGTAAAAAAATAATAATATCAGGACTACTCAATAAAAACTTTTAAAAACATATATTACATTGGTTCCATCCCAACAAGAGGTACGCTCCCCATTTATAGTCTAACATTATATTTTAATAAACGAAAACATAACTCCCCAAAGATTTAAATAAATGTGCAAAAATATACTGTATATTACAGTATGCAAAAAGTAAATACCCAATTAGTAGGCTGAAAACAGAAAACTGCTTGGTATCACAATGAAAATAAAATGGTAATCACTGTATCATAAACTACACTCAGAAGTAAAATCCTACAAATTACCGTAATACATAAAGAAAAAATATATCTACTGTGCACAGAAAAAAGTATGTCGCCATATGGAGATAAAAAAAAGTCTCATCACCTTCCCAAACAGTGGCTTCATCAGGGGTAATCGAACGTGGTTATAACCAGTGTTAACTAGGACTTCTACATAAAGAGAATTATCAGTCATTTGTGTCATTGTATGTAGATATACACGCATACAGGAATAAACCCTCCAAATATAGAGGATTGTGCAGCCAGTGGGCTCGAGGAATAGACTCCATGAAAAATAAATTAACATGACTTGTTTATTTTGGACTTATTACATTTTGTTTTCAGACATAATTAATTTTTTGACCAATTTTGGGGGTCAAATTTAAGGTACTGCAATGGGGGCACGGTGTGCCCCTTTCTATGCCAATCTTTTATTTGGTTGATGGGAATGGATACACAGGTTATTATCACTTTACTATCAAAGGGGAGTCATAAAATAGTAATGTTTCATATATAATGCTTTATTCTTGTGAAAGGGATATAACTGTGACCAGGCACTCCAATATGGTGAAATTATTTGAATTTTATTTTTAATAGGAGCCAAGCCAAGAAAAAAGACATTTCGGTCTGAGTTCAGATCTTCCTCAGTTAGAACCAGTAGCCGGTCGGAGGCTGCCTGCATGCGGCAATAAGGGTGCAGTGCTCATCACTACAAGGGGTGGATACCATGTGCACCGATAGTGCTGCATTCAGGCAGCTTCCCACCGGCAGTAGGTTCTAACTGAGGAGGGTCTGAACTTAGGCCGAAAATTCTTTTTTCCTGGACTAGCTACTGTTAAAAATAAAATTCAAATTGATTCACCATATTGGAGTGCTTGATCACATTTATATCCTGTCTGCGGTTTTGGACCCTACCAGTGCACACAGACATAGTCAGAAGTGCAGTGCTTTGTAGTTTGTATAATATTATTCTTGTACATGGGGAACACAGATTATGCTTTAGATATGCAGACTAACTTTATTTTTTATGACTATGCCCTAAAAGGGAACCTGTCAGGTCCAATATGCACCCAGAACCATGAGCAGTTCTGGGTGCATATTTCTAATCTCTGCCTGTCCCTTTATAAAGAGATCTTTAGAAAAAGTATTTCTAAAGATCCTTTATGATATGCTAATGAGCACAGGGACTATTCGCAAGGGCGTTAGTTTCTGTATTCATTCTGCCTTCTTCATTCTGCCTTCTTAGCACACCCACAGGGGTATGTTAACATGCTATTTAATTCCTATAGCCCAATGTCATCATTGCCAGTGACACGCGTACTTGTGTTCATTGCACCGCCTCAGAATGCTGGTTTTTGTCTCAGTGTGCATGATCAGAAGTCCCCAGACTTTCAGTCATGTGCACTACACCAGTTTGAAGCTGGGACGTGTACACCCGGCTTCATAGTGCGCATGAACGGAAGTCCAGGGACTTCTAATCATATGCACTGAGACAAAAACCAGTGTCGGCCACAGTGACAGCAGAGAGGTGGGTGACCATACTGCCGATGCTGCGCATTCATTAGCATGTTGGCAAACGCACAGGGACATGCTTACATGCTAAGGGGGAAGACTAGACAAGGGAACTAACATCCTTGTAACTAGTCTCTGGCTTCATTGGCATATAATAAAGGATATTTAGAAACACTTTTTCTATAGATCTCTTTACCTATGGTACTACAGGCTGGCACTGCTAGGCAGGGATTAGAAATATGCACCCAGAACTCATGATTCTGGTTGCATACAGGACCTGACAGGTTCACTTTAATTTCTGTTTATCACATACTATTTCTGATTTCACTACATATATTTATGATCTTTGTCTGGAACTGATTCACTTTTTTCTTCTTGGTTCCATCCTTCACAGTTATTTTGCCATGCTATTGTAGAGGCTTTGATCCTTCCCTGACAAGCAGAGCAGAAAGCTATTCATATTGGCTGTTCTACAATATGCACAGGGTTGCATTGTAAAGAACTAGCATTGGGGAAAGTGGCTGAATATGTGGGTCCACCAGTACTTAGTTCATTAGGTGGACGCGTACAATACTGTACATTTTGACCATCAGGTGGCACTATGCTAACAGCATACTTTTAATAGCATGTGACTGTCAAATATTGCTATATTTAACTGTAAATAAAAAATAGGAATTTCAATATAGAGGCTGCAATATGTGAAATTCCATAGAATATATCTCAACATTATGATCAATGGGTCCAGTACCCAAATCAAAGGAACCAAAGTTTTTCTTACGCATTTTGGCGATCCGATTAATCTGCTAGGCTAGATACAGCAGTGCAACTCTATTCAAGTGAATAGGGATTTGCGGCAGTTCCCAGTGCAATGTATAGCCAATAACGTTCATGAGCAGGGAAAAACTGCAATGAAGTATCTAGGGATCAATGGGGTCCTGGTAGTCAGACCCCCACCCACCAAGATGTGATGCTGCATTGTAGGTGAAAAAACACACATTACGCTTTGGTCTACAGAGAGTTTGGACTGTGACCAAGTAAATAGTAACGTTTCATTGGCATTTCACGCTTGCTTCTCGCCCTTTAGTTTCTCCATCTCCGTTTTGTAATGCATTATGCCTTACACTCGCTCGGCCCTTGTCTTTCATGCTCACTAATTCAATCCCACCCATATGACTCACTGTGACGGCTTAACGTGATGAAAAATGCAGAATTCTCCTACAGACCGCACAAGGCTCACGTCTTTCAACCAACTCATTTATGTTAAATTTTCTATCATCATTTCTTCTAATTATTGCAGTTTAGTTATATCATGTTATCAGAGTAATCATGAAGGGCCCCGAGGACAGCTGAATTATGCAACAGTATTTATCACGTGTATTGTAGCCTTCCATTGTAACATTAGGTCACCAGAATGAATGAGTCTTATGGAAATGTATCGGAGGCATAACTTCAATGCCATTCAGAATTTTAAGGCGTAAAAGTAAGTTGACATCTTTGACAATTGAACAATAGGCTGTAAGAGCTCGGGAATTAGTTGACACAGGTACCTATGGTTTTTCTGACCCCTTGGGTTGCATTTGCTGATATTTCTAGGACAACCAAGGTGAAGGGTCAGAGGGCTAGCTAGTTGATACTTTTATGTGAAATGGAGCATATAATTTCACATTTACTCTGTAATTTAAGGTCTGGAAGTCACATACATTCTGTACTTGAATGATATATGACAAGGTCAAGTCAACAGCGAAGGTCAACCAACAAGATTCCTTCTGATAGATCTAAAGGTTTTGCAATGCAGATAAGATTTGACCAAAAAAAGATTCTCACAAGACACATAGTTGCACCTTTTAACCAAATTAATATCTCAATACTCTCAATGAACCCCACATATTCATTGCCATGTACTAATCCCTAAGGGTATGTGCCCATGATCAGCGTCAGTTGCGTCCTGGACTTGGCAGGTCCTGACCTGCGGGGCTGCAAGTCTGTTCTGCAGGAAAACGCAGGAGACCGCAGCTGCTCGTACCTATGATCCAGGATTGGGGTGCTACAGTCTCCCACTGTGTTCTCCCTGCAGAGTACTCTTGCAGCTCCGCCGTAAACAATTGACATGCTGTGGCTCGTAAAATAGCAGGTCAGTGTTTCCGGTGGGAAAAACAAGTACAGTGGGCACGGGATTTGTAGAAGTCTCATCCACTGTGCTTGTACTGTACAATGCAGCGTTTTGGACGCAGCCGAGGCATTGTGCATCCAAAACGCTGTGAACATTGATCATGGGCACGTAATATATAGCCCATTAGAAGAAGCATAGTCAAACAACCACAAAATTATTTATAAAGGGATCAACTTATTGGAATTATTTTTATATATATATAAATACCACATCAAATTCATGTTATCAAATCTTCAAATATAAAGAATTCAGATATTCATATATTCAAGAATTCAATAGAGCGATTCCACAAAATAACAACTACATAGACACTAAAGCGGGCTTTACACGCAGCGACATCGCTAACGAGATGTCGTTGGCGTCACATCCGGCCTTACGAACGATCAAAAATACTCACCTTTATCGTTCATTGTTGTCCGGTCATTGTAATCCCGATTATCGTTGCTGCTTCTGCATGCAGGTTGTTCGTTGTTCCTGAGGCAGCACACATAGCTACGTGTGACACCCCGGGAACGACGAACAACAGCTTACCTGCGTCCTCTGGCAATGAGGTGGGTGTGTCTTTCCTTTGGCTGCTCTCCGACCCTCCGCTTCTATTGGCCCCCTGCCGTGTGACGCCGATGTGACGCAGCACGAACTGCCCCCTTAGAAAAGAGGCGGTTCGCCGGCCACAGTGACGTCGCAGGGAAGGTAAGTCCGTGTGACAGGGCCTAGCGATGTTGTGCGCCACGGGCAACGATTTGCCCGTGATGACCAAAAAAGAGGGGGGCACGTGCAATCAGCAGTGACATCACTAGCGAAGTTGCTGCGTGTAAAGCCCGCTTTAGACACCACATCCCATTAAACAATAATAAATAAATCAGGGTAATTCATAATGATGAGAGCTAAGGGAACCACAAATAACATAAAAATTCCATCTCAAATTTACTATAAATAGCCCAAATTAAGTTAATGAAACGTATAAAAATGATCATGGAGCTTCAAAACATCTAACCCATAATCGTAATGACGTAATATTCCCTGAGGAAGCCATCAGTGGCGAAACACGCATCTCTATATGTTTCATTAAATTAATTTGGGGTATTTTTGAGCTATACATCATTTTATTAAAAATAATAAAAGAAATAGCAAAAACACCAAAGCACCCAATTGTTTAAAAAATGTAAGATCCCAATGTTTGGAAACAGTGTTTACGGGACCTTGAGATAATAATGGTTTTAATAACGATCAGGTAAAATAACTGGTGGGTGTTGGAAAGGGTCACATTAGATGGATAAATTTGGTAACTAAATATATATATGAAATACTATATATATATATATATATATATATATATATATATATATGTATATATAGTATAATTATAATAAATTATTATTATAATAAATAATAATAATATATATATATATATATATACACATACATACACTAAATATATATATGAAATTTTATATATATATATATATATATATATATATATATAAATAAATATACTGTCGCTCCCACCACTAGGTACATAAAGATGCAGTAAGCCACAAGCTATTTGCTACAATGTCCTAAATAAAAAAAAAATAAATATATAATATCTAAAACCAACTGAACAATTGAGGGCAACATTTTTACTACAGACATTAGAAAATGTTCAAAGAAGTGTTGATTTCCATGTTTTTCTTTAATCAGTTAAAGAAATTAATAATTTGGGTGCAAAGTCATAACAATCACAGCATATGAAATGAAGCAGCCATGTTGCTGTGTACCATTGGACAGCTATGGGGATCTCACAAAAAGACTAGTCATTTCGGAGAAGTGCTTATATTTTTGGGGTCTTTTACACTGATTTCTAAGATGTTCTTAGTGTCAAATTACTAAGTAAATGAAACTAGTTCCTGGAGTGATTTAACTTGCTCTTAAAGTCCATAGTATTCTCTCCACTCGAGTTGTTTATTAAAGGGAACCTGTCAGCAGAAATTTCGACTAAAACCTAACAGATTCCCCCTCTGCAGCTCCTGGGCTGCATTCTAGAAAGGTCCCTGTTATCATAGTGCCCCCTTTCTGACCCAAAAAAAGAGTTTATATCGAGGTATCTTTTTGGCTTCTGATTCTCTAAATGTGTCATGGGGGCGGGCTGCCTGATGGCCGTTATTCTGCCCCCTGTTCCTGTATGCCGCCCCCATCGCTGATTTCCATACTTCTGGACGCCGCCCACTGCTCCAGCCATCCCCGCGCATGCCTAGTGCTCATCTCTCGTGGATGAGCACTGTGCCCAGTGTCACCGGTGGTGACGTGCGCGCAGGGTTTAGATTATGGGCGGTGCTGTGATGTTAATTACCAAGCAACCGCCCATAATCGCGGGACCGCGCATTCCCCCTTGGCCTGCTTCTTTCTGCGCAAGCGCGCTGCAGCTGAACTCCTCCTGATCGGTGTAGTCACTGCTCCGCGCTCCTCCCATCTATTTCCTGCCTCAGGGCAAGATGGGAAGGAGGTGACGTGAGTTCAGCTGCAGCGCGCTTGCGCAGAAAGCAGGCCGAGGGGGAATGCGCGGTCCCGCGATTATGGGCGGTTGCTTGGTAATTAACATCACAGCACCGCCCATAATCTTAACCCTGCGTGCACGTCACCAGCGGTGACGCTGGGCACAGTGCTCATCCACGAGAGATGAGCACTGGGCATGCGCGGGGATGGCTGGAGCAGTGGGCGGCGTCCAGAAGTATAGAAATCGGCGATGGGGGCGGCATACAGGAACAGGGGGCAGAATAACGGCCATCAGGCAGCCCGCCCCCGTGACACATTTAGAGAATCAGAAGCCAAAAAGGTACCTCGATATAAACTCTTTTTTTGGGTCAGAAAGGGGGCACAATAATAACAGGGACCTTTCTAGAATGCAGCCCAGGAGCTGCAGAGGGGGAATCTGTTAGGTTTAAGGCGAAATTTCTGCTGACAGGTTCCCTTTAATGAGCAAAACCTCAGCTCTAATGTTAGCAGCATACACATTTGGAAAATCTCAGCAAGTCAGTGCACTTTTTGTAGCAATTACACCCTCCCAAAAACATAAATGCAGCTGCAACATGTGAACGTAGTTTTAAAGGGAATTTGTCACCAGGTTTTTGTTCCCTCATCTAAGAGCAGCATAATGTAGAGACAGAGACCCTGATTCCAGTGATGTATCACTTACTGGGCTGCTAAATAAAAATCCCTGTTTTTCCAGCAGGGGATGATCACTAGCGGACTAGTAAACCTGCTGCCATGTAGTCCTCCATAACCATGAGCTTTGTATAACCCCACCCCCAGCACTGATTGGAAGTGTACTCTCCTCATAGGCAGAAAGCAGCCAATCAGTGGTGTGGGTGGGGTTTTATAGAGCTCAGCATTAAGAGCACTGGTAGATCTGCAGCAGATGAGTGTCTATCAAAACTGTAGCAAGCAGCCCAGTAAGTGACACATTGCTGGAATCAGGGTCCCTGCCCCTACATGATGCTGCTGTCAGATGAGCTAGCAAGAATTTAGTGACAGATTCCCTTTAATGTCCACGTGTAATTACTTAATAGTAACTGTAAAAGCTTGCCTAGAATAGTCAGGAGTTTTTTAATTAATGGTAAATTAGGGCCTGTGAATATTGAACACCACTTCTACTTCAGTCACACTTGTACGGGACATTTTACTTGCTAATAATTAGGAATATAAGGAATAAGAATATCAGCATATATATAGTTATATTTTTCATAGCCCATGAGACGGGTGCGACCTTTGGTATTTATGCTTAATAATATGTATAATTTAGCTTACTTTTGGAACATAAGCGTAAAAGAGTTCCAGATATAGACCTGACCATCCAGTTCTCAGCTCTCTACATACTCCTAGTATGAGGACTTGCCCGGTAGTGAACTGCTCCAAGAAATGTTATCCTGCACTGACAAGCTATTCCTGAAGTAGAAAAAACATAAAAGACTACAAAAGGACTGACACTGACCTTACACTTTACATAGCGGATGTCCGAACACTTATTTTTCAGACAGTTATTCCGCCTATCTTCTCATACACATGAACACTGGTCCCAGCTGAGTGTGCAAATATTCTGAACTGGTTGGGGTATTCCGAGTAGGGAAATCGGGGGCGTATCAAGCCTGAGAACAAACCCTTTTATATTTGCTGTCAGAAGAAAGTAGGGACAGCACCATGGACCATTAAATGGTCTAACGGTCCAGCTGAAATCAGCAGGTTCGGTCGACATTCATATTATGTATAAAGGCCGCTTTACACGCTGCGACATCGCAAGCATCGGCTAGCAATCTCACGTGTGATAGCACCCGCCCCCGTCGTTGTAACGATATGTGGTGATCGCTGCCGTAGCGAATATTATCTCTACGGCAGCGTCACACGCACATACCTGCTCTGCGACATCGCTGTGACTGGTGAACCGCCTCCTTTCTAAGGGGGCGGTTTGTTCAGCGTCACAGCAACGTCACAGCAGCGTCACTGAACCGCCGCCCAATAGAAAAGGAGGGGAGGAGATGAGCGGCTGGAACATGCCGCCCACCTCCTTCCTTCCTCCTTTTCCGGTGGACGCAGGTAAGGAGATGTTTGTCGTTCCAGCGGTGTCACACATAGCGATGTGTGCTGCCGCAGGAACGACAAACAACATCGTTACTGCAACAGCAACGATAATTGGGAAGAGGGGAGCATGTCACCGATGAGCAATTTTGAACGTTTTTGCGACGATTCAAAATTGCTCATAGGTGTCACACACTACGACATCGCTAAAGTGGCCGGATGTGCGTTACAAATTCCGTGACCCCAACGAGATCGCTTTAGCGATCTCGTAGCGTGTAAAGCCACCTTAAGAGTGGTTTTACCAAAGATTTTTTTTGCCCATTCTTGACATTCTCTGACCGTTTTTGCTATATGAGGCTGTATTTCCCCACGTGTCAGGTTTGAAGATGAGGCTCTTGGATTTTAACAAGCCTCATGTTTTGTTCATAATCAGATTGTGCATGAGAGTCCAGTAATGACTAATAAATGCGGGTTCCACAACTATCACTAGAACTGGGGGTCACCCAATCTCGCCATTCAATCTAGCAAGGGTGTTTGGGTGTATTTGTGAATGGTTAGAGCTGCACACGCATGGCCACCTCTTCTGTTATTATGGCCGGCACCCTTCAGAACGCAGGATCTGACGACCATGGTATTACTGATAGTTGAACACATCAGGAGAAGAACCTGAATCTAAAAATCATTCATCACATACTCCGTGGATATGCCATAAATGTTTGTCATGGTACAACACCATTGAGGTAAGCAGTGGAGTAACTAGAGTTCGATGGGCCATGGTGCAAACTTTGGACCTGGCACCCTCCCTTATGTTGGTCAGATGTATGTATATATTTAGCATTCTAAATCCTATAAAGACATACGATTTCCCCCCTCCCCCATTATGTAGTAAAGTCCCCATCCCTGTTCTAATGTCCCCCCATCCTGGGCTCCTTGCTCCTAAATATGTCCCCCATTCTGATATATATGCCCCCCCATCCTGGCAAATATGTCCCCCATCCTGGCATATATGAACCCCATCTTGGTATATATGTTCCCTATTCTAGCCCACATCCTGTTGTATATATAACCCCATCCTAGTAAAAATGTCCCCATATATAGGTCACCGTCCTGGTATATAGTCCCTATCCTGGGCCCTTCCTAGTATATACTGTCTCCCTCCTGGTATCTACTGTCGCCCTCCTGGTATATACTGTCCCCTTCCTGGTATCTACTATCCCCCTTTTGGGGCCCTCCTGGTATATACTGTCCCGCTGCTAGGCCTTTCCTGGTATATACTGTCCCCTTCCTGGTATATATGTACTCACTGTCCCTGGCAGCATCCTCCTGTGTAGGCAGCTTGCAGTGGCCGGCAGCTTTCATCGGTGTCGGTGCTATTGCAGCGCATTACATCATAGCCATGCGCCGCCCTCAGTCACTGGGACACAGATGAAAGCTGCTGGCCTCTGTTTGGCTGGCATGGTGTATCTCCATACAGAGACCCGATGGGTCTCTGCATCGCAATGCATTTCAGCAGGATGTGAAACCTTGGACACACATCCAGCTGAAGCACCTACCCTTCAGCCTCAGGCCCAGTCACAGTGGCAATCCCTATGACTGTGATCGTTCTGTCCCTGGAGGTAAGATAAAATGTCTGGCCACATCTTACTCCCCTCTACTCGTTCAGAATACATACATACTCAACTGAGCCAATTGTGCATGTGTGTGAAGGTCAGAAGAAATCTATAAAGTGTGGCCAACTAAAAAAAAGTGTAGATACTGTAAGTGATCTTAGCTAATTTTAATTAAAGCCAAAGTAACACGAAGAGTCGTTCGTTGATACATTGACACTTTATAGGAAAGCAGTCATGTTGTAAGGGAGGAACCAAGTTAGATCCACACACAGATCCACAGTTTACCAGTTCTCTTGCACTGAACGTGTTCTTAAGTACACAAGATATAAAGAAATTACAACACATAACTTATTGGAACAGATCCTATGTAAAGAAATCAACAGAAAGACTGTTGTCAATGCTTCCCAGGAGGTCGGATAATGTCCCCGTCTTTTCTAGTCTGTTGTAGTTACAGCTCAAGACATAATCATTTATGTAATCTCATTACACCTACATCTTAGTAACATATCAAACCAAATGCACGTTTTCCCAGTAGGCATTAGTCCTGGGAGATGTCTGACTTTTCTGAGACTAATCGGTAACAGGTAGAGGGGTATCGGAGAAAAACTCTAAACTTTTACTAAAATGCTGAAGTTAATCTATCTTCTGAGCAGGATGGCCATGTACAGTACAGACCAAACGTTTGGACACACGTCTTCATCCCATGACTCTAAAAATTGTAGATTCACATTGAAGGCATCAAAACTATGAATTAAAACATGTGGAATGAAATACTTAAAAAAGTGCGATACAACTGAAAATATGTCTTATATTCTAGGTTCTTAAAAGTAGCCACCTTTTGCTTTGATTACTGCTTTGCACACTCTTGGCATTCTCTTGATGAGCTTCAAGAGGTAGTCACCAGAAATGGTCTTCCAACAGTCTTGAAGGAGTTCGCAGAGATGCTTAACACTTGTTGGCCCTTTTGCCTTCACTCTGCGGTCCAGCTCACCCCCAAACCCTCTCGATTGGGTTCAGGTCTGGTGACTGTGGAGACCAGGTCATCTGGCGTAGCACCCCATCACTCTCCATCTTAGTGAAATAGCCCTTACACAGCCTGGAAGTGTGTTTGGGGTCAATGTCCTGTTGAAAAATAAATGATGGTCCAACTAAACGCAAACCGGATGGAATAGCATGCCGCTTCAAGATGCTGTGGTAGGCATGCTGGTTCTGTATGCCTTCAATTTTGAATAAATACCCAACAGTGTCACCAGCAAAGCACCCCCACACCATCACACCTCCTCCTCCATGCTTCACAGTGGGAACCAGGCATGTAGAGTCCATCCGTTTACCTTTTCTACAAAGACACGGTGGTTGGATCCAAAGATCTCAAATTTGGACTCATCAGACCAAAGCACAGATTTCCACTAATCTTATGTCCATTCCTTGTGTTCTTTAGCCCAAACAAGTCTCTTCTGCTTGTTGCCTGTCCTTACCAGTGGTTTCCTAGCAGCTATTTTACCATGAAGGCCTGCTGCACAAAGTCTCCTCTTAATAGTTGTTCTAGAGATGAGAAGGTGTGTCCAAACTTTTGGTGTGTACTGTACTTGGTTGTCCTCAACGTCCTTCTAATTTTTTCTCTATTGGTTGGTTATTGTGTCCTAACTTGAGGAGAATGGGTATAACACAAAGTCCTCCACAGATTCTTTGAGGCTCAGTGGTTAGCGCTGTTTCAGCCCTTGATTTCGATCCCTACAGAGACAATTAGCCAGTTCATTACCCATGTTTTGGTGCCTCAAATATTAGACCTGCGTCTTTGTGTAACTGACCTACTGATTACAAAAATGGCATAATTTTTCTTTTATCATTTAGGTTTTGAGATACAGAACATATAGTATACCATATATCACTCTTACTCTGCTTGTCCATAAAAATCTGTATATATTAATATACAGTAGTGTTTAAATAATATCTTTTAACTATGAAGGAAACATTTTAAAAATGACAAGAAAAGTATACTGCGTGAAAATCTGCTTATTTCATACCAAAAGCACAGATTTATAGTAAACAAGGGCTGGGCCCCTCTGGTGCACCGTCATGCACGGAGTGCTGGTTTTGAAATGAAAATTTGAAACAGAAGAAGCTCCTTTTGTAAGATTTCCAAGAGTGGGATCTGCCAGGAAATTCCCGCAGAAGAATCCAACAATAGTTTGCCATCATTAGTGGAGTGAAGATGGTGGTCGTGCCCTCTGTGTGACCTGGTCCATTCGGGAGGGGGGGCCTGCTGATCCCAGCACCTATTTTGGCTGGATGTGAGTCTGAGGACATTACTACAGGATGTGGCTAGGATTGTGGCCACTGCTACAGGATGACGCAATGATGGGGACATTATTGCTGCATGACACCATGATTGGGGACATTATTACAAAATGGCGCCATGGTGGAGGACATTATTACAGAATGGTGCCATGACGGAGCACATTATTATAGGATGGTACCATGATGGAGGACATTATTACAGGATGGTGTCATGATGGGGGACTTTATTACAGGATGGAGCCATGATCTGGGACATTACTACAGGATGGCGCCATGATAAGGGACATTATTACAGGATGAAACAATGGTGGAGGACATTATTACAGGATAATTAATAATAATTGGGTGACATTATTACAGGATGGCACCATGATTGGGGACATTATTACAGAATGGCGCCATGATGGCGGACATTATTACAGGATGGTGCCATGATCGGGGACGTTATTACAGCATGGTGCCATGATGCGGGACATTATTACAGGATGGCACCATGATCTGGGACATTATTACAAGATCGCACCATGATGGGGACATTATTACAGGATGGCACCATGATCAGGGTCATTATTACAGCATGGCACCATGATGTGGGACATTATTACAGGATGGCACCATGATCAGGGTCATTATTACAGCATGGCGCCATGATCTGGGACATTATTACAGCATGGTACCATGATCGGGGACATTATTACAGCATGGCACCATGATGGGGGGGACATTATTACATGGAAGGGTGAACATATATGGCTTAATAGGGTCTAGAACAGAGTTCCCCAACTCCAGTCCTCAAGGGCCACCAACAGTGCATGTTTTTAGGATTTCCTTAGCATTGCATGGGTGTTGGAAAGATCACTTGTGCAGGTGATTAAATTATCACCTGTGCAATACTAAGGAAACCCTGAAAACATGCACTGTTGGTGGCCCTTGAGGACTGGAGTTGGGGACCCCTGGTCTAGAACACTATAAGCGCCCATATATATTTTACTAGCCAAATTTTGCACCAGGGCCCATAAGACTCTAGTTCCACCACTGCCCATCATGTCTGAATCCCATCATCCTTGGTATCTGGCTGTTGTAGTGACATTTTTCACATGGCTTATCCCTTGCCTCCTATACTATGATACCTATTATACAGTTGTTACTTATCTTTCACTATCCAATGTTTTGGATGTAAAACTATATTTGAAAATATGTGAACACGCTCACTTAATGTAATAAGTTGTACGCTAATACACAAACCAGGTAAATGAAGAACAAGTTGAAAAACTCAGCAGAATTTACATTTATGTGCATCTGTTTTATACAGATCAGGTTGTGAAATCCAGTTTTTAGTGTTTTTCATGTGCACTTTATTCATATTTTCTTCTTCTTTTACTTTTTTTGTGCATATTTTTAAAGTCAATTTTCTATGTATTCACCTGCTTTTGTCTTATGGACGGGGTTTGAGGTTTCCAGATTTTTTTCGCTTATTCAACCTTTGTGGCTTTTGAAAAAGTTTTTAAATATTTGCTCAAATATACTCCAGTACTTCCCCTCCCCCAAGAGTGATTTTACCTACACCTAAAAGTTTTGCCCAAAATTTGCTATATTTTAGAGAAATGTGCACCCTTTTGTGCCAAAAAAGTCACAAAATCAAGTTAAAAGTAAAAATAAAGAACATTTTTTTATTTTGTTCACAGTTTAGGAAACATCAATTTGAAAATTATATTGGTATAAGAAATGTCAATGAATACCCAGAGCCAAAAAAAGACAACAACACAACTGATGAATCGGGCTCAATATCTGCATGGCAAGGTGTCTGTCTTCTCCCCATGTTTAGATGAGCTTATAAACTTCATTAAAAGGGGTATCCCATCTCCAAGATCCGATCCCAATATGTATTAGGTGTAATAATAATAATAATATTAGCAAATACCTCCAATTAGAAATGTAGTACAGTTCTCCTGATATAGCCATGTCTCTTACCTCATGTGCAGTGCATTGCAGCTTAGGTATCTATAGTTACGTCCAGTCATATAGTGACAGCTAGATAGTTAGTCGCTTGTGGTCATAACCATGGACACCTAAGCTGCTATGTCCTGCACATGAGGTAACAGACATGGCTATATCAGGAGAACTATATTACATGTCTAATGCGAGGTATTTGCTAATATAATTACACCTACTACATATTGGGGATAAAAAATACAATTAAAAAGGTATACCTATGGGGAGTCCTCTGCAAATGTGTGATGATGAGTGATGACAATTTGTGTACAGTACTGTGGTATGTGTTGTAGTTTCCCCTGAAGAAGTGGGAAACGCGCGTCGGGACAAAGGACGGGCACACCATTTACTATCAATTGCCAGGTCAGTGTATCTATCCATTGCCGGAGTGACTTGAACAAATGGGGGAGGGGTGAGTCTGGGTTCAGTGATTACACTGTGGCTCTGTTGGTCGGCTGAATTGTCATGGCATTATGTATGTTCCATTGGGATGCATGATATATGAATATGGGATTGTTAATTGAGCCCAGGCAGACATTTTTGTAAACCAGTGTTCATAAGAAACAACAGTGTGATCCTTTGGATCTAAACCCCAATTATACCAGTACATCCATTATATAGGGCTGAAATTTTATATTGAAGTTTCTATATATATAAGATCTAGAGTATTGGAGGAATCATTTTGCATTCTCGGCATTATGGAGATTCACTGAGGCAATATGGGTATGTTGCCACGTCTAGTGTGATGATGAAATTGAGATCTCTGCTTGATCATTTGATTGTTAATAATTTTATGAGAATTAATAAAGTTGATTGTTTTAGGTTAAAACACCTCCCGTTGTGTTCTTTGGCAATTAGAAATGTAGTATAGTTCTCCTGATTCCCTATGTCTCTTACCTCATGTGCAGGGCATTGCAGCTTAGGTATCTATGGTGATGACCGCTCATATAGTGACAGGTATATCTCTATATTGGGGTCCCTAGCTCTGTGACCCTAACTGTGTGTCATCTCATTGCAATTAAAAACTGCTATGGGTGGAGAGGGGTAACTAAGGACTTTCTTATATAGGAGATGGAAAAAACATGGCCGAAAGGGGCGGAGCTGTGTTCACATTCAGAAAAAAAACTACATATAACTGAATAGGATAACTGAAGTGAGCACTCATATATATATATTAGTGCTCACTTCAGTTATCCTATTCAGTTATATGTAGTTTTTTTTCTGAATGTGAACACAGCTCCGCCCCTTTCGGCCATGTCATATAGTGACAGTTAGTTACTTGTGGTTATAACCATGGATACCTAAGCTGCAATGCCCTGCACATGTGGTAAGAGACATAGGGAATCAGGAGAACTATACTACATTTCTAATTGGAGGTATTTGCTATTATTATTATTATTCCTACTACATATTGGGATAGGATCTAGGTGATGGGAATAACCCTTTAAGTTCATTAATCATATCAGAGATGTGTTGGAAATGTGGTCTTGAGTTGTAATTTTGTGACTACTACACTTTGATTGTATCCATACCCATTACATGCCCTTCTTGACAGCCAAGGGTCAAGTTCCTGACATACACTTTCTTATTCCTGGTAATCGAGGTAAGGCAAACCCGTTCTCGACCTTCGATTACTTCCTCAGCCTGACTATCACAGATAAGGAGCTAAGTTTAGACTAATCGCCTTGCCAATGATGATATCACAGGAACATGGATTATACTCAGAAATGGAAGTGAACCCAGGGCAGGAATCAGGGAGGCTCCGGCAGCCAATTATCCGAGCATTAATGACTGTCACTAATGCACAATGTGTTATCGGCTAGGTTTCTGTAAGCACACAAACACTGATAACTTTGCACTGATATCATGCTGTGCTATTGGGAGGACATGTTTGCATTGGTTTCGTCCTATCAGTATATGGAGAATGCCAAGAAACCTTATAGCGCCACCTATGCCGTGATGTAAATAAAATATACTGAGACGTCAAGTCACAATGATTGTAGAAAGTATCCTGTTAAAGCGCACTCAGTAGTGTGTGTACAAGAGAAATGATTCTAGTTTTGGTTATTATATGTTGTGTATCCTGCATTTTTCACTAATTATTCCCCCTCTAATTTTTGCTCTAGTGTGTGGAGACTAGCTGCCATGATGTCTCCAGCACACATTACTCACAAACGTAAGGGATGCCCAATAATCTGTCTCTGTAACACTTAAGACAAAATCAATAGCAGTGCATCGAAATTATACAGTAGTATTAAGCAGTGTAGATGTGAATCCAGCACTGACACGAAATGTTTCACTTCCGACCCTCTATAGAGTTTATTAGGCACTGTGTCATGATTCTGATGAGTGTCCTCTGCTCTCCGGCACAGCCTATACTGGGCCTCGTATTTTTCTGTGGTGAACTCGTTGTTCCTGGTCTAGTCCTGTGTGGTGTAAGAGGGGTCTGTTCTTTGGAGCCTCGTTCCGGGTGATTGCTCTGCTTTTTCTGCGAGTTGTTTCACCTGGAATGCCGCCAGTGATAATTCCTGTTAGGCAGTGTACGTCTCTGGTTCCCGTAAGTGACTGACCTGATATTGTCCCGCTAACTAGTTCCTCGTACCCTGTCTCATCTTCTGCCCTACTCTGACATGACTCCCTGACCTTCAGCTTGTTTCCTGACCCCAGCTCTGCTCTCTCCTGTGTACCCGACGTGTCCTCTTGGCTACTGACCTCAGCTTGTACCCCAATCCTGGCTCTGCTCTCTTCCTAATACTTGATGTGACTTCCTGGTTAAGAGACCCTTGGCTAGCACATTGACTTCGGCTTCTCTATCTCCCTCTGTTACTGACGTGATCTCCCGGCTCCTGACCCCTGGCTTGTTCGACTACCCCGCAGATCTCCTCCACTAGTGTATCTAGCGACTCCTAGTGCTTTAGCGTCTCATTACACCTGGGTGTTTGGCATTGCAAACTGTAACCTGATCCCTGAGTGAACTGGTGGTCCATCTTGCTCTGACCAAGACAGTTTTTCAAAGTGGATGGTGAGTTCAGGAGGCAAGTGAGAGAAGTGGCTCATAAGTGGAGGAAGAAGCATATTTTTTATATTTTACAAAGCTTCTTACATTCGATTGTACTATTGATTTATGCAATGTTTGTTGATACATTTGATGATCATTTGTCTAACAGCTATCTCTACATGCACATGTTCAACCTGTTCAGCTGAGCACAGGTATATTGAATAGGGAGAAGAGAAAAAATTGCTTCAGACACTCCAAGCAATGGCTAATCTCTCCACAGGAATGGATGGATGGGTTCTGAAATTTAACAACCAGCTCCTTCTTTCACCGACTGAGAGTTGTGTGGTCCCTATGTCCATTTCTTCTTTCTCAGACTGAGTGTTATGTGGTCCCTATATCCATTTCTTCTTTCACTGACTAAGTGTTGTGTGGTCCTATATCCATTCCTTCTTTCCCCGACTGAGTGTTGTGTGGTCCCTATATCCATTCCTTCCTTCCCCGACTGAGTGTTGTGAGGTCCCTATATCCATTCCTTCTTTCCCTGACTGAGCTTAGTATGGTCCCTATATCCATTCCTTGTTTCCCTGACTGAGCTTTGTATGGTCCCTATATCCATTCCTACTTTCCCTATCTGAGTTTTGTGTGGTCCCTATAGCCATTCCTTCTTTCCCTGACTAAGCATTGTATGGTCATATATCCATTCCTTCTTTCTCGGATTGAGTGTTGTGTGGTCCCTATATCCATTCCTTCTTTCCCTGACTAAACGTTGTGTGGTCCTATATCCATTCCTTCTTTCTCGGACTGAGCGTTCTGTGGTCCCTATATCCATTCCTTCTTTCCCCCGACTAAGCGTTGTGTGGTCCCTATATCCATTCCTTCTTTCCCCCGACTAAGCGTTCTGTGGTCCCTATATCCATTCCTTTTCCCCGACTAAGCGTTGTGTGGTCCTTATATCCATTCCGTCTTTCCCCCGACTAAGCGTTGTGTGGTCCTATATCCGTTCTTTCTTTCCCCCGACTAAGCGTTCTGTGGTCCCTATATCCATTCCTTCTTTCCCCGACTAAGCATTGTGTGGTCCTATATCCATTCCTTCTTTCTCGGATTGAGTGTTATGTGGTCCCTATATCCATTCCTTCCTTCCCTGAGGGTTGTGTGGTCCCTATATCCATTCATTCTTTCCCCGACTAAGCGTTGTGTGGTCCCTATATCCATTCATTCTTTCCCCGACTAAGCATTGTGTGGTCCTATATCCATTCCTTCTTTCTCGGATTGAGCGTTGTGTGGTCCTATATCCATTCCTTCCTTCCCTGAGTGTTGTGTGGTCCCTATATCCATTCCTTCTTTCCCTAACTAAGCATTGTGTGGTCCCTATATCCATTCCTTCTTTCTCGGACTGAGTGTTGTATGGTCCCTATATCTATTCCTTCTTTCCCTGAGTGTTGTGTGGTCCCTATATCCATTCCTTCTTTCCCTGAGTGTTGTGTGGTCCCTATATCCATTCCTTCTTTCCCTGAGTGTTATGTGGTCCCTATATCCATTCCTTCCTTCCCTGAGGGTTGTGTGGTCCCTATATCCATTCATTCTTTCCCCGACTAAGCGTTGTGTGGTCCCTATATCCATTCATTCTTTCCCCGACTAAGCATTGTGTGGTCCTATATCCATTCCTTCTTTCTCGGATTGAGCGTTGTGTGGTCCTATATCCATTCCTTCCTTCCCTGAGTGTTGTGTGGTCCCTATATCCATTCCTTCTTTCCCTAACTAAGCATTGTGTGGTCCCTATATCCATTCCTTCTTTCTCGGACTGAGTGTTGTATGGTCCCTATATCTATTCCTTCTTTCCCTGAGTGTTGTGTGGTCCCTATATCCATTCCTTCTTTCCCTGAGTGTTGTGTGGTCCCTATATCCATTCCTTCTTTCTCAGACTGAGTGTTGTATGGTCCCTATATCTATTCCTTCTTTCCCTGAGTGTTGTGTGGTCCCTATATCCATTCCTTCTTTCCCTGAGAGTTGTGTGGTCCCTATGTCCATTCCTTCTTTCTCGGATTGAGTGTTGTATGGTCCCTATATCTATTCCTTCTTTCCCTGAGCGTTGTATGGTCCCTATATCTATTCCTTCTTTCCCTGAGTGTTGTGTGGTCCCTATATCCATTCCTTCTTTCCCTGAGAGTTGTGTGGTCCCTATGTCCATTCCTTCTTTCTCGGATTGAGTGTTGTATGGTCCCTATATCTATTCCTTCTTTCCCTGAGTGTTGTATGGTCCCTATATCTATTCCTTCTTTCCCTGAGTGTTGTGTGGTCCCTATATCCATTCCTTCTTTCCCTGAGAGTTGTGTGGTCCCTATGTCCATTCCTTCTTTCTCGGATTGAGTGTTGTATGGTCCCTATATCCATTCCTTCTTTCTCAGACTGAGTGTTGTATGGTCCCTATATCTATTCCTTCTTTCCCTGAGTGTTGTATGGTCCCTATATCCATTCCTTCTTTCCCTGAGTGTTGTGTGGTCCCTATATCCATTCCTTCTTTCTCAGACTGAGTGTTGTATGGTCCCTATATCTATTCCTTCTTTCCCTGAGTGTTGTTGTGGCGCCCCAGGACCTGGTCGCCACAACAGCATTGCCCTCCCAAAAGGGTTAATGCTGAGCCTGGAGGTAATTGGGAGATCTATTGGCCAGTAAGTTAACACTCAACACAGTTCTCCCTCCGGCCAGCAGGGGGAGCTCTGAACCTGGAACTTCAGGGAGCATTCCTTAAGTCTGGCTGGAAGGAGGAAGTGTTAGTTAGTCTGGACACAGGAGTGAAGAGTGCAGACGCAGAGTAGTGCTGCCTTGTAAACTGGGGCCTAGAGCTGGGATAGCTTGGCCCAGTGAAGCAAGGGGAGCAGAGAGGCACAGCAGAGACTCGGACATCGGAGTCTGTAGTTGCCAGGGCATAAAATCCATCCCTGGTAGCTGAATCCGGAGGGCAGGAGAGCTGCAAGCCCCCTGCCCCAGAAGCAATCTGAAGGTACAACTGCATCCCAAGGGCCTGGTGTGGGCTCCAGCAGAGAAGCACCAGAGAGGGCCTGCGCAGTCTACCACACAGAAGAGGGGACGAACAACAAGTCCCAGCAGCAAGAGGGCAATTGCGAACCCAAAGTGCAGTGTCCTAAAACAGCAGAGAAAGATTAAGGAGTAGGCCTCATACTCAACTGGCCAAAGATCACCCCAGGCACTTCCAGGCCGGCCGGATCATCTATACCATCTGTGACGGTCTCCCTGGACTAAGTTTCTGCCGAGTAAAAGAGGAGAAGGTAAAGAGACTACTGTTTGTGCCTGTTTCTTTCATTGCTTGTCGGCCCTGCACCGTGTTAGTCACGCAGCACCATAGACTTCCACAAGCACCAACTGTGCCCCGGGCATTGCTCCACCTGTGGGGAGCAGTACCAACATTGCTGCCATAACATCACCCCGGTGGCCTCACACAGCAGCGGCGGCTTAATAGCCGCATACCACAGGTGGCGTCACGAACACAAACATTAAAGTCATCAGCCACATATTCAACTGACACCCACCAGGGCCACGGAGCCGGGCCCAGCCACCACTGACTACCACCGGACTAGTCCGGCCCGGCACCGGGTGTCCCATAGCCCTGGGGTGGGCGAGTCAACTTTTGGCGTCACGAACAGGATTTCGTGCCCGGTCACACCGGGTACTGTGCGCCTGAAGAACTGTGTAAAAGACTGTGTACTGGTTGTAAATTGCCGCCGCCATTAGCCGCGCCGAGCGCAGGAAGAAGGGGGGCGTGCCTGACAAAGAGCGCGAAGGAAGCGCGCCATCAGAGCAGAGCGCTGTTAACCCCGCGCGACCCGGAAGAAAATTTGAAAAGTGAACGGAGCCTGGTAAGGTTCACTAAGGGGGAGGAAGATGTCCGACACCGAGGGAGAGCCGGTGGCTGTGGTAGCTCAAGACGCAGCACCACCGGCCGATGTAATCCCAGTCGCCGTCGCCTCAGCCTCCGCTGTAGCGCCGGTAATGCCGATCACAATGCCGTACATCCCGGGAGCAGAATGGCTGCCGCAGTACTCCGGGGAGTCCCATACCTTGAGTGACTTCAGAGAAAGCCTGCACAGCTTGTTCCGGGTGTATCCTCTGACTGAGAGCCAGAAGGTGGGCATAGTAATGGGGCAGCTAGCCGGCGCAGCCCAGCGTGAAGCGAAGTCCTGGCCTGATACAGATAAAGGGACAGCAGCCCAGATACTGGCCAAGCTAAAGAGTACTTTTGACACCCGCACCGCAGCAGAGATAAAGATGAGATTCTTTGGGTGCAAGCAACGGGCCACAGACAGCATAAGGGACTATGCCTTAAACTTGCAGGAGGCCCTGAAAGCAGTTAAACAGGTGGACCCAGAGAGTGTACGTGAAGAAGACAAACTCCTAACTGAGCAGTTCATAGAGGGGCTCCTGTCAGACGCCCACAGGACACAGCTGCGTATAATGGTCCTGCAGAACCCTGCTCTGGACTTTGCAAAGTTTAAGGACCAGGCCATCAGGGTACTGAGAGAATCTACACCGAATGACCCAGTACCCCTCCGGCCTCTTGCTATCACGTACCCCGGGGTGGTGCCTGCAACACGAGCCACTGCAGGGGCTGAGGCGCAGTCCCTGGATAAGGATCCCACGGCAGAGCTCAGACAGCAGTTCCAGGAGCTGACCAAGACTGTGGCTGCCCTTGCCAAGACCGTGCAGTCTCTACAAATGACCCCCTCGCCTGCAAAAATCGAGTTGGCCTCCAGCCCAGAAGACGTCCCATGGATGCGACAGAGGAGGATTCCGCCGACCCGAGGCAGAGACACAGACCGGTATGATTCAACAGGACAACCGATCTGCCGCCACTGCAACCAGGCGGGCCACATTGCACGACGCTGTCCTTTAAACGGGCTGAGCCTGGGGCCAGGAGCCAACCCCCAGGTGTGAGGAAGCCCGGCTCAAACCCCAGCCGCAGCAAGTATGTGGGAGGACGACCGGTCCTTCCCATTGTGCTGGATGGGATCCCTTTGAATGCCCTCCTGGATACGGGGTCCCAGGTAACAACCATCCCCCACAAACTGTACAAAAGATATTGGGCTGATTCAGACATTGACCATGGCCCAGATGATGATTTAACGATTGTGGCCAGTAATGGTCAGCCCTTACCTCAAATTGGGTACAAAGAAGTAACCATTAAAGTGGGGCGGGTGGAATTGCCATGTCAGGGGATGATAATTGTAGATATTGATCGCAAAGAATCTGACCCACTGCTAACCCTTGGTACAAATGTGATAGAAAATTGTATTGCCGAAGTGATAATTTTGTTGCAACAGGCGTCTGAAACTGCCAGCTCCGGGCAGCAGCGTGTCCTACAGAGGGAGATCAGAGCCCTGATGAGGAGGCAGCAAGTAGAGCTAGCCGGAGGAGAAATTGGCAGTGTGAGGGTAAGTGACCCCCTCCCCATTGTAATACCCCCAAGAAGTGAAATGTTGATATGGTGTCGGGCAGCAATAGGCCTCAAGGGTCAGGATTACCATGCCTTGGTAGAACCAGTGTATTCAGACAGTAGGCCTGGAGTCCTGATAGCCAGAGGGGTAGCGGACGTCCGCAAGGGGAGAGTGCCCGTCCGTGTCCTGAATTGTGGGGAGGAGGAGGCCAAATTGCCCCGGTACGCCACTGTAGCAAAACTGTACACTGTCAGTAACAATACCATTAAAGCAGTGGAACCCTTGATCCCGTCCGACCAGGCGGAAGACAATGGCTCCAAGGGGCAGCCGGAAGACTGGTGCCAAAAATTACATGTAGGCACCGACTCCACCCCCTCGCACCAAAAGCATGGGGTTTACCGGGTGGTACAGGAGTACGAGCGGGTCTTCAGCAAACACCCCCTAGATTTTGGGCAGGTGAAAGGGGTTAAACATCAAATCCCCACGGGTGATCATCATCCCATTAAAGAGAGATACCGCCCTGTACCCCCCGCACAGTATCAGTGTGCCAAGGAAATGTTACGGGAAATGAAGGAGGCTGGGGTTATCAGAGATAGTTGTAGCCCCTGGGCAGCTCCACTAGTGCTCGTAAAGAAAAAAGATGGTACAATGAGAATGTGTGTAGATTACAGGCAAATTAACCGCATTACACATAAAGATGCTTATCCACTGCCCAGAATAGAGGAGTCACTAACAGCCTTAAAGTCAGCTAACTATTTCTCCACCTTGGATCTCACCAGTGGGTATTGGCAGGTTCCCGTGGCAGAGGCGGACAAAGAGAAGACTGCATTCACGACACCAATGGGTCTCTGTGAGTTCAACTGTATGCCATTCGGGCTCTGCAACGCCCCAGGGACATTCCAAAGGTTGATGGAGTGCTGCTTGGGCCATCACAACTTTGAAACCGTGCTGTTGTACCTGGATGACGTAATAGTCTACTCCAAGACTTATGAGGACCACCTGAAGCACTTAGCAGAAGTGTTTGAATCCTTGTCGAAATATGGCCTGAAGATCAAGCCGTCCAAATGTCACCTCTTGAAGCCAAAGGTACAGTACCTGGGTCATGTGGTCAGCGCAGAAGGTGTGGCACCTGATCCGGAGAAAGTCACTGTAATCAAGGACTGGCCAAGACCCACCACAGTGAAGGAGGTGCGGCAGTTCCTTGGACTGGTGGGCTACTACCGAAGGTTCATTGATGGTTTCACCAAGATAGCAGCGCCCCTTCAAGATCTCCTGGTGGGCCAGCCAAAGCAGGCTAAGAAGCAGAGCCCTCCATTTGAATGGAGCAGCCAACTGGAAACATCCTTTGTCCGGCTGAAAGGGGCTCTCACGGGAGAAGAAATTCTGGCCTACCCTGACTACAGCCAACCGTTTGTACTGTATACAGACGCCAGCAACGTGGGACTGGGAGCAGTTCTGTCCCAGGTACAGGGAGGCAGAGAGAGGGTGATAGCGTACGCCAGTAGGAAGCTTCGGCCCACAGAAAGGAATCCAGAAAACTACAGTTCCTTCAAGCTGGAGTTCCTCGCTATTGTTTGGGCAGTGACTGAACGCTTCAAGCACTATCTGGCATCGGCCAAGTTCACCATCTTCACGGACAACAATCCGTTGACACACCTGGCAACAGCCAAGTTAGGTGCGATGGAACAGCGATGGATGGCCCGGCTGTCTAACTTTGACTTTACCATTAAGTATCGGGCTGGCAAGAAGAATAACAATGCTGATGCGCTGTCCAGAATGCCTCACTTGCCCGAGTCTGGAGAAGACATGGATGAACTCGAAGAGATAGAGTTACCGGCTTTCCATCACCAAGGCGTGTCCCAGTGTGAGCATGCTGTAGGAGTGAAGCGCTCAAGCCAGCACGGGGTCTCGGTCAACCCCTTACTCCACCATAATTGGGAAGAAACACAGAACGGTGACCCGGCCGTGCGATTGGTCAAAGAGAAGCTAGCGCAAGCTGAGACCCATCTTGGCCCAGACGCTCCAGAGGAAGCCCAGCAGCTGTGGAAGGAGAGGGGACGACTGTTCACCTACCAAGGCAAGCTCTGCAAGAGATATGTCAACTATCGAACAAATGAACTTGTCTGGCAGATAGTGGTTCCGCAGAGAGATGCTCCAATGGTCCTAGCAGCGTATCATGATAACGCAGGACACTTCGGGTGGAAGAAGTTGGAAGCCCTACTCCGTGATCGGTTCTATTGGGTGCACATGAGAAAGATGATCGAGAAGTGGTGCCGAGACTGTGGCCCGTGTAACCTGAGGCGGAAAGACGATGCCAGCCAAAGGTCTCCCCTACAGCCAATTGTCACAAAGCAGCCCCTGGAGTTGGTGGCCCTGGACCACGTGAAGTTAACACCAAGCCGGTCAGGCTATGTGTACGCCCTCACCATTGTGGACCATTACTCTCGTTTCCTGGTAGTAGTGCCTGTGAAGGACCAGACAGCCAGGACAGCAGCTAGAGCGTTCCAGGCATCCTTTTGTCGACCTCACGGCTATCCGGAAAGGGTACTGACTGATCAGGGTCCTGCATTCGAGGCTGAAGTGTTCCAAGAGTTCTGTAACATGTACGGTTGTAAGAAAATCCGAACCACACCGTACCACCCCCAAACCAATGGACTGTGTGAGAAAATGAACCATGTGGTTATTGATATGCTGAAGACCCTACCGCTGGAGGAAAGGAACCAATGGCCAGAAAAGTTGCCAGATCTGGTAGACCTGTACAACCACATCCCAGTGAATTCGACCAACTGCAGCCCCGCTTACCTGATGCGAGCCAGACCAGGCAAGTTGCCTGTAGACTTTGAGATGGGGACTGTGTCGCCTGAGGCGGTTCAAGAAATAGAGGATTGGGATACAGAACGGCAGCAGCGGTACCGTAAGGTCCAGGAGTGCGTAGAGAGGAGCCTGTCTCAAGCAAGAACGAGGCAAGAACAGCATTACAATCAAACAGCCCCAGCAACTCCCTTAGCACCTGGAGAACAAGTCCTCAAGAAGAAGCGGAAGACGCATAAATTGGATGATCAGTGGGAAAACGAGCCCTACACCATTATCCCCTCCAACTTTGACAATAGTAAGGTATGCCTCATAAGCAAAGATGAAGGCAAGACCTATCAAGCAATTTCCCGAGACCGCCTGAAAGCGTGCCCTGAACGGTGCAGAATCCAAAGAGAAATGGAAGGAGTACAAGGAAGTCCCCAAAGTCAAGAGAAAGGAGGGGAGATGATTCAAACCATCCTTGGAAAGTTCCCCAAAACTTGGACCCGAATAAACAATGCCATAGTGGTACCAGTTTTGACGTTTCCGCAGTTGGTCGAGCCAGAAACAGAAAAGGTTCCGGATCCACCTAAAGAATCGTCCGCTCCGGCACGAGATGACACGCCAGCAGTGGAGCAGGAGGATCAACCCCCTGTCAGTGGTGAACCTGTCATACCCTTGGCGACTCCTAGATCACAAAGGCAACCATCACGCTTACCTATGGGGGTTAGGCCCACCTGTAGTGCTGAGATAGAAGACGCACCACGTAGTCAGGGGCAAACACCAGAGCTACGTAGGTCCCAGCGCAGCACTCGGGGACAACCCCCTCTAAGGTATAGGGAGTCAACTGTATAAGGGAAAGAGTACTTATTAGGATGTAAATAGTTATGCAAAATGTCTGCCATGTTGTGTACAAAATGTTTTCTTTTTCTTTGATTGCGAAAATGGACAATTGGGCCACTGGACTATGGGTGGCCAACACCTAAATTGTTCATAGTTAGCACCAGTGTGCTCAACACCCCTGAAGAAAAACCCGTCCGGCGTGCATAGAGTGGGGTCATCAATGCTCTGACGCACGCCCAGAGCCTACGTTGGGGGTTTGAACGCGGCGGGTCCCCCATGGAGCAGTGTAATGGACACCCGGCAGGGAGCCACACTGGACTCTTATAGTAATGTTTAAGGTTGTAACGTTAAAGTAATTGCGCCTCCCATAATGGGATGAAATGTTCTAACATGTCATGTTTGTCTCTACAGTCCGGGAGTACTGAATTTAACTAAGGGGGAGTGTGGCGCCCCAGGACCTGGTCGCCACAACAGCATTGCCCTCCCAAAAGGGTTAATGCTGAGCCTGGAGGTAATTGGGAGATCTATTGGCCAGTAAGTTAACACTCAACACAGTTCTCCCTCCGGCCAGCAGGGGGAGCTCTGAACCTGGAACTTCAGGGAGCATTCCTTAAGTCTGGCTGGAAGGAGGAAGTGTTAGTTAGTCTGGACACAGGAGTGAAGAGTGCAGACGCAGAGTAGTGCTGCCTTGTAAACTGGGGCCTAGAGCTGGGATAGCTTGGCCCAGTGAAGCAAGGGGAGCAGAGAGGCACAGCAGAGACTCGGACATCGGAGTCTGTAGTTGCCAGGGCATAAAATCCATCCCTGGTAGCTGAATCCGGAGGGCAGGAGAGCTGCAAGCCCCCTGCCCCAGAAGCAATCTGAAGGTACAACTGCATCCCAAGGGCCTGGTGTGGGCTCCAGCAGAGAAGCACCAGAGAGGGCCTGCGCAGTCTACCACACAGAAGAGGGGACGAACAACAAGTCCCAGCAGCAAGAGGGCAATTGCGAACCCAAAGTGCAGTGTCCTAAAACAGCAGAGAAAGATTAAGGAGTAGGCCTCATACTCAACTGGCCAAAGATCACCCCAGGCACTTCCAGGCCGGCCGGATCATCTATACCATCTGTGACGGTCTCCCTGGACTAAGTTTCTGCCGAGTAAAAGAGGAGAAGGTAAAGAGACTACTGTTTGTGCCTGTTTCTTTCATTGCTTGTCGGCCCTGCACCGTGTTAGTCACGCAGCACCATAGACTTCCACAAGCACCAACTGTGCCCCGGGCATTGCTCCACCTGTGGGGAGCAGTACCAACATTGCTGCCATAACATCACCCCGGTGGCCTCACACAGCAGCGGCGGCTTAATAGCCGCATACCACAGGTGGCGTCACGAACACAAACATTAAAGTCATCAGCCACATATTCAACTGACACCCACCAGGGCCACGGAGCCGGGCCCAGCCACCACTGACTACCACCGGACTAGTCCGGCCCGGCACCGGGTGTCCCATAGCCCTGGGGTGGGCGAGTCATTGTGTGGTCCCTATATCCATTCCTTCTTTCCCTGAGAGTTGTGTGGTCCCTATGTCCATTCCTTCTTTCTCGGATTGAGTGTTGTGTGGTCCCTATATCCATTCCTTCTTTCTCAGACTGAGTGTTGTATGGTCCCTATATCTATTCCTTCTTCCCCTGAGTGTTGTATGGTCCCTATATCTATTCCTTCTTTCCCTGAGTGTTGTGTGGTCCCTATATCCATTTCTTCTTTCTCGGACTGAGCATTGTGTGGTCCCTATATCCATTCCTTCTTTCCCTGAGTGTTGTGTGGTCCCTATATCCAATAGTCTGCTGGTCCCATAGACAGATGCTCTAATCCCGGATGTCCTCTATACTCCAGCTCGGTTTCTCAGGAAGCACAGATGGCGGGGATGGGTACTGTCTGTTTACATACATACTCACGGAAAAGAGATATATACATAAATTCCTAATCCATATCCATGCACACAAGTAAACAGAAAACCCACAGCCAGCAGCTGCATAAGAGTAGATTTGCAAATATTTTGAGCTACTTTAATTGAGACTTATTTCTTTAGCCCTGTAAAACCCTTTAGAAATATTCCCCCATCAGTATTATGAGAACTCATTCTTCATGTTAGTGATATTTCTACATATATTTTGCAATTGGAGACAAAACCCAACCCTGTACACGTATATCTAATATTATATATACATATATATATATATATATATATATACATACATCGCTATTTATCAGAAGTCCATAAAACATTGTCATCATCACAAAGGACCACCCATACGTTCTGCTTATTGTGAAGTAACGCAGCCTGTTCCTACGTATTATCCTCCTGTACACAAAAACTCCAGTAAAAAAGACTGAAACAGATCATCATGTGTTCTCCGGACCAAAATGACAGTTCAGTTTCTTTCTGACATGTTAGAAGCTTCTTATATGGACACTGGAAAACACCATGACTCTTTCCTTTCAATTACTTTGCAAAGGACCAGGCTTATTCATTACATGTGGAGGAAAGGCTGCTAAATAGGAAAGGGTTCTTTACAGTTAGAGCAGTCTGTGGTTGTAAGAGATGGAAATTATATGAAAGAGAGACTTGGTACTTAGATTGATGAACAAAGCTGTGATTTTTTTTTAATTTGAAATCCTTACAAAGTGAACAGAGCACAAACGTTTCGGTCCTAATACCTTGGACCTTCATCAATGTGCATGCTGGAGTTCACTTGTTAGTTTCATAGACGCTGATGAGGAGCCTGCGATGTCCACCGCTCTGTCAGGGCAGCTAACCTAAGTATATTTTTAACCTATAGAACTATATGACTATGTCAGAGATAATCCAATCTATGGCTAGTTAATCTTAGTGTACTTATAGGGTCTTCACAAAGAAAATGGTCAGTAAGTACAATATATGGTGGATATCAAAATCTGTCAAATGGAGTCTGGTCTGGATAATGGTTGGTCATTCTTAAAGAAGTGGTCTTTTAAAGACGTTTTACTGTATTTACTAAAGTCCCATGGAAAACTCAAGACAACACTCTAATATCACAAGACGGGTGCCAGATATTAAGAATAAGTCTACCAGAACTGTTTAAAAACTTCAAGAACAAGCGGATGTAAGACGCTCATCTTACCTTGATGTTGCCGAAGACCCCCTTGCAACAGCTACCAATGGACCGTGCTTGAGATTTGTTATCTCCAAGTTTCACTCCCATTGTAAGAAGTCTGAAGTACTCTAGCAGATGTCTCTAAGAAGAGATGGTGCGACAGGTCACTGCACCTCTACCTGCAGATGTATGGTGGTCTCTGGTGGCTTCACAGCTGAGCAGAGCTTTCTCCTTTTCTTCTAGCTGCAGATTTGTGGTGGTCTCTGGTGGCTTCTCAGCTGGGCAGAGCTCTCTTTTTCCCTCCACCTGGCTTGACAGCTAAGCAGAGCTCTCTCCTTCTCTCTACATGCAGATGTGTGGTGGTCTCTGGTGGCTTCACAGCTTAGCAGAGCTTCCTACCCTCTCTACCTGCAGATGTGTGGTGGTCTCTGGTGGCTTCACAGCTGAGCAGAGCTTCCTTCCCACTACCTGCAGATGTGTGGTGGTCTCTGGTGGCTTCTCAGCTGAGCAGAGCTTCCTTCTCTCTAACTGCAGATGTGTGGTGGTCTTTGGTGGCTTCGCAGCTGAGCGGAGCTTCCTTCCCTCTCTACCTGCAGATGTGTGGTGGTCTCTGGTGGCTTCTCAGCTGAGCAGAGCTTCCTTCCCTCTAACTGCAGATGTGTGGTGGTCTCTGGTAGCTTCTCAGCTGAGCGGAGCTTCCTTCCCTCTCTACCTGCAGATGTGTGATGGTCTCTGGTGGCTTCTCAGCTGAGCAGAGCTTCCTTCCCTCTAACTGCAGATGTGTGGTGGTCTCTGGTGGCTTCTCAGCTGAGCAGAGCTTCCTTCCCTCTACCTGCAGATGTGTGGTGGTCTCTGGTGGCTTCTCAGCTGAGCGGAGCTTCCTTCCCTCTCTACCTGCAGATGTGTGGTGGTCTCTGGTGGCTTCTCAGCTGAGCGGAGCTTCCTTCCCTCTCTACCTGCAGATGTGTGGTGGTCTCTGGTGGCTTCTCAGCTGAGCAGAGCTTCCTTCCCTCTACCTGCAGATGTGTGGTGGTCTCTGGTGGCTTCTCAGCTGAGCGGAGCTTCCTTCCCTCTCTACCTGCAGATGTGTGGTGGTCTCTGGTGGCTTTTCAGCTGAGCAGAGCTTCCTTCCCTCTAACTGCAGATGTGTGGTGGTCTCTGGTGGCTTCTCAGCTGAGCAGAGCTGTCTCCTTCCCTCTCAGCTCAGGTGTCTGCTGAGGTTTAAGTAACAGTGGGAGGATTTATAAGTTTTCCACTATGACAGATTCCTTCTCTCTCCCTCCTCCCACTTTTCAAACAATTGGGAGAAGAGAGAAATGCAGGAGTCTGGACGAGAGTGAAACCCAACAGACAATGAATGCAAAGAAAAAAAAAAAAAGTTAAAGGAAGACCAGGATACAAAGTCCTATTATTCTGATCCCATTGCCGGCAATGATGGAGGTAATCGGGCACCTTTGCCTGTGAACATTGCCTGTATAACTGATGACCTTCCTGCGCTGTCTTCTATACTGTTTACACCCTATACGGCATCATTGGCTTTCCTCCCAGCTGTGGCTGAAGTATATACCACACAGTGTACAGTGTATACAAAACCTACAAACCTGTCAAACTGCAAGAACAAAGACTTTTTATTACAATAACATACTGAAAGATCAGGCGACGTCCTAAGAAACTGCCTGTAACCTAAGAAAGTGAAATTAATAAGCAGGAACATGCGTTGGTTGTATCTAAAGTGAAATAAAAAATCTGGATATTAAATAAATATTATAAACATCTAATAATATGATAATAGGCAGCAAGTAGGACTGGATGCAACTTTCTTTAGAAATGTGATGTACCAAATTTTTCCTCCAGGGGGCGATCTTATGCGATGGACTGAAAAAGAAAGTTACGATCTGTACTAATTGCTGCCAATTTACTTAATATGTTTTTACAATCCTTCTGTATTATACCATATTATTTATGTGTGAGGAGATGGACTTGTTGCTGTCGTGTTCCTCTCCATGAAGACACCAAACGCGTTATTGTCATGTGATGTAATGTGTATTATGTCTTGTGTTAATGGTAAGGTAATCTGCAATGTGAATTGTGATGGGATGTTCGCTTGTTTAATGTGAGGAGGTTGGGTTCTCCCATCAACAAAGTTCATTTTAATCAAAGTTTATTTTTAATTTAAAAATAAGTTCCACAATTGGATGTGTTTAGAAACAATGTTCCTGTGCTGAGATAATGTTATGTGTGTGTCCCTGCTATGTACTGACTGCCAGGACCCAAACACCACCTTTTCCCCCCTAGAAAGACACCACACAGTTCTTTATAAATTAAATTACTTTTATTTTTCACTTTTGGAGAGGCAAAGGGAAAAAACACTCTCATCTTTTACTATGGCATAAATTATAGTCGCAGCTTTCAAATTAGGCATTACCAGCCAACACCATGGGGTTTTGGGAAATTTTCCGCCACCGGCCGTCCGGTGCGGGTATTTCACCACCACTTTTCCTACCCCTTCCGCTGCTGCGACTTAACACAGAGACACTCCACAAAACTCATAAAACAAAAGGGAGGGAGGGTGGGAAACAGGTCCGGGTCCAGGAACAAAGAGACCGGAAGCTGGGCAGCGCAGTGACTTATATCCGAGCAGATCATACCACAGGAGCCGGGGGGGGGGTAGCTGGTGAGTCTTTCCAGGGGGAGAAACCACCTAAAATTAGCATAGGGGGCCTGCAGTCAGGTGGCAGCATCTCAAATTTTGGCTGCAGTGCCCCTCAGACTGCCAGGACCCAAACACCACCTTTTCCCCCCTAGAAAGACACCACACAGTTCTTTATAAATTAAATTACTTTTATTTTTCACTTATGGAGAGGCATAGGGAAAAAACACTCTCATCTTTTACTATGGCATAAATTATGGTCGCAGCTTTCAAATTAGGCATTACCAGCCAACACCATGGGGTTTTGGGAAATTTTCCGCCACCGGCCGACCGGTGCGGGTATTTCACCACTACTTTTCCTACCTCTTCCGCCAAGGAGCAGCACAGCGCTAGCAAGCTGCGACCCCCCCCAAAAACCACAATACCTGAGCCATCTCCTCACACATTCCCACCATTAATCCATCCGAAAACCGCATCATGGAAAATGCACCCGCTCCCTCATAAGGACAGCAAAGTTAATACCTTCCAGCTGGCGATACCACACCAAAAATTTTTTTTATTTTTTTTTTATTTTTATATATATATGTATATTTTACACGATCAACTTAGGTAGGTACTGGTTGCCCGTGCACCAAGGACAGCCCCGTAACACATCCTTCCTTGGATACGTTCCAATATGAGCTGAAAATCACCTCTGCTTTGCCCATCTTAAATTAGGAAAATAACAGGAAAAGTTGAACCATCTCTGCCCGGATGAGGGTACGAGGCGAAGCGCAGCTAGGTTGCAGGAGACCAAATCTGTGACATCTACTTGTGTCGCCAAGTCAACTGTGGAGGGCGGCTCCACAATCCTGAACACCTCAGGTAGCGCACTCAGCTCAACCAGCTCCCGGCAACTTCTCCAATCACATCCAGGCCAATAGAAACCACGGACCAACCGCCAGAGCGAGGATCACCTTTTCCCGCTGCCCGAAAAGTATGGGCATGACCTAAGCTTGAAACCTAGGCCGCTCAAATCTGAAAAGGAAAACATTGTCAGAAAGGAAAAACTCTCGAAACCATCCAAATTCTCTTAAACAGCAGACCCCGTTTCCCTTGGGGTTGATTTGGCAAAAACTCGCGTTTTTTTTTTTTAATTAATACACAAATCTGAAACGTATGTAATGTTACGCTAACCTATATGATAGTCATTAGCCTCTTGCCCTTCTACTAGTGACTGTTTATAAAACAAACTCGGTACGGACGTTCCCCAAAATGCATTTGCGTTGCCAAACCCATCCCATTATAACCACGCTCATACACACTTGCCCCAAAGCTTCAGCAGCACCCCAGTTCTGGGGGGGGGGAAGGGAGGGGTGTTTACATCCCAGGTACTGCAACTAACGCACCCACAATAACAACCATCACCAATTTACCGCCATGAAATTGCCCGCCAAATATGGGAAAAATCTTCATGGTTAAAAAATGCTCCCCGTCATGCCTGTTCATCTGAGGGCTATCACTAACACCTTAGGCATACCAACCAGAGGTGGGGAAAAAGATCCCAAAACTGTGAGGAAAGACAGGCTTGGCTAGATAGACCTAGGCCTTTCTTCAGCCTGTGTGACTAAGCTTTAAGATCAAAACCACAATGGACGTAACCACCCGGCCCGGTACCTTATAAGATCGACAAACGGCCAGGAGTATTAGGCCTCCTGACATCCACCCACCTGCCGCTAAACCACTACCCATTTCATACCATGGGTCCCACTAGGCCTTGGTCACGCAGGTCCAGTTCCGCACCTGAAAAAATTTCAGGGCAAAAACCCCATACCAGTTTGCTCATAACAGGAAAAATTTGTACCCGTTGGTGAAGTAGAAACACTAAATACTGCCGGTTATACACTAGCAAGGGATCGCTTGAAAATCATCATGCTTTTCACCCGCCTGGTAAACCCCACTCCTGCATACCCTGCTATAAGCCCATCATGTCTGTGTTTTAACGAGAGGCCGGGTCCTCGGCCTCCTTTCGATGGGAGTACCATTACGAATTTAAAGAATCAAAACCCTTTGGACCTGCCAGCGGACGGAGTTAAGGAGGATACCTGGAATTGGAAAATCAATAGAGAGTAAACCATACTATCACGGTAACTGGATACCTGGTATGACTTAACCTTTCGTTAACTTATGCGCATTCTAAAAACCGGAAAGCCTAAACAGCCCCCTACTGAAAAGGAAAGTTGTAAACAGGTGGTTAGACAGTTTTTTTTTTTTTTTTTGTTTTTTTGTTTTTTTTTATCGTTGTGTTGAAAACAAACCCGAACAGCCAGACCTGCTGCTGTTAAATACACCCCCTATCGATTCAACCGTTACTGCTCTTGAAGCGAATGTAGCCGTTGAAGCTTAAAGAAAATTCAGCTACCAATCAGTTCCTCCTTTTCAGGTGCCTGATTCCATGTAGCGGAAAATAAAATTTAAACTTACCGCACCTATGGTTGAACCAATGTACCGATACCGGGTAACGTGATCCTGCCGCTTAGTCCTACACCGGAAGCCTAGGAAAGGCGCCTTAGAAACAATGACAGCAATAGAAATGACCTTAACCGCAAAGTTGAAGTTCATACCTAAGGAACCTCAGGGGCCGAAAGATAAACCTCCATACGATGGGTAAAAGCCGATAAACGCTATTTCCCTGCGGCAAAACCTTCCGAAACAAAAGTCAAACCCAAAAGGAGGGGCTTTTCCATAATTTTTTTTTTTTTTTAAATTCATAATAGGAGCTTCAAATAATGAAGCTGCTTGACACCCTCTACAGTCTAGTATTAGAATGATTGTTGTCTACTAACACGTGGGAAAAAACTGGTCAGTTGTGCACACCTGAGACCTAAACTAAAATTGTGTATTTTTTTTTTTTTTTTTGAGGCTATTTATGTGGACATAATTGCTCAGGAAATAATAGCGGGCATAATTATGCAATTAGATAAAATTGACAATTTTTTGCATCTCACATGTTCATTTTCGTCTGTTGAACTGAAACTCCAACAAACACGAAAATGCACAGAAATACCTTTTGCTATTACCATAAAGTTATCAATGACGAACATAGCTTACGCCTTGTTAACTACAGCCCTAAGTTAGAGTGTATACCAAGGAGAGGTGATATCCTGTGCGCCCAACATAATGTAACCCACCTATAAATCACTTGACAGGCCACATCCAAAATCTGGGATCCAGTTCTGCTCAACTTTTTTTTTTTTTATCAAACGGCGGTGGGTAAACATTCTGAGATTATTCGGTTCAAGGAGACAACTAGATTATTGCAAGGAATGGAGGAGGAGATCTCATTTTTATGCATAAATCGTGTGTGGTCACCATACAGGACTGGAACATTAGGGGGTGAAAAACACTGGCACTAATGTAAGGGAGCTTTTTTTTTTTTTTTTTAAAAATTATAATTTATTTATTTAATTTATTTATTTATTTACTTTATTTATAATTTATTTATTTAATTTATTTATTCTTTATTTATAATTTATTTATTTATTTTTATTTTTATTTATTTTTATAATTTATTTAATTTTTTTTTTTTTTTTAAAACTTGTCTGGGGATACCAATAAGGGATGTGGATTCTGCTGACTTCAGCAGTCAGCACATACACCAATGCAGCACCTCCAATCCGAGCTGCATCAGAGGCTGTGATTTATTTATTTTTTTATGTATAATTTATTTATTTATGACCGGGGAGCGGTGACAGGGCAGTGGAGGGATCAGGGGCACGGGGTCTGTTATTCACACAAAGCCGGCGGGTCCCCGCTGCAGCGCTTCCACCTGCGCTGCATCAGGGACCGCGCCGGCTCACAGTCTGCCCTCGCACCCACCGCTGGCAGAGGCAGGGCGGCGGGTGGGCGGTGCCTTAAGCAAAGAGCGCTTTCGCGCTCTTTACAAACTGAGGGGCGGGCTCCAGCTGACCGGCGGGCGGGTAGTTCACTCAGAACGCCGCTCGCCCGCACACCCAGCTGGAGCCTCAGCAGGGAGGAAGCCGCTCACAACTAACAGCGTTGTGAGTCGGACGCTTCCTTCCCTGCTGATGGGGGCATTTGTATCATACTGCAAGCACAGGCAGACCGGCGGGCGGGTATTTCCCTGAAAACACCGCTCGCCGGATATGTCACCTGTGCCTCAGCAGGGAGGAAGCCGCTCACAACTAACAGCGCTGTGAGTCAGACGCTTCCTTCCCTGCTGATGGGGGGATTTGTATCATACTGCAAGCACAGGCAGACCGGCGAGCTGGTATTTCCCTGAAAACACCGCTCGCCGGCCGTCACCTGTGCCTCAGCAGGGAGAAAGCCGCTCACAACTAATAGCGTTGTGAGTCGGACGCTTCCTTCCCTGCTGATGGGGGATTTGTGTCATACGGCGAGCACAGGCTGACCGGCGGGCGGGTATTTCCCTGAAAACACCGCCCGCCGGCCATGTCACTCGTGCCTCAGCAGGGAGGGAGCCGCTCACAGCTAAAACGCCGTGGGCAAAAATCTTCCCTCCCTGCTGATAGCTCTCTTACCCCACCGGCCGCCCAAACAGGTCCGGGTCCAGGAACAAAGAGACCGGAAGCTGGGCAACGCAGTGACTTATATCAGAGCAGATCATACCACAGGAGCCGGGTGGGGGTAGCTGGTGAGTCTTTCCAGGGGGAGAAACCACCTAAAATTAGCATAGGGGGCCTGCAGTCAGGTGGCAGCATCTCAAATTTTGGCTGCAGTGCCCCTCAGTCTGACCGTACAGGGACATGGTCTGATCATACTGTGGCGCCCTGGACAAGCCAGGGGCCACAGAGAACAACACCTACACACCCCACACTCCCGGTCAGGCACACCGAAGTCAGACAAAAACCCTTGTTGCCTCCCTCCAGGGGCTGATGTCCACACCAGGGGGTGGGCCAGGCGGTTGGCCCCGCCCACCGAGGAGTTCACAGTGCGGAGAAAGAGGGAGCTTCGGAAGGGAGGGTGAGTGACCCACGCCCCTGTACCCCTAGTGGGTTGGTCATCGCGGCCGAGGGACCCGGTCCACACCCGCTCGCCCTGCTATCTCCCCCGCTATCCATACCGGCTGCCGCGGCCCCGCCACTAGGCCTGCTACCCCCGCAACCGGTAGCGATACCCTGCATGTCCGCTCAGGCGGATCGACCTGTAGCCGGAGCCCGTGACCGACCGGAAGTGCTACCCTGGAAGGTGCAGAAGCCTGAGCCGGAGGCATCCCCCGAAAGACTCCCCGAGCCGGAGCCGACAGACCGCTCCGTGCTGAAGGCCCAGCGGAGGAAGGCCCCTGTGCCCATCCCCCACCCCTCGGCTGAGGTTGCGCCGGGTTGCCGCTGCAAAGCAGCACCCCAGGCCAAGTCACCGCGGGACCTTCCACCCAGATCACCAGTGGTGGGCAGTGTCCAGAAGGTCTCGCGGGGCCCGACCCGTGTGCCAGAGCTCGCAGCAGCACCGTACTGGGATAGGGAGCCGACGCCGCTGGGCCCGGAGATTGCCGAGACAGAGAGAGGAAGAAGGCGGAGATGGTGGCCCGTACGATCCGGGAAAAGGAGAGTCTGAGGCAAGCAACCTTCCGTGTCCGGGGCCCCCTATATGAAGGGCAGGTGAGGTGGTTTAATGTCCGCCGGGGCTATGGCTTTATATATGAGCCGGGCCTGGAGGCCGAAGTCTTTATAGCCCGGCAGGATGTTAATGCCCACCTGCCAGAGGAGCATCCAGGCCGCAACCTAATGCCCGGAGACCTGGTACAGTACACCCGTCACTGCGGGGAGAGGGGGTGGTTTGCGCTAGATGCAAAGTTGAGGGGCAGCCAAGAGGCCCGTGTGTGCACCACGCCCCTTCCCCCAACCGATGCCGAGGAATCCGAATAATGGCAGCAGAGTCCCGTTGCAGTTGTTCCCCGTTGGGACCACCAGAGTGCTGTTTACAGTTTTGAAAATGAAAAAGAATGATAAGTAAATGATTAACCGAAGATTCACCTGATTTGCTGCTTAATTAGGACCGGTCGTTGCCGGCAACTGGTCCCCGTTGGGACCCCCCCTTTTCAAATTATGCGTAGAAACTACTACGAACAAGCCCGAGAACTGGCAGGGCAACCACAAACTTGTGGCATGTAAATAAAAATGTTTTGTTTTCTTCACCGTTGCCGCCTCCGGAGAGGCAGATTGGAGGAAGGGCCCGCAGTGGAGCAGGCTGGGGCCCAGCCACCACCGGAACCGGTGGCGATCCTCTGGGGGTTTCAGGGGTTCCCCATGGACGTGGGTCCCCTGAAAAGGACAGAACCCGCTCGGGCAACTTGTGCTGGACTGGGGTCAAGGGGTGCTGCCTGTTTGCTTAGGGGCAGCATCAGGGCCAGGTTGCTTGGGTGGGAGAGAGCAGAAGCCGTAACCGTTTTGCAACGTTAAAGTAAGAGTACCTCCCGATGTGGGAAGATGTTATTTTAATTGTAATCACTGTTTTACCGTTTTATCTTTTCAGTTGTGAAAATAAAACCGGTGATGGACGGGCAGCCCTCGGACGGTCTGCATTTTACTAAGGGGGAATGTGGCGCCCTGGAGAAGCCAGGGGCCACAAAGAACAACACCTACACACCCCACACTCCCGGTCAGGCACATCGAAGTCACACAAAAACCCTTGTTGCCTCCCTCCAGGGGCTGTTGTCCACACCAGGGGGTGGGCCAGGCGGTTGGCCCCGCCCACCGAGGAGTACACAGTCCTGGAGGTGGGAAAAGCAGGCAGATGAGTTGAGGAGTGGAGGGAGATCAGTTTGAGAGTGGAAAGTGAGAGGAAGGAAAGTGGCAGTTAAGCAGCCTGAAGTTGGTCCGGGTGTGTGGCCCGGACGGATCAGCAAGGTTGGCAGACGGTGCTGACCGTCTGCAGGAGTGACCTATCGGAGTCTACCGTAAGGACCGTGGACAAATTCGTTAGCGAAGGGAACTTCCTGGGTTTTCCAGCAGCCAAGTCCCGACAGAAGGCAACCGTCCAACCGATAGAGGGAAACACAGTCACCGCCAAGGCTAAAGTTCCCAGGGCCAGAGCCTGCGGGCAAAAGGGGCTTCTCCAGCCCATATCCAAGCTGGGGAGCGGGTTACCGGTGGGAACCCATTGGGACCGTTTACAGTACACAGGTGCAGGGAAAGGCAGTCACCATCAACCTGCCGGGAGAAACAACACCGCAGCCGTCTGTGGGACCCGTCCATCCAGCCGTGTGTTTTACTGAGAACTGTGTCCTCATCATTGGCTGAGTGAGTACCACCGTGCCGTGCGGCACAGCGCTGCCCCCGCGACCCTGCACCTCGCCATGCCCCGTAACCCACCTGCCATCCATCCCTACCCCATCACCGGGCCCCGGGACAACCCCCCCCCCTACCCACGGAGGGGAGAACTAACAACAAAGCTGCTCCCTGTCACCGCTCCCGGGATCCCCATCTAGAGCAGCGGTGGTGTCACCAATATCACCACAACCGTGGGTGGCGTCACGGACAATAACCAAATCCCCACAATCCAATCCCCAACCCCTTTTCACTCACGGGCGAGGAGCGCCGCTTGAGTCCCCGGGATCCGGCCCACCGCTTGAGCCACCACCGAGCAGCCGCAGCCGCAGCAGCCGGACCCGAGCAGTGGGAGAGCGCAGCGTCCCCTCCTCTGCCCGCGACAATACCTCATCTCCTTGGCAGGGGAGGAAGTTAAAAAGTATACAGGTATTACAGAATGGGATTGCAAATTATTCTTTCTTTGAGGTAAAACAATTTTTAAAATAACAGGCAAGAAAATGTTTTACCTCACAAAAAGAATCAGTTATGATCCCATGCTATAATGTCTTTATACATATGTAGCATGCCAGGGCATCAGGAAGCAACACCTCGCCTACGGCTACTGCCCAGCCCCATTCTATTCTTGGCGTGGTCAGCAGGTTCAAACCTTGCCACCGGAAGATCTGAATAATGCAGGGTAGATTAACGTTACCAAGAAGATGGCGCCAAACATTGAAATTAAGATGGCGGACAGTGGCACAGCTCGAAAAATTAATCCCGGCCATCTTGGGCATGGAAAAGCAGAAGGGCACTAAGATCTGTCCAGCCCGCCGAGAGGCTACACCTAGTCAAGGGAGTGCCATGCCTGGAAAGGTCGAGTGATGGCGAGAGGTGTTCTCCCCTATCGGACAAAGTGGAAAGAGAAGGTACACTCACTGTGGAGTGACAGCAGGGAAAGGGCGAAGACCTGGAAAAAACAGGATGGTCAGCCGGAAGACATCCCAACAGGTACAAGGCAGATCTGTGCCGAGGGGTACGCAGAATGGTACCATTCGTGGAGAAAAATTCAGAGCGAGTGTAGCTGCAGAATGAAGGAGTGGGAGCTGATGATGGAATGACAGGGTTATGAGGATTGAACACGCACAGATGCGGCAGTTGATGGCTCTTATGGTGGAGAGGTACAACCGGGCAGCTAGGCTGAGAATGTCGTGGGGTCCCAAAAGTCTGGATCTGAAGCTAAGGCATACACTCCCACTGAGACCCCTGGCTCTCAGAGTAACTGCAGGCTCAGTTGCTTGTGGGTTTCCCACCAATCCTGCTGGAAGTCCTGACCTCCAGGGGAACCCCAACCCCTGAAGAGGAGCCTATTATCACCAGCATACTGTGGATCGTGGGTGCGGTTAGGAATAAAAAGAGAATGGGGTCCGATGTTGAGAGCTCTCTTAGTGCCTTTACATCAGTGGAACAGTCCTGGAGTTTACGGAAGATCATTAACCATCGGTTCTAAGACCCATATGTTGTTGGCCATGAATGGCTGAACTTGTTTACTTCACTACTGAATAAAATGACTTGGCCCAATCCAAAAGGAACTTTGCCCCAAAGGACTGTGTTCCATGTACTAAGGACTAATGTTGGGGGGATAGAAAGGAACCTTTAGGTACTGTGCTTAGTGACTGTACCTCCATTCAATGGATGTGACTTTAAGGACTATACCCACATCTCACAGTCGGAAGAGAGATATGGACTGTATTCTTTGGGATTCGGTTAAATGGACTGTGTCCTTGGACAAGGAGGGCTACCCTTAAATGGAAAGATAAAAAAACATGTTGTATTTGCTTAAGGACTCCTTGTTAAAAAGGACTTGGACTCCCAGGGTTTTCTTATCTACAAGGACCGGGTTCATGTTGACCTAAAAGCAAAGAAGACATAATTTGCCCTCCGGAGAAGAAATTATTATTTATGTTATGTGTAGCATTTTATTGGTATCTTCTAGATGTTGGGATGTTCGAGGTCAACCATCATCAAAGAGGAGAGGAATGTAAAGAGGTGGATTTGTTGTGTTTCTTTCCTTGAAGACACCAAATCACGTTATTGTCATGTAACGGAATGTGTATCATGTCTTGTGTTAATGTGAAGGTAATGTGCAATGTGAATTGTGATGTGATGCTGATGTTCAACTGTTCAATGTGATGCACTGTACTGTATTATGAGGAGGTTGGGTTATGCCCAGCAACAAACAGTATGGACAGTTACAGTTTCACAGATTCATATTTTTAAGGTTGAAGGTAGACTTAAAGTGTAACAGTCGTTTTAATTTTTTTTTTTCATAAATCAATAGTAAACAGGAAAATAAGCAACTCTGTAATATTTCTTATCAGACAAATTAGCTTCTTTCTCTGCCAGGATTGATCTGTCATAAAAATTCTCAATTCTGAGGTAAAATCTGTATTCAGTGAAGACAGACTTTCTCATAACTGAGATACAGTTGCTATGGATACAATTCTATGTAGACCGGAGAAGGTAGGAGCTAGAGGCAGAGCTCCTCCCTCCTCCTGTCCCTTCTGTCTAGCTAGAATCTTATCAGTAGCAGCTATCATCTCCTATGTCAGTAATATGTCAGTTGATGGCAATGTGAATGGGAGCACATGCACTGCACTACTTACAGGCTGATGGTAGTTGCTGGCATGATACCAGAGAAGCAGAGGGAAGGTAAGTATAATCATTTGTTTTTTACTGTGTGCGGCATGAGGGGTGATCATATGTACCAGCATGCGGCCAAGATGGGGACATATGCCAGGATGGACAATGATGGGGACTTATTCCAGTATGGAGACATATAACTGGATGTGGGACATACTATAAATACCAGGATGGGGCTATGATAGGGATATGTATACCATGATGGGGCCATGATGGGGAGATATATATCAGGATGGGGCTAGAATGTTGATATATATATACCAGCATTGAGAAAAGAAACCATAGGTATCCACTGATACAAGGAAACCAGTGTTGCAGATGTAAGAACAGCTTTAAGAGATCAATGTAAAAATATCCAGACAGACCGTGGCATTAAAAATGGTGAATGCTCAGGCCCCCACTTCCCAGAACAACGTGTTTATGGCTGTGTCTTAATCATGGTTATGGTCTAAACATTACAAACAGTGCTTTATATATGACGCCCTCGAAAAAAACAGGTAGTCACAAAATAGGCCCCTGCATAACACCTTCCCTCACCTAGGTCACATACAGCCGATCTGAAACCATAGTCACCCCCCCTTAGGGCAAGACAGGCACACCAGTGGGCGGTACCAGGCGGTTAGGGAATGCCCACCTAGGGGTCTAGACAGCCCGGGGCGGGAAAACAGTCAGTTAAGCAAAGAGATTAAGTTGTAGTTCAAGTTGAGAGGAGTGAGGGCTGGAGCTAGGTGTAGCCCCAGCGGAGGAGAAGTTCAAGTTGAACGGTGCCAGGGTTGGAGCCCAGGTACCTTAGCTAGGTGGCAGACGGTGGTCTCCATCAGCAGGAGACGGGAAGATGGCTCGGCAGATCCGAGGAGGACCAGGCAGGGTTGGAGCCCGCCGCTACCGACACCGGAGACCTGACCGGAAACCGTGCACAGAGGGGGTACTCGGACCCTGAAGCCAGGACCGGAACCAACGGCCTAGCTAATCAACCGATTGAGGGCAGGATTATAGGTCCTGCCCCAACCAAAGTCCCAAAAGCAGACAACCACCCACAGAGAGGGATAGGGCAACCGCCAGGGCCCATAGATCCCACGGGTCAGCGTCAGCGGGAACGGCTCCTCAGGCACACAGAAAGCCGGGAGCAGACTCCCGTGTTCCATACCGAGAAGTCTAAAAACACAACCACAACTAGTGCAGAGGAGAAGACGGCGACCATCAGCCCGGGTGGGGGACCAGAGTACAACCAGCCGCGGCGGCCGGTCACCAGCACCTTGGTTTACCAAAGGACTCGTGTGATTCTTTTACTTGTGAGTAACCAAACATCCCCTGGTCCATCCGGACACGCAAGCCCCTGCCATCGCCATACCCTGCACAGAGACACTAAGCCCCGGAGCAACCATCCCTACCCACGGAGGGGTTAACATCCGGCTGCCATTACATCTCCCCCGGGTATCCCACAACAGCAGCGGTGGAGTCCCACTTCACCGCACACCATGGGTGGCGTCACGAACCGAATACGGTCAAGGCCGTACAACTACGTCCCCCTTTTCATTCGGCGTGTCCGCGTGACCCCCGGGTCCGTAGGATCCCTCGAGCCACGCAGCGGGTCCGGATATGAGCAGCGCCGGCTGCAGGCATGGGGGCGGCACATATATACAAATGAAATGAATGTTCATATACTGTATATACCAGGACGGGGACATATATACCAGTATGGGGCCATATATACCAAGATACAGCCATGATGGGGTCATACACCAGGATAGGGCCATGATGAGCCCAGGATGGGGACATTAGTAAAGGATGGAGGTGGCGAGCTCAAAGTTTGCACCAGGACCCATCAGACTCTAGTCACGCTAATGCATACACCCGTCTTCTCTGCTCAAGCCAGGCGGGTAGTACACAGGGATCTGCAGTGCAGGGATCTGCAGTGATAACATGCATGCGTGTGATGGATGCTAATCACTTCCAATGGGGCATGATTAGAGGAGGTGAGGCAGGACTAGTCTGAGGAATCAATGCCCGCTGGAATAATACTGATTAATTTGCAATGCACAAGCAAGAATTAAAACTTTTAAAAAGTAGAAACTATTATATACTGTAGCAATTGAAAGGCTTTGTCCTAATAAAGGAATAAGTTTTTAAAAAATTATGGCGTCTGTTTGGTTTAGCAGGAGTAGGGTAGCCGACAGGTTGCCATTAAAGAAAAGTTATCAACTGAAAATGACCTATTATTTAAATCAGGGTTTTGTGTTATATCTTTGTTTTTAAATGTTGCCACTTTTTTGTCATATCATGATATTTATTAAAACAAAAAGCAGTAATCTTGCAATATTCACACTGACCATTTGGGGCATTTTCAGGAAGAATTTTCAGCAAGGCTTCTTATCAGCAGAGGCAGGATTGCTATGACAGGTAACATGTATGTATATTCCTGAAACAAGAGGATGTTAGAGTCAAAAAAAGCCCCAATTTCAAGTGTTTCTTCTATTTCTACTGTGATATTTAAAAAGAAAAATACTTTTAATATTAAAAATCATATTTAAACAATAGGTCATATTCTAACTAGTGATGAGCGAGCATGCTTGTCACTACTCGGTACTCGCACGAGTATCGCTGTACTCGGGCTGCTCGGCGGGGACCGAGTAATCTCGCGATACTCGTGCTGTACTCGTGGTCTTCATTTCTGCATGTTGGCGCTCTTTTGAGAGCCAGCCCTCATGCAGGGATTGGCTGGCAGACCACTGCAATGCCACAGCCCTGTTAGTTGTGGAATTGCAGTGATTGGCCGGCCTGCACAGCGTGACCGAGCCTTTATATCGGCCGGCGCGCTGTGCTCTGCTCACAGCTATCCAGACAGTGAGTGCAGGGAGAGTGTCGCTGATTCAGGGAAAGCTTTGCGGCCCTTTATAGCTTTTTCAGTTGCAGGGCTGCAAACAGTGTGACCAAAAGTCCTTCTCAGGACTATTCTAGTTGTATACAGGCAGGCAGGGTATAGCCAGGTCGGAGTACAGTAGCAGAGTCCTTCTCAGGACTATTGTTGCTATATACAGGCAGGGTATAGCCAGGTCTGAATACAGGCTAGTGACCAGAAGAGTCCTTGTCAGGACTATTGTACCAGTATACAGGCAGGCAGGGTAGTGGTGACCGTATACCAGCCTTCATCATATCTGGGGCTGGTGTACACAGTGTAAAACAGTCCAGATAGTGTCTGACTTGTCTGTAATTGTCGCTCCCCAAAAAAACCTGTTAGGTTCTTATTGCGTCCGTGCTTGGTTTTTAAAACCGCACGTGTGTGCCTGTTGGTGGCAGCGTACAGGTGCACTTGTGTGCAATTTCCAGAAACTTTGATATAACGCACAAGTAGTGAATATACACGTCAGCAGTGCACAGCATTGCAAAATGCGCAAGGGCATTGGCAAGGAACAAGGAAGTGGACGTGATGGTGGTGCAGGCAGAGGCCGAGGTCGTGGGCAAGCTCTAATTTCGCCACAACAAAGGGCCACATCTAGTCGCTCGCACGTCCTGTCCCAAATTCTTGGGGACCGCAGCAGTACACCGCTCTTGAACCAAGACCAGTGTCAACAGGTTGTTAGTTGGATAGCAGATAATGCTTCCAGTCAGATTGGCACCACCACAAACACTCTGTCTTCCACACGGTCAAGTGTCAGTAGCCGTGATACTGCACCGCACATTTCTGAACCTGATCCTCCTTCCTACCACCAGGCTGAGTACACGTCCTCCTCGGACATTAATGATCCCACACTTGGACACTCGGAAGAGCTGTTCACGTTTCCATTCACACATTCTGGCCTCTTGCCAGCTCATATTGAAGTGGGTCATGAGGAGATCGTCTGTACAGATGGCCAAATATTTGAGCAGCCACGTTCTCACGAAGTTGGCAACGTGTCTCAACAAGTGGTGGACGATGATGAGACACAATTGTCAGCAAGTCAGGAGGAGGAGCAGGGTGCGGAAGAGGAAGACGACGTGGTGGATGATCCAGTAACTGACCCAACCTGGCAGGAGGATATGCAGAGCGAGGACAGCAGTGCACAGGGGGAGGGAGGCGTAGCATCACAACAGGCAGTAAGAAGCAGGGTGGTGGCCCCAGGCAGAAGTCAGGCAACCGTTCCCCGGAACAACACGACGACACAAGGTGCCTGTACAAATGTTAGGTCTTCCCGAGTCTGGCAGTTTTTTAAGTTGGATCCAGATGATTCAAAAAAGGCCATTTGCAACACCTGCCGTGACAGCATCAGCAGGGGTACCAAAACTAGCAGCCTGACCACCACCAGCATGATCAGGCACATGTCAGCCAAGCACCCGACTTTGTGGGAAGTACAACAGAGTCGAGGAGCAGTGCTTGCTGATGTCACTGCTACGTCTTCGCTGGTTGTGCATGCGAGCCAATCCTCTGTCCATGCTGCCTGCGAACAAGCCTCCTCCACTCCTGCACCTGCAGTTGCCTACGCAGAAAGAACACCATCATCAAGCACGTCCTTGTCCCAGCGCAGCGTTCAGTTATCCATTCAGCAAACCTTTGAACGCAGGCGCAAATACACTGCCAACACCCCACATGCCACAGTTCTAAATGCTAACATTTCGCGACTGCTTGCGCTGGAAATGTTGCCTTTTAGGCTGGTGGAGACAGAAGCATTCCGTGACCTGATGGCGGCAGCTGTCCCACGTTACTCGGTCCCCAGCCGCCACTATTTCTCCCGGTGTGCCATCCCCGCGTTGCATAACCACGTGTCACAAAACATCACACGTGCCCTGAACAACGCTGTTTCACCCAAGGTCCACCTAACCACAGACACGTGGACAAGTGCTTGTGGGCAAGGCCGCTACATCTCGTTGACGGCACACTGGGTTAATATTGTGGAAGCTGGGACCCAGTCTGAGCGAGGGACGGAACACGTCCTTCCCACACCAAGGTTTGCAGGCCCTACCTCAGTCAGTGTTTCACCCACACTCTACAGCTCCGGAATGTCATGCTCTTCAGCCTCCTCCTCCTGCGCATCCTCATCCACTGTGCCCTCCACACCAGTCACAAGCTGGAAGCACTGCAGCACTGCCTCGGCGAAGCGGCAACAGGCTGTGCTGAAGCTAATCTGCATAGGTGACAAACCCCACAATGCAGAAGAGCTGTGGACAGCTCTGAAACAGCAGGCAGATCACTGGCTCACACCTCTGAACCTAAAGCCAGGAAAGGTCGTGTGTGACAATGGCCGGAACCTGGTGGCGGCTTTGAGGCGAGGCCAGCTGACACATGTTCCATGCGTGGCCCATGTGCTCAACCTCGTGGTTCAGCGGTTTCTAAAGTCATACCCAGAGCTGTCTGATCTGCTGGTAAAAGTTCGCCGCCTGTCTGCACATTTTCGAAAGTCACCTACTGCTTCAGCCGGCCTTGCCGGCTTTCAGCGCCGTTTGCATCTTCCGGCTCACAGACTGGTGTGTGATGTCCCCACGCGTTGGAATTCAACTCTGCACATGTTGGTCAGGATATGTGAGCAGAAGAGGGCAGTTGTTGAGTACCTGCATCACCTAAGCCGTCGGGAAATGGGTCAAACTCCACACATAACACCTGAGGAGTGGAGATGGATGTCAGACCTATGTACCATCCTCCAAAACTTTGAGGACTCCACCAAGATGGTGAGTGGTGATGACGCCATTATTAGCGTCACCATACCGCTACTCTGCCTTCTAAAACGGTCTCTGCTGAAAAACAAACATGATGCATTGCAGGCGGAGCGCGATGAGTTGCAGCAAGAAACAGTAGTGGGTGTGGGTGATAACACACAGCCCAGCCTCGTCTCATCACAACGTGCAGTGGAGGACTATGACGAGGAGGAGGATGAAGACATGGAGCAACTCTCCGGCCAAATTGAGGATATGACATGCACACCAGTCATATCCTCGGTTCAGCGTGGCTGGCCAGAGGACAGGGTAGATGAGGAGGAGGAGGAGGAGGAGGAGGAGGGGGAGGAGGACAGCATGTTCAGTCATCTTGTTGGTCAGGCTACTGAAGTCCTGGCTGTTAAGAGTGTGGCGCACATGGCTGACTTTATGGTAAGCTGCCTGTCTCGTGACCCTCGCGTTAAGAACATCTTGGCCGACAATCATTACTGGTTGGTAACACTGTTAGACCCATGCTACAAGGAGAACTTTTTGTCTCTTATTCCCGTGGAGGAGAGGTCAACCAAAATGCAGCAGTTCCGGAAGGCCATACTCACGGAAGTAGGCAAAGCATTCCCCTCACAAAACGCTAGCGGCATAGGTCAGGAATCAGTGGACAACCGAGGCGTACAGCCGAGAGAGGCACAAGTCCAATCCGCCAGAGGTAGGGGAACAGTCTTTAAGATGTGGGACAGTTTTCTCAGCCCCTCACGTACCACAGCCCCTGAGGTGCGGGGTAGTGCCACAAGAAATCCTAAGTTTGCCCAGATGCTGAAGGAGTACCTTGCAGATCGAACAACTGTACTCCGACATTCCTCTGTGCCTTACAATTATTGGGTATCCAAGCTGGACACGTGGCATGAATTGGCTCTCTACGCCTTGGAAGTCCTGGCCTGCCCTGCTGCTAGCGTTTTGTCAGAGCGTGTTTTTAGTGCCGCAGGTGGAATCATTACAGATAAACGCACCCGCCTGTCAACTGAAAATGCTGACAGGCTGACTCTGATCAAGATGAACAAGGGTTGGATTGGGCCAGACTTCACCACACCACCAGCAAATGAGAGCGGAATTTAAAGTTTGCCATGTACCTCCACTCACCCATGGGTACACACTTCTGGACTTTGGATAATCGCTGGACTGCTCCTCCTTCTCCTCATGCGCCACCATGATGATGACCGTTACAAATTGCAATACTTAGGCCTTTGTTTCAGGTATACCCCCAGTGGTAAATTTTTTCGCCCATTCTTTGCAGAATGGACATTACAACAACCGGAGACCCGCTCCTTTGCAATGGGAACAATGTTTTGAGGCCCTCATGCACGTCTCTACCCAGGGACAACGTGGAGCCTCCCAATTTTTGGCTGCCCTGCCTAAGGGCTATACTATAATACACCCACTTCCTTAAAATGGACACTTAATGTTTTGAGGCCCTCATGCACGTCTCTACCCAGGGACAACGTGGAGCCTCCCAATTTTTGGCTGCCGTGCCTAAGGGCTATACTATAATACACCCACTTCCTTAAAATGGACACTTAATGTTTTGAGGCCCTCATGCACGTCTCTACCCAGGGACAACGTGGAGCCTCCCAATTTTTGGCTGCCCTGCCTAAGGGCTATATTATAATACACCCACTTCCTTAAAATTGACACTTAATGTTTTGAGGCCCTCATGCACGTCTCTACCCGGGGACAACGTGGAGCCTCCCAATTTTTGGCTGCCCTGCCTAAGGGCTATACTATAATACACCCACTTCCTTAAAATGGACACTTCAGGTTTACAGGCCATCATGCACGTCTCTATCCAGGGACAATGTGGAGCCTCCCAATTTTTGGCTGCCCTGGCAAAGGGCTATACTGAAATAGACCCACTTCCTTACAATGGGCACTTCAGGTTTACAGGCCATCATGCACTTCTCTATCCAGGGACAATGTGGAGCCTCCCAATTTTTGGCTGCCCTGGCAAAGGGCTATACTGAAATAGACCCACTTCCTTACAATGGGCACTTCAGGTTTACAGGCCATCATGCACGTCTCTATCCAGGGACAATGTGGAGCCTCCCAATTTTTGGCTGCCCTGGCAAAGGGCTATACTGAAATAGACCCACTTCCTTACAATGGGCACTTCAGGTTTACAGGCCATCATGCACTTCTCTATCCAGGGACAATGTGGAGCCTCCCAATTTTTGGCTGCCCTGGCAAAGGGCTATACTGAAATAGACCCACTTCCTTACAATGGGCACTTCAGGTTTACAGGCCATCATGCACGTCTCTATCCAGGGACAATGTGGAGCCTCCCAATTTTTGGCTGCCCTGGCAAAGGGCTATACTGAAATAGACCCACTTCCTTACAATGGGCACTTCAGGTTTACAGGCCATCATGCACGTCTCTATCCAGGGACAATGTGGAGCCTCCCAATTTTTGGCTGCCCTGGCAAAGGGCTATACTGAAATAGACCCACTTCCTTACAATGGGCACTTCAGGTTTACAGGCCATCATGCACGTCTCTATCCAGGGACAATGTGGAGCCTCCCAATTTTTGGCTGCCCTGGCAAAGGGCTATACTGAAATAGACCCACTTCCTTACAATGGGCACTTCAGGTTTACAGGCCATCATGCACGTCTCTATCCAGGGACAATGTGGAGCCTCCCAATTTTTGGCTGCCCTGGCAAAGGGCTATACTGAAATAGACCCACTTCCTTACAATGGGCACTTCAGGTTTACAGGCCATCATGCACGTCTGTATGCAGGGGCATTGGTGAACCTCACAATTTTTGGCTGCCCTGGCAAAGGGCTATACTGAAATAGACCCACTTCCTTACAATGGGCACTTCAGGTTTACAGGCCATCATGCACGTCTCTATCCAGGGACAATGTGGAGCCTCCCAATTTTTGGCTGCCCTGGCAAAGGGCTATACTGAAATAGACCCACTTCCTTACAATGGGCACTTCAGGTTTACAGGCCATCATGCACGTCTCTATCCAGGGACAATGTGGAGCCTCCCAATTTTTGGCTGCCCTGGCAAAGGGCTATACTGAAATAGACCCACTTCCTTACAATGGGCACTTCAGGTTTACAGGCCATCATGCACGTCTCTATCCAGGGACAATGTGGAGCCTCCCAATTTTTGGCTGCCCTGGCAAAGGGCTATACTGAAATAGACCCACTTCCTTACAATGGGCACTTCAGGTTTACAGGCCATCATGCACGTCTCTATCCAGGGACAATGTGGAGCCTCCCAATTTTTGGCTGCCCTGGCAAAGGGCTATACTGAAATAGACCCACTTCCTTACAATGGGCACTTCAGGTTTACAGGCCATCATGCACGTCTCTATCCAGGGACAATGTGGAGCCTCCCAATTTTTGGCTGCCCTGGCAAAGGGCTATACTGAAATAGACCCACTTCCTTACAATGGGCACTTCAGGTTTACAGGCCATCATGCACGTCTCTATCCAGGGACAATGTGGAGCCTCCCAATTTTTGGCTGCCCTGGCAAAGGGCTATACTGAAATAGACCCACTTCCTTACAATGGGCACTTCAGGTTTACAGGCCATCATGCACGTCTCTATCCAGGGACAATGTGGAGCCTCCCAATTTTTGGCTGCCCTGGCAAAGGGCTATACTGAAATAGACCCACTTCCTTACAATGGGCACTTCAGGTTTACAGGCCATCATGCACGTCTCTATCCAGGGACAATGTGGAGCCTCCCAATTTTTGGCTGCCCTGGCAAAGGGCTATACTGAAATAGACCCACTTCCTTACAATGGGCACTTCAGGTTTACAGGCCATCATGCACGTCTCTATCCAGGGACAATGTGGAGCCTCCCAATTTTTGGCTGCCCTGGCAAAGGGCTATACTGAAATAGACCCACTTCCTTACAATGGGCACTTCAGGTTTACAGGCCATCATGCACGTCTCTATCCAGGGACAATGTGGAGCCTCCCAATTTTTGGCTGCCCTGGCAAAGGGCTATACTGAAATAGACCCACTTCCTTACAATGGGCACTTCAGGTTTACAGGCCATCATGCACGTCTGTATGCAGGGGCATTGGTGAACCTCACAATTTTGGACTGCCCTGGCAAAGGAAAATACTACAAAGACTCACTTCCTCAAAATGGGCACATTAGACTCAAGAGGCCTTCATGTACGTCTCTTCTCAGGGACATCGGAGTGCCACACAATGTTTTCACGTAAAATCTTTCATGTATTAATCTCAAAAAGTAACATAAACCAGCTCTATCTCACTATTGGGTATGTGCCCTTAACATTTCTGCCATGAAAAATCATTTTGGGGTCATTTTGGAAGGTTTTCTGGTGAGTCCGTAAAAATGGCGTGAAACGCGGACAAAATTGTTCACAGCTGTGACTTTTGAGTGATAAATGCTTCAAGGGGTCTTCCCCATGCTGTTGCCATGTCATTTGAGCACTCTTCTGAGACTTTTGTGACATTTTTAGGGTTTCTCCATGCTGCCGGGGGGTCATTTCACAAAAATACTCGGGTCTCCCATAGGATAACATTGGGCTCGTTGCTCGGGCCGAGTACACGAGTATCTTGGGAGGCTCGGCCCGAGCTTCGAGCACCCGAGCTTTTTAGTACTCGCTCATCACTAATTCTAACATATTCTTTTAAAATCATTTATGTAATACAGTATCAGCTGTATGAATTAATATGGGAGTAGGAAGGCAATATCTTTAAATAATAATGATAATATAATAATATAATACTGTATCTTCCAAAATCCTCCCTCAAAATATAATTATGTAAATGACTTACTAATCAATGTGCATCCTCAAAATAAAAATTAAGAAAACTACAATTCTTCCTGCATGAAACATAACCTTATACAGCAACATAAAAGCCAGATTAAGTCATGACTGCCAAAATGCCGATAAGCAAAATCCCAAAAATTCTACTGCGCCACTGAGGATTGAAAAGGCGTGGTCTTTAAGGAGTTGCATTTCATTATTTCCTTGTTCCTAGTGTCGCGGGCGGAGGGGACGCAGTCGCCACGCTTGGGTCTGGGGCTTCTACTGCTGCTCGATGGCTCCAGCGGTGGGCCGGACTTGGGGACTCGAGCAGCGCTCCTCGTCCACGAGTGAAAAGGGGGTGGTTTGTTTTGGGAGATAGTTCGTGACGCCACCCACGGGTCATGGTGATTATTAGCACCACCGCTGCTGATGATGGGGATCCCGGGAAGGATGGTAGGGAGCAGCTAGGATGTTGTCCCCTCCTTGGGTAGGGGTTGGTGATCCCGGGGCCCGGTGGTGATACGGGGAGGCTGGATGGCCGAGGTGCAGGGTTGCAGGAGCAGCACGGCGCGGTGCCGGATGGCACTGGTGTACTCACTCAGGTAGTCAATGACAGAGTCTCTGATAAACCAAACGGCTGGATGGACGGGTCCCGCAGCCGACTGCAGTGTTGTGCTCTCCCTGGACGGCTGATGGTGGCTGTCTTTCCCTGCACCTGTTAGAATGTTCTGACTCCTGTGGTTGCCCACCGGTAGTCCGCTCCCTGGCGTATAGGTGCCGTAGGAGCCCGTTTTGCCCGCAGGCGCTGGCCCTTGGATCTCTAGCCTATGGTGGTGGATGTATATACTCACGGTGTGGACTGTTGCCTTCTGTCTTGTATTGGTTGTTGGGAAACCCCTGGGGTTCCGGTCACACTCGGATTTGCCCCTACCCAGACACCGACAGTTTGTGTCCTCTCACTTTCACCTCCAAAACTCATCTGTCAATTTTCCCACCTCCAGGCCTGTGAACTCCTCGGTGGGTGGGGCCAAACGCCTGGCTCCGCCCCACCTGGTGTGGACATCAGACACTGGAGGGAGGCAACAAGGGTTTTTGTTTGACTGGTGTGACTGTCTAGAGGAGGGGGTGTGTGTGGTGTTATGTCTGTGACTACCTGGCTAGTCCAGGGCGTCACATTCCCCCTTGGTGAAATGCAGACCATCCGCGGGCTGCCCGTCCATCACCGGTTTTATTTTTCTGTAAAAGATAAATTAACATTTAAAACATTTAACACAAGCATATTTTTAGTTCTTCCCTTACGGGAGGCATGGTACTTTAACGTGTCAAACATATAAAAACATTTTTATTATTAACGGACGGGTTCATGGTCATCCGCTCCCCCCACCCAAGCAACCTAAACCTTGATGCTGCCCCTAAGAAACGGGCAGCACCCCTCTTCCCCAGTCCTGGTCCAGGTTACCCAAGCGGGAACGGGTACGGTGTCTCGCACCCGGCTGTCACTTCAGGGGACCCCACGTCCAGGGGGACCCCTGACCCCCGGAGGATGGTCATCGGTCCTGGTGGTGGCCGGGCCCCAGCCTGCTCTGCTGCGGGCCCTTTCGCCAATCTGCCTCTCCGGAGGCGGCATGGAACGGAAAACGGCCCACAAACTATTTACAAACCGACAAGTTCGTGGGTGGCCTGCAAGTTCTCGGCCATGTTCATGAGCAGTTCCTCATGTCGGCTGCTTTGGGTAAACACACTGATGATCCCAACGGGGACAACTTGTCTTCAACGGTGGACCGCTGCCATTATTTGAGGTCGCCCACTTCGTAGGCCTCCTCCAACTCAACACCCGGACGGCACGGTGGGGGAGGGTACTGGGACCGCCTCCGGGCACTGCGGCCTACCCTCTGCTTGATATCCAGGGCAAACCAGCCCCTCTCCCCGCAATGTTGGGTGTAAGTCACTAAATCGGCCGGTTGTAGATCGCGACCAGGATGACCGGTTGGCAGGTGAGAGTTCACATCTCGGCGGGCCACGAGTATCTCGGCCTCCAGGCCCGGTTCGTACAAGAAGCCATATCCCCGCTGAGGATCAAACCGCCTCACCTGGCCTTCATACACCGGGCCCCGCACCCGAATGGTGGCGTTGCGGAGATTGTCCTTCTCCTTCATGACGCGTGCCAGCACTTCGGCCTTCTGCTGCTCCCTAGCGGCAATTTCATGGCTCAGCTGGCTCGGCTCCCTGTCCCAGTAAGGGGCGTTTGCATGCCTCTGCGCGCGGGTCGGGCCCCGCTGGACTTCGCCCACACCGGCCACGACCAGTAATCTCTTGTGGGGGTCCTGCGATGACGTGGCCTGGGTTGCTGCTTTGCAGCGACGACCCGGCGCAGCCTCAGCCGAGGCGTGGGGTGCAGGGACAGCAGGCCTCACCTGCTGGGCCTTGCGGTTCACGGCTTCCAACTCTCCAGTAGCCGGACGGACTGCCGGAGCCGGGACGGTCTCGGGTGCGGCTGCTTCCGGGGCCCACGGCTTCTTTTCGCGGACCGGCACCTCCCGCGGGATCTTCCATGGCAGCAGGAGAGACGCGGGCCATTCACGGACAATGCCTACAGGCTGGTCCTCCAGGGCGGACGGACTGGACTCCACTGCCGATGTCGGGGACAGCGAGCCTAGTGGCGAGGCGGCAACAGCCGGTGTGGGTGGCGGGGGAGGCAGCAGGGTGAGCGGGCGCAGACCGGGCCCCTCAGCTGCAGCGGCCGGTCCTTCAGGGACACAGGGGCTTGTGTCGCTTACCCGCTCCTCCAACACTGCCTCAACCTCGCATCTCCGCACGGCCGCCGCCACCTGCTCCATTTCGGCCACCCACCGCTCCATCAAGAATCGGACCTGGGCCTGCAGGCGGCAGCACATTTGCACGGTTCGGGCCTCCACCCACGCCACTGCTCCCGGCGTGGGCTCCGGGATCTCTGCGTGGACGGACGGGACGGACATGTCAGCGCTTGTGCTTCCAGGAACCAGATGTGTTTCAGGGTCCTGGCGTCCCCGCTTCTTATGCCCTCGGCTACATGAGGCAGGCCTTCACCCGTCCCCCCTTGATTCTTTCTAGCACTCCCTCTTTGGGGGCAGAGCTTCGCTTTCGCACCTTCCCTGCTCAGGGAAGACGCTCGAGCGGGAAATCTTCGCGCCAAAGATGGCGGCACTTCAAACTTTTTCGGCCGGACGCCGCCGGCGGGGACTGCAAGGCGCACTTCTACCGGTAGGTAGATCGGTTCTATCCTGTTCGTGACGCCAAGTTGTCGCGGGCGGAGGGGACGCGCTCGCCACGCTCGGGTCCGGGGCTTCTACTGCAGCTCGGTGGCTCCAGCGGTGGGCCAGACCCGGGGACTCGAGCAGCGCTCCTCGTCCACGAGTGAAAAGGGGGTGGTTTGTTTTGGGAGATAGTTCGTGACGCCACCCACGGGTCGTGGTGATTATTAGCACCACCGCTGCTGGTGACGGGGATCCCAGGAAGGATGGTAGGGAGCAGCTAGGATGTTGTCCCCTCCGTGGGTAGGGGTTGGTGATCCCGGGGCCCGGTGGTGATACGGGGAGGCTGGATGGCCGGGGTGCAGGGTTGTAGGGGCAGCGCGGCACGGTGCCGGATGGCACTGGTGTACTCACTCAGGTAGTCAATGACAGAGTCTCTGGTAAACCAAACGGCTGGATGGACGGGTCCCGCAGCCGGCTGCAGTGTTGTGCTCTCCCGGACGGCTGATGGTGGCTGTCTTTCCCTGCACCTGTTAGAATGTTCTGACTCCTGTGGTTGCCCACCGGTAGTCCGCTCCCCGGCGTATAGGTGCCGTAGGAGCCCGTTTTGCCCGCAGGCGCTGGCCCTTGGATCTCTAGCCTGTGGAGGTGGCTGTATATCCTCACGGTGTGGACTGTTGCCTTCTGTCGGGTCTTGGTTGTCGGGAAACCCCTGGGGTTCCGGTCACACTCGGATTTGACCGTTGTCGGCGGCTCCAAGCCGAGTCGGGGTCCGATGGCCCTGCCTGTGTGCTTAGCTTCACTCCGCTCCCCGGTTCGGTACCGGCGGGCCAAGGCCAACCCCGGTCCTACGGCTCTGAAGAGATTCACTAACTCCTGCAGACGGCCACCACCGTCTGCCAACCTTGCTGTTTGTGTCTGGGCCCCTACCCAGACACCGACAGTTTGTGTCCTCTCATTTTCACCTCCAAAACTCATGTGTCAATTTTCCCGTCTCCAGGCCTGTGAACTCCTCAGTGGGTGGGGCCAACAGCCTGGCTCTGCCCCACCTGGTGTGGACATCAGACACTGGAGGGAGGCAACAAGGGTTTTTGTTTGAGTGGTGTGACTGTCTAGGGGAGGGGGTGTATGTGGTGTTATGTCTGTGACTACCTGGCTAGTCCAGGGCGTCACACTAGTCAAAGTTGTCTTGTACTCTGAAAGCAACGTTTTACTCTGAAGTGCATTTGTGGTGTGTATCCAAGTGTACCTGGCAGGTGTGCCCTGTGGTTTATAGCTATACTCAATCGTTTTGATCTCCTATGGTCGATTCTCTCCTGGATGATTTACATCAAAAATGTCAAACACAAGTGCACAATACCTTGAGTCCTCCGTAATATTGCCAGACGTTAAAAGGAACCTGTCAGCAGATTTGGGGCCTATAAGCTGTGGCCACCACCAGTGGGCTCTTATATACAGCATTCTAACATGCTGTATATAAAAACGCAGGCCGCTGTGTAGAACTTAAAAATCACTTTATAATACCTAAATGGCCACTGCGGTGGAGTTGGGTCATATGTGTGTCTCCGCTCTCCGGTGCCGGCGCCTCTTTTTTTAGCCATCGTTGTCGTCCTTCTTCTGAAGCCGGAGTGCTTGATTCATCCTACGTAATCCACACTCGCCAGCATTGAGGTCCTGCGCAGGGCAGAGCAAATTATTGTAGTGCGCCTGCGCGGGACTGGCAAGTGTATATAACGTATGACGTGTCATGCATACAGGCTTCAGAAGGAGGATGAAGATGGCCAAAAGAGGAGGCGCCCACAGGTCCTGGACGCAGTTTACAGGCCCCAAATCTGCTGACAGGTTCCTTTTAAGCAATGTGTAAGATACACAGATAAAAAAGAAGTAATATACACACATACATAATATATCGTTTTCTATATAGCTGTATATATAATCACCACAAAGACTGAATGCAGCTTCTCTAATCAGCACTGCAGGAGGAATTATTAATGTCATAGTAATGTTATAGGCCTTCAGAATGATGCAGATAGCAATGTTTATGGTCACTTACAATACAAAGGCTTCTGAAAGCACAAGGATATTCTTGTCCTAGTGCTGACATTATGGGTAATATCACCAGACCAGTTGGTCTACATTCTGTAGGATTATAATACCATGTGCTAATAAAGGATAATCAGATTGTCACATAAAATGCTAATTAAGGGAAGATACATAATTTTAAGATCCATTGTTTTCATATTAGAGGGATAATCAGGATGTTGTCATTATTATTGGATGAACTGGGCAGTTTGTCTCAAAACAAAGGGAGGGATAGCATCTTCAAGTTGGCGGGGGAGTGCACACCGCAGGGGTCAGAAATGTGTATAAAATACCCAGGCATGGGTTATAACAATGTGTCTCCCCCAGCCTGTTTCTATGGACCCTAGTGTAATCAGGCCTACATGGACCCTAAGGTAATCAGGCCTGCAGTAGTATTCATTGTCCTGTATCTGGACAGAGGTTGTGAATCTATTGTTTCCCAACCAAAATTTCACATATAAAGTAAAGCCAGTGCTATACTAGCACTAGGATGGTGAATGTAAGCATAGCTTTTGTTCTGAGATTGGATGTTTTATTTCAGACATATGTGCAAGTAAAGTTCCAGCAATGCCCTGCTATTTGATTGACAGGTGCAACAGGAAGGGAATATTTGGGTCGGGTCTTGCTATCTATTCTCACCTTTGTCTGCCTGCCTGGCCTTTCCCCCGTCGCTATCATAGAAATTAATTCCGGGCGCGGTCAGTAGTTTTTGTAAGCATTGCAGAAAAATTTTCACTAAGATGGCATCGGAGTTAGCGCCTGCATATATCGTTATCTTAGGCGCCATCTTTGTGAATGCTGTCTTTCTGCATCAGACTGTCGTATGCGCTATGTGAGGGTGCCCTCACATCTTCTCTCGTTGTGACCATGGAGTGTGTGCAGTCACAGCAGAAATTGATACCGCCTCCAAAATCAGCTCATCCCAGACTGCACCCAGATCACGAGCTGCATACTTCAGAGGAGGTCCAGAGGAGCTCTATTATGACCACACGCTTCAAAGGAGCTCTGTTGTGAGTGCACTCTCCTGCAGTCACAATGAGAGCAGAAGATGCAAGTGTGCATGCACCGCTCTTGAAAAGCGTATATGTGGCGCCCTTGAGGCTTCAGTCGCCACAGAGTGTTACAATTATTTTTAAGTTATAATGCTCTCCCGGGTGAGAAGAGGTTAATCACTGGTTTCTGCCACTTACACAAACATCTAGCATGAGCCACACACAGGAAGCTAGACTGCAGGTGGGCACCATAGCAACGGGTAATCCCCAGCACTGCTGATTCCTGAGGTGGGGGCTGCTCTCTGTGAGTAGAAAGACAAACAGTTTCACTTCTAGTCACATAACAGCCCAGGACAGAAAACAGAGCAGACAGCCTTGAGAAAGCAGCGTTTAACAGGCTGGCGCTGGGACGGAAGATAGGTAGAGATAGTCCCAGGGCCAAGGGCCACAACACCGCACTGAGTCTGCAGGAATGAGACTGAAAGAGGGCGAGAGACAGAGGCAGCCGATGGAGATGTTGGGACAAGAGGAAATGGTAACTGAGGTCGAGCCTAAAGGTTCCCACAGTGCCAGCGCAAGTTGGGGTGCAGGACTCTTGGTTGGGGACACCTTCAACGGACTCCAATAAATCTGCAGGGGATGGGGATTCCATGTCCCATTGTCCACTACCCACTTTCCCGGAGCACAGTGCCATATAGGATCTAGGGTCAGGGCTACGGTCGAACTCCATGGCGAGGACCCGTGTCACCTGCATATGGGACTGGACCCTTAACACCGACAGTGGGGTCCCCAAATTGCTTCAGGCTACGGGGAACCATGTCTCAGCGCAAGGAGAAAGGTCTCACACATTTCCACAGACACCGGTGATTTCCTCTGATTCACCTATGACCGGCTGGCGTCCATCCATGGCGGCGAAGAGCGGCACTTCCGGGGCACCTTAAAAACTGTGAGTAAACAGAACTTTGAACCGCAGCCCCCTGTGTCGTCCTTGTCATTGCCAGCGCCGCCACCCTGCGCTTCGGAGCCATCAGCCGTCCCCATTGTCCTCACCCTCCCTGGGACTCACTCCGCCTGTGGGGAGCTGAACTATCTGAGCTATGTTAACATCAGCCCCAGAGGAGAGCAACATCCCTAGCCGCACACCACGGGTGGCGCTGCAAAGCATCCCCCATTCCCATCCATCACCGCCCCTGGAAAAGGAAAAGTCTCAGGAAGGGTCGGTGGCGGAGGAGGCCGAGACCCTAGTCACCGCTGCAACCGGTGCCATGCTTCCCAGGGACCCTTCGCCCTTCTTCCATCCCCCCCTCTACACATTGCACCTGTTTGTTTGTCATTTACATGTAGCTGACGGGGCCACGAAGCCGAGTCAGGCCAGTCACAGCAGAACCCTACAAAACCACTAGCCCGGTGACTAGGCTGATCGAACGCCCAAAAAACCGGGGCCGGCGGATCACTGACAGACTTAAAAATAAGTCTGATCTGCTCCGGAATCCGGTGCCCATATAAGTCAATGGGGACCGGAATCTGGAGATTAAAAACGTTTGTGGAGGGGATGGGGGGTAGGAGCGCGCGCGGTGTACTCACTGACATGGCGTCACACTTCCTACGGGTCACGTTTTTCTCTTCCAGAACCGACAATTCAATATTCATTGCTTTGCCCCCACCCTGAGTAGCAGCGTGTCAGCTGACTGCAGCCAATCACAGGCGGCAGGACGGCCTGTGGGTGGGGAAAGCAGTGTATCCATCGCAAGTGTGACTCCAGCTTTTTTTTTTATTTAAATAAATAATTAAAAAGCCCAACGTGCTGTCCCCCCTAATTTTCATCCCCAGCCATGATAATGCCGGCCCGGGGCTGGTATTTCAGCCTGTAGCCGCCCGGTATTGCCGCATCTATTAAATGTGGCAATACCGGTATTTTACCGGCTCTTCCCGGAGGCGTGATGCGGTGCCAGTTGGGGTAATATGTTTGTGATCGCACGGGCGTCTGTGAGATACCCGCATCACAAACCTGTTTATGAATGTAAATAAACACACAGAGAAAAATCTTTTATTTAGAATAAAGTACAAACGCGCCCTCATTCACCATTTTATTACCCATCACCCTGCAGCTCCAGCGTAATCCACACGTCCCACGGCGACACATCCTGCTCTGCTACATGTCATAGCTAGCAGCCGTAAAGCACGGCTGCCAGTTCTGAGTGTAGACACTGACTGAGCAGAGGCTGTGACAGGCTGGGCTGTGACATTCTCTCCTCCGCAGCTCCAGCCCCTCCCCTCCTCAGTGCCGGCTCGCTCCCCGCAGCAGAGGTCCACTCTAACTAACCTCTAGCAGGGACACTCGCATGACACTCGGCTCTGCTGTACTGCCAGTGTGAGCCATGTGTCATGAGAGGGAATCGCTCCGGTGCACGCTGAGACAAACAGTGGAGGAGATGGGGAGAAAGTGCTCCCTCTATCTTCTCCGCTCCTGTGATGCGATTGCAAGATCGCATCACAGTCGCATGACCCTCCAGCAGCAGAGGGTCATTTGCATATGTACACAAGTGTACAAGAGCCCTCAGAAGTGTGCGGGTGATAATATGTCAGACTCGTGCGGGTCTGACATGACATCAACCGTCACAGCCTTCCACTGTCTGAACATAAGCGTGCATGTATGTTGTGTCCCATGAATGGGAACAACCTGTTGTATATATTTCTTGCATTGCATATGTTTCCTCCTATCAGGAAATTCCTTATTATTACTAGGTAGATTTAGACTGTATGAAGTTTGTCCCTATGTTCCTCCCTTAGTTGGCTTCTGTATAGAATGCTCCTCCCTTCCTCCTCAGTTTAGTCTAGAGAGGAACCATTGCTGAAGACACACGTCTACAACCCTGTACAGATTATTCCTTTTCACCTGCCTTTACTTTGTACTTAATACAAGATTCTAGAAGAAAACTACAGCGTTTCTCCTGGTCTTCCTACAAGTCAAAGTTTCTGGCTGAGTTGAACTATCTGTTGATGCTTTTGAAGTGTGAGTACAATCATACAGTAATCTAAGGGACTGATAATTAGAGCGCTTGGGATTCACAGCTTCTAGGAAGAGACAGAATAATGTACCTAGAAACACATGCACGCTCCTGTCAGAGGTGTGTGCGGGTAATGCAATGTCAGACTCGTGCGGGTCTGACATGACATCATACCGCACAGTCTGCCATTGTTTGAACATGAGTGTGCCTGTACCTAGAAACACATGCACGCTCCTGTCAGAAGTGTGTGCGGCTGTGCTGCGATGTCAGACTTGTGGGAGTCCCTCGCAAGTGTGACTGCTGCCTAAGATAAACCGCATGCGTTTTTTTTTGTTTTTTTTTTATTTAAATGAATAATTAAAAAAAAAACGACATGCGGTCCCCCCAATTTTCATCCCCAGCCATGATAACGCCAGCTGGGGGCTGGTATATTCTGATCCCACAGCCGCTCGGTATTGCCGCATCTATGAGATGTGACAATTGTGGTGCAATATCGGCTCATCTTGATTGCCCTAGTTCGGTGGCAATCAAGGTAATAGCAGGGGTTAATAACAGTGCATGGCTGCTATTAAACCCTACGTTTGTGGTCGCACGGGCGTCTGTGAGATACCTCACAAACCTGTAAATTACAGTAAATAAACAAGACACAGAGAATAAAGTACAAACACAGCCTCCTCCTTCACCACTTTATTACCCCAACACAGCCCTCTAGCTCTGGCGTAATCCACACCAGATCCAGCGAAGACACATCCAGCTCTGCTACTTGTCAGAGCGAGCAGCCATAGAGCATGGCTGCCGCTCTGAGTGCAGCTTATTACTGAGCTGCGATAAGCGATGACTGCACGGCAGAGCTGTCACAGGCTGGAGGAGCATCAGCCAGGAACCAATCACAGATGAGAGGACGGCTGGTGGGCGGGGAAAACACTGGAAAGCTGTGTGTATGCGATGGACAGTACAGGTAGGTAGATTTAGACTGTATGAAGTTTGTCCCTATGTTCCTCCCTTAGTTGGCTTCTGTATAGAATGCTCCTCCCTTCCTCCTCAGTTTAGTCTAGAGAGGAACCATTGCTGAAGACACACGTCTACAACCCTGTACAGATTATTCCATTTCACCTGCCTTTACTTTGTACTTAATACAAGATTCTAGAAGAAAACTACAGCGTTTCTCCTTGTCTTCCTACAAGTCATCGTTTCTGGCTGAGTTGAACTATCTGTTGATGCTTTTGAAGTGTGAGTACAAGCATGCAGTTATCTAAGGGACTGATAATTAGAGCGCTTGGGATTCACAGCTACCAGGAAGAGACAGAATAGTGAAAAGGACTAGCTGTGACCAGGATTAGTATACATATATCAGTAAAGAACCTGTTTCCAGGAGTGCTATACTGCATACAACCCAGAGAAAAGATTACCCCAAGAGGCTGATAACAAGCCACAGCATAAAACTTTATAGCAGCTTGCTGACAGAAAGTGCCCTGTAAAGTATTAACCTGTTATCAGAACTGTGTGCAGCTATAAACCTAAAATCACCCATAAGCTAATTGTAAGCTGCAGCCAGAGACTCTGCAAATACATTCTGCAAACACTGGCTGCTCCCCAGCTAAGATTGCAACGTTGTATTGGTCTTCCTGACAACAAGTGCAGAGCAGCATTCACCCTTCTTGATGGAGGCAAAGAGAACCCTTTCACTATCTGCTCTAGAGCAACAAGAGAAAGACATGGACTCATACTTAAATTACAGTGAAAGATCTAAGCGGTTGACCAAACCAACATGGAAGGTTAAAGAGAACCTAGAAACAGTCAGAAATGAACTGCTTACCCACACATTATTGTGGCAAAGAGTGCAAAAACAAGTGACTGTTTTATCTGCGCCCGATGCTCATGAGCTACCACATACCGGTCCTATAAAGAAATTTGTAAAAAATATTCCTCTACCCTGCTGAGATCAAATACGTCTGAGTCTCAAAAAGAACTACAGGACTTCCAACAGCTTAATGCTGAACGAGACTGCACCGTGCGCGACAATGTGAGAGAGACTGAAGCAAAAATGGCACAAATGTCAGGAGCGGCATCTTACAAATCCAGGTCCGTTAAGAGCTCAAGGCACTCACTCAAATCAGGCTCATCAAGGTACTCAACCCTCAACGAGCAGCTCATAAAGGCACGCGCTGAAGCAGAAACAACGAAAGTACAAGCTATCTTCGCCCAGAGAGAAGCAGAGATGAAAGCAGAATCTGCATGCAGAAAAGCAGAGATGAAAGCAGAATCTGCACGCAGAGAAGCAGAAATGAAAGCAGAATCTGCACGCAAGGAAGCAGAGACAAATGCAGAATCTGCACACAAAAAGGCAGAAATTGAAGGCTTACGGAAGGAATGTGAACGGGCGGCCATGGCAAGGCTAAAGGTCTTTGAGCAAGCTCTGGGTGGGAGCCAAGAAGGCACCGCCAGTTTGTGTGATCTCGACAGAGAAGACTCACTTAAGCGTACAAGCTGAGCCAAGCCGACGAACTACCAACTACCATCAACATTCCCGTCAGCGCTAACACTTCTCCAGAGTTTCAAGACACTGATCCACCTACAGCTTCCAGCCCTCCAGGTCAGTCCAATGCACCTCAGACTATCAAGCCTGAACCTGCTTCATATTCAATGCACAGCCACACCCTGCACATCAGCAACCTCCATATGCCCATGTCTACATGCAAACTAACATGCCGGCAAGGCGCTACAGTCCCAACAACTGTGTAGTTCCGGCCCCACATACAACAGAGACTGTACACACCAAACCGATCACTGGTCTAAACGCCTACGCCACTCCGTACTTTCCCATGTTCCCGAACCAAGAAGCTACGAACCACGCAACCAGCACCACACAGTCAGCAAATGTCCCCCCAATGTCAGAAAGATCAGACATGTCCGACTTGGTGAGGTACATGATTCGCCAAGAACTCACCAACACTGGTCTCACAAAGTTTGATGACCAGCCCGAAAACTGCAGAGGGTGGAAGTGTGCCTTCAAAACCGCAACGCGTGACCTCGGCATTACGGCTGCTGAAGAGCTGGACTTGCAAATCAGGTGGCTAGGGCCACAGTCTACCGAGAGAATCAAGAGACTCAGATCCGTCTACATCAGTGACTCAACAACTGGTCTCGCAACCGCATGGGACAGACTAGAGAAAGGCTTCGGCAGTCCTGAAGCAATTGAAGATGCATTGCTGAAACAACTATATGACCTTCCCAAACTATCTGGCAAGGATGCTTCACAGTACCAGAAACTCAGCGACCTGCTGTCCGAGCTCCAGCTGGCCAAAACAGACACACACCTACCTGGTCTCAGCTACCTGGACACCGCTCGTGGGGTGAAACCCATAGTCGCCAAGTTACCTTACAACGTGCAGGAAAGGTGGACCACGGTAGGAATAAACTATTAAAAAGGGCACCAAGTCTCCTTCCCTCCATTCTCCTACTTCTGCGAGTTCATCAACGGCATCGCAGAACGTAAGGCAGACCCCAGCTTCACCTGTGGAGAACCCACCAGCTCCACTTCACCAGCTCCCAGGTATGAGAGCACTCATCAAAATGACAGAAAACGTAGGGGCCCAGTATCAGTCAAAAAGACCGATGTTCTACCACCAACACCAACGTCAGCACCAGACAAGGGCAATGAAGGCGGGAAGGTGGAAAATCCGAACCGCCAGTGTCCTATTTACAAACTGCCACATCCTCTAAAGAAGTGCATTGGCTTCAGGAAGAAACCCCTTCAAGAATGAAAGGAACTCTTGAAAAGGTTTGGGGTATGTTTCAGATGTTGTGCCTCTACAGAACACCTTGCCAAGGACTGTAAGGTTACAAATAAGTGCATGGAGTGTGACAGCACGGATCACGTACAAGCGCTCCACCCATCTCAGCCTGATCCTGCACCTACACCTTCTCCTACCACAAGTCATGGTGGGGAGAGTAAAGGCCAAGCTGCAAACCACCTCACAGTATCCTCCTCATGCACCGAAGTCTGAGAAGATCTCTGGGACAAGTCTTGTGCGAAAATATGCCTAGTAAGGGTATATCCCAAAGGTCACCCAGAAAGGGCCGTAAAGGTGTACAGCATACTGGACGACCAGAGCAACAGGTCACTCGCCAGGCCTGAACTCTTCAACTTGTTCGGCTTAAAAGGAAATGCCTACCCTTACACACTAGGTACTTGCAGCGGCATCTCAGAAGCTTGCGGAAGAAGAGCCAGTGGTCTTGTGATAACATCTCTTGAAAATACCATAGAGATACCTTTACCGACACTCGTCGAGTGCAACCAGATACCGGCTAACCAGGAAGAGATTCTGACACCGGAGGCAGCTCTTCACCACCCTCACCTGAGAACTATCGCCAGCAAGATCCCAGCTCTCGATCATAGTGCAAAAATCCTTATTCTGCTTTTTTAGGGACATCCTCCGGCTACAAAAAAGTACGCCAACAAATCAACGGGCCACACGACGCGCCATTCGCTCAGCGCTACAACTTAGGCTGGGTGATCATAGGAAACGTCTGCGTGGGCAGAATGAAGAGTCCCGACGCGATCTCCTCATACAAGACGCACATCCACCAAAACGGTCGCGGCACTAACTTTCAACCATGTCCGCATCACCACT